>NW_020874373.1:23081851-23438172 GCF_003935025.1 Abrus precatorius | reverse complement strand
ATTTGAGGGAGAAACTCTGCACCAGAACTCCTATTTTTCTCAGAATGAAGGCAATACAAGTCCTATGTTATAATTCCCATGTTAGCACACACAAAAACACTTAAAGATTGATCACAAACCCCACCACTAATTACACTGTTATAATTCCCATGTTAGCACACACAAAAACACTTAAAGATTGATCACAAACCCCACCACTAATTACATCAAACAAAGCAACCACATAACATTGCAAACGTGCAATTCTTTATGTAGCAACTATGCATCTCACATATTTCATTTTCATTTCAATGCATATAGTCAAACTATTGTAACACGAATTAAAGGAATAATACATATACACGTATATGAAAATACAGGTCTAACACTAATGTTTTCCTTAGAGAAACTATTCAAACTAGCTTTGAAAAATTGAAAATTTGGATTCAAGCTCATAATGGTTGTTATTGGAGAATTTTTGGGCCATTATGGTATTTAGGAAGCACACCACTGGTTGAATTCAATGTTATTTAAGATGACTTGCACCTAACTTGGACTAGAATGTATTAAAAGATTTGCTATGAAATTGATTCACTTGATGCAATTCAATTGTTCAACTTAGATATTGAAAGTGTTAAACATTGGGGGTGTTATTGTGAAAGTCTTAGATAATTAGTTTAAAGTATATTCATAGGTCTATAAATACCATTATAGACATCCTTGCTAAGATGTGTTTAAAGATTGTCTCAACTTTTAGAATTTTAAATCGTCTTCTTTATTTTTAATTGATGATGTTCTCAAGAGAAATAATTGAACTAGTTTTTTTATTTTATAATTTATTTTCTTTCTTTTTCTACTCATCAATAAATTGTGTGAAATAACTTTAAGTCATAAATAAGAAGGAAAAGATGAAGTAATTTTTATAAAGACTTATTAAATTTAATATATTGATAATATTAAATATTTCAAATTTTAATAAAATTTTATTATTTTTACAGTGAATCTTAACTAGATTAAAAATAATTTTATTAACTCCAGTTGTTAAACTTAAATATTTAAGAATTATAAGATTTTATTAGAAAATAAAATATTTATTATACTTTTTATATATTTAATATAATAAATATTTTTTTTAATAAACTCATGTTACGTTGAAATTTATTAACAAACATTTATTAAAAAAGTTTAAAATTTAAATTGTCTTTTTTATATCCGTACATAATTATCATACTAATTCATGATAAATGCACCAAAGAGAAAAATCGAGTTAATAAACCTCGCTCCCAAATCGTTATGGAACCTATTTTGAAATTTATATTTATTTATTTATTTAACTAAAGATAAGAAAAAAATTCGAAAAATTTAACTCCTTTATGCACGTCATTAAGAGTTCGTATGTATTGTAAGAGCTGCTTACAGCTGGTAAACTGAAAACTTTCGCATAATTAGCATGGTTGGAGAAAAGGGTAGAAATAGAGATGAAGGTGTCTCTTTCAGTGGTTTGAGGAGTGGTCAGTGTTATTGTTTCGAAATGGCATTGAATCAAAGGCTTGACAGGAGAGCTTCTCTTAGCCTTAGTCCAGGAACTTCTAGTTAGTAGCGGGTTGCAATTAATGCATTCTCAAATGCAACGCTCTCTACGTTTCTTACCCAGCGACAAAATGCTTGTAACTCATGTCATGTGATGATCTTTCAGTCACACACAGCCATGTGAATAGTATATCTCAAAATATCGAATATCATGGCCCAAAAATATTCCCTGCCCAACCAAACTACAATGCAATACAACATTAAAAAAATGAAAGTAAAGGAAAAAGAAAAAGAAAACAGAACCAAGAACCAAAACTCACCACTCACCACCACCATCTTTCACTGCTAAACAAAACACGCCTTCGTCTTTGTTCCCTCTACAGCGCAGGGAAATTCACCCACTAATTATTCTAATAATCTGATTCTCAAAGCTCCCATTCTGACAACACTTCACCGTTCATCCTTCCCGTCACAACACTCTTCTCTAATGATACAGAAATTCTAGGAAGAAGAAGAACTTCGAAGATTTCGGGTGATAGGGATATCAAAGAAAAAGAATGATATCCGAACTTTATTGATATTGGGATGAAAGATACAGAGAAGAATTCTTGGAGAATTTTATACAACATGCTGATTCAATTGAATCTCAGCTAACTACTATATAATGAAGGTAGCCGTGACTTTTCCCGACCACTTCCCCAAAAGACAGAAGTTAACTAACTATTAACAGTTTGCCAACTCAGCAACTAACTCCTGTTAATTCACCCGATTACAACTTGCTAATCTAATTTTCCTGTATCAATTCCTCCTCCATAGCATAATCCTTGACCTCAAGGATTAAATTGAGGAAATTTCTGCTTGAGATCATAAAAGAACTCCCAAGTTGCATCCTCTGGAAGATGATGCTTCCACTTAACCAATACCTTAGTGACTGCTATTCCCTTCCTCTTAACTGTCATGCGATCCAAGATGACTTCAGGCTCCTTATCAATTGCACTGGACTCCACAGAAACAGGTAGATTAGACGAAACTACAGCTTGGCCAACATGTTTCTTAAGCTGAGAGACATGGAACACATTATGAATTTGTGACTGAGATGGCAATTTAAGCTTGTAAGCAACTGATCCTACTCGATCTTCAATAGGAAATGGACCATAATACTTGGGAGCCAATTTGGCATTGACCCTATTGCTCACAGAAATCTGCCTGTAAGATTGAAGCTTGATATATACAAGGTCACCAATGCTGAATTCCCTGTCAGTTCTATGCTTATCTGCTAGCTGTTTCATCCTGTCTTGTGCTCTTCTCATATGGAACTTGATCACCTTCAACATCTCTTCTTTTCTCTGCAAACTTCTATCCACTAACTCCACTTGTGCACTTCCAGTCAAATAAGGAAGATGGATTGGAGGAGGCTGATTTGTACACAACTTCATAAGGAGAAGTTTGAATGGCACTGTGGAAGCTTGTATTGTACCACCACTCAGCAAGTGGTAACCACCTAGACCATTGGCCAGGTCTTTCAGCACACATGCATCTCAAGTATGCTTCCAAGCATCTGTTCACCACCTCAGTCTGCCCATCGGTTTGAGGATGATAGGCTGTTGAGAGCTGCACTTGGACCCCTTGTAGTGCCATTAATTCCTGCCAAAACTTACTGACAAAGATTGGATCTCTATCACATGTAATGCTGTCAGGGAAGCCATGAAGTTTAAAGATATTGTCCAAGAATGATTGGGCCACCTCTGCAGCTGTATAAGGATGGGAAAGGCTTATAAAGTGTGCTGCCTTACTCAGTCTATCCACTACCACATATATCACCTGTTTTCCAAATGACATAGGCAACCCATCTATGAAATCCATAGTAATATGCTGCCACACATGGCCAGGGATAGGTAAAGGTTGAAGGAGGCCAGGATAAGCAGAAGTATCATGTTTACATTGTTGACAAACAGTACAAGCTTGAACAAAAGCCTTTACATCATTAGTAAGTCCTTTCCAATACACAACTGCTTTAACCCTTTTTAAAGTTGCATCTCTTCCAGAATGGCCACCAACCGCAGAGCTATGCAACCATTGTAGGATATCAGATCTCAGCTGTAAATCCTTCCCTATTACCAATTTACCTTTTCTTTTGAGTTCACCCCTCTGCCAAAGATAACGCTGATGCCTAGCAGCATTGGTTTCCAGCTCTTGAATCAATTTGACAATTGCAGGATCAACAGACCAAGACTCCTTAATCCTAGCCAATAATTCTGAAGCAGGTTGCATTGTCACTACAACATTACAAAAGATCTCTTCCCTCCTTGAAAGAGCATCCGCAGCAACATTTTCCTTACCTTGTCGATACTCTATGTCAAAATCAAACTCCATCAACTTGACTAACCATTTCTGCTGAAAAGAGGTAGTCCATCTCTGATCTAATAGGAATTTCAAGCTCCTATGATCAGTTCTTATAGTGAACTTCTTGGCCAGTAAGTAATGTCTCCATTTCTGGACGGAAAACACCACAGCAAGAAGTTCCTTTTCATATGTAGAGAAAGATTGTTGTTGCTTGTTCAGGGATCTACTTATGAATGCTAGAGGGTGATGTTCCTGCATGAGCACAGCCCCTAATCCAGACCCACTAGCATCAACCTCCACCACAAATGTCTTGTTAAAGTCAGGCAAAGCAAGAACTGGAGCCTTAATCAAGCTGTCCTTAAGCTTTTGAAAAGCATCCTTCGCTGCTTGAGACCAAGCAAAATTGTCCTTTTTCAACATATCAGTGAGTGGTCTGGAAAGAATCCCATAATGCCTTACAAATCTTCTGTAGTATCCAGCCAAACCTAGAAACCCTCTCAGCTGCTTCAAGGTTTGGGGCCAAGGCCATTGCTGTACTGCTTGGATTTTTGCCGGATCTGTAGCTACACCGTCCTTGGAGATAAAATGCCCTAGATACTCCACTCTGTCCACACCAAAGTAACATTTGGATCTCCTAGCAAACAAAGACTCCTTTCTCATGGTTAATAACACCTGTTCAAGATGCTGCAAATGGTCTGCCAAACACCTGCTGTAAATTAAAATATCATCAAAAAACACAAGTAAGAATCTCCTTAAAAAGTCCTTAAACACCTCATTCATCAATCCTTGAAAGGTTGCAGGGGCATTAGTTAGCCCGAATGGCATCACTAAGTATTCAAAATGCCCTCCATGGGTTCTAAATGCAGTCTTGTACACATCATCCTCATCCATCCTAACCTGGTTATAACCAGATCTTAGATCAATTTTAGAGAAGATTGAGGAACCATACAGCTCATCTAAAAGATCATCCACCAATGGGATAGGAAATCTATTCTTTATGGTAGACTTGTTCAGCTCTCTATAATCAACACACAGTCTCCATGAACCATCCTTCTTGCCTACCAACACCACAGGACTGGCAAATGGACTGCTGCTTTGTTGAATAATGCCGGAAGCCAAGTATTCCTTCACCAGTCCATCAATAATGTCTTTTTGCGGCTTTGCATACCTGTAAGGTCTTTTGTTAACTGGATTAGTGCCTTGAAGCAATGGAATCTTATGGTCATGACCCTGTCTTTTTGGAGGTAAACTAGTAAGTTCTTTGAATAGGTCTTCAAATTTCAGTAACAAAGCAGCTACCGCAGGGTCGACTGAATGTTCAGAAGTATGACTTGTAAGGGAGTGCAGCAATCTTTCCTCATTGTCACTAAGATGCAGCATAGAAAAATGGGCCCCTTCCTGTAAGGCCTTAGTCATATGGTGTCTTCTAATTGTTTTCACATTTACTGAAGTAGTTCCTCTTAATACATGTTTCCTGCCTTGGAAGAAAAATTGCATAGACAATTTGTTGAAATTCCATGTAATATCACCAAGTGTTACCAGCCACTCCACTCCCAAAACTAGATCACAACAGCCCAGAGGAATCAACATAATATCACAGCTAAACTGAGTGTTTTGTAATGACCAAACAAAATTCTTTACCATGGAATCAATCAGCACCCGAGTGCCATCAGCAACAGACACATTAACAGGATCCATTTTCACAATTCTACAACCTAATTTCTTAGCAACTTCCACATCTAAGAAATTATGTGTGCTACCACTATCAATTAGCAAATGCAGAGGTTTTTTTCCAAAATATCCTGTCACTCTCATTGTTCTGAAATTAGCTATACCAGTCATAGCGTTAACAGAAATTAAGGGATTACCATCCTCCAAGTTTGCTGCCTCAAGGTTACGAGAATCAGCCTCCACTGGAGCCTCATCATCAGTCACCTCAATCACATGTATCTGAAGCTTTTTATGAGTCTGAGCATGTGCAGTAGAGAAGGGTTCATCACAGAAGTAGCATAACCCCTTTGCCCTTCTGTCATTCATATACGCAGGACTAAGCCTATTGGTGGTTTGTGTTTGGTTTTTATTGGCGGCCTGTGTTTGAGGTCCAGGAGTGGAAAGCAGGGGTTCAGAATTTTTGTCAGGTTTGGATGAAGGAAAGGTTTGGGAAGAGGTTGGTTTGGTGGGCTTTGGGAAGGTCTTGGTAACACTAGAATTGGTATTGGCAGATTCATACATCTTGGCTAAGGAGAAGGCTTTCGTCACTGAACTGGGTTGGAACATTCGCACCATCATTTGTACATCATGACGCAAACCTCCCAAGAAACAGCTTAGTTGATTAACCTCCGAAAGTTCCACTTGAGAAACTAGTTGATCAAAAGTTTCATGGTAGTCTTGAACAGAACCTTTTTGTCTTAACTTCATCAACTCAGCCATAGGATCCTCACATACATCACCAAAACGAGCAATTAGGATCTTGGTGTACTCACTCCAAGATGGAAGATTCAATAAACCCACATTCTTGACATAGGCATTGTGCCATTGCAGGGCCTTGCCCTCAAAATGAACCACTGCCAATTTCACTTTGCAATCCTCCGGTGTATCATCCACAGAAAAGAAGGTCTCGCATTGAATTAACCATTGTTTCACGCCATCTCCGTTAAATCGAGGAAAATCGATTCTAGCCAAACGCGTGCGACAAGAATAGGATCGAGAATGATGACCGGAATTGGACATAGCATTGCTTTCTTGATTGCAAAACATTTCTTCCAGATTGTTTCTCAGTGAAGCTCCAATTTCCATGAAGCGTGCTTCCAAAGAAGTTCCAAGATCCGAAAAACGTGTCTCCATTGAAGCCTTAAAGCTCTCAAAATCTTCACGAACGGTGCGAGTGTTGTTAGCCATGGAAATCGTGGTTGGAAGGTTACCTACTGATACCACTTGATACAGAAATTATAGGAAGAAGAAGAACTTCGAAGATTTCGGGTGATAGGGATATCAAAGAAAAAGAATGATATCCGAACTTTATTGATATTGGGATGAAAGATACAGAGAAGAATTCTTGGAGAATTTTATACAACATGCTGATTCAATTGAATCTCAGCTAACTACTATATAATGAAGGTAGCCGTGACTTTTCCCGACCACTTCCCCAAAAGACAGAAGTTAACTAACTATTAACAGTTTGCCAACTCAGCAACTAACTACTGTTAATTCACCCGATTACAACTTGCTAATCTAATTTTCTTGTATCATCTAACATCCTTGTTGTGGGGTGTTTTATGTTGTTTTGTACGTTTGTTATTGTTTTGTCTGCATTTGTGCCTCTAGCTACTTCCCCAACACAATCTTTTTATATCGTAATTGGAAAGAAAACAAAAAAACCAAAAACAAAGGAAGAGAAGCACCGGGAGTTATACCAAACTCTCTTATTTCCGAAAGCAAATTTTATTTTCCATTCACTAGCCCGAACTGGGGAGGGTGGTATTCATTTTCCATTAACTAGCTGAAAACACCAGAAAAGCGAAAAGGTTGTTTCGTTGTTCTGAGACATTCCCTCATGGATCTGGAGTCTGTGATCTACAAAAACTCAATTAAGGTAAGCCATGTGGGAATATGAATATGTTGCCGAGTATGTGAAATTCCATTGAAAAAATAAACTTGAATTTCGACATAATACTCATCTCACCATGCAGGGGGAATCATGGAAGTGTCAGTAGCTTAAGTCAAAGTTTGTTTAAACATGTTTTTGAATAAGTCCTGGTTTTTAGAATCAGTTTCCTTTTTGTCCGGTCTGTTATCATGTAGCGTGGGGTTTGTTGCTATGCAACGTGGGTTAGGATTTTTATGTATTGTTTTTGCACTTCATGTAGGCTATATAAGCCACTGTTATTCCATTGAATAAGAGAACTTTCCCTTCAGTATTTTTTTACTTTATATTTCAGCTTTTAACAATTGGTATAAGAGCTTTGTAAAGGGCCTGATACAGTGTGCGGAGAGGAGCGAAACATCGAGCAGTGTGAGCAACAACACATGTGCATGTAAGGCAAGAGCAAGTGCGAAGAGAAAATTTGCGCAGCAAGTGTGAGGAAAGAAACCTATGCAATCACAGTGCATAAGTGAGTTTGAGAAATATCTCAAAGGTTAAATATGTCTGCATCTAAAAAATTTGTTCAACCAGCCATTCCAAAGTTTGATGTCACTATAACTTTTGGTCAATGACTATGAAGAACTTCCTATGAAGCAAAGAAATGTGGCATCTTCTAGAAGAAGGTATACCAACTCTTGCAACTGGAACAACAACTGAGGCACAACGAAAGAGTATCGAAGAGGCCAAACTCAAAGACTAAGAATTTCCTGTTTCAAGCTATTGACAGAGAAATTCTTGAAACTATTCTTGATAAGAGCACTTCAAAGGCAATATGGAGCTTTATGCAGAGGAAGTATCAGGGATCCACAAAGGTGAAACGGGCACAGGTTCAGGCACTGAGACGAGAGTTTGAGTTACTTACTATGAAAGAAGGAGAGACCATTGATACTATATGGGCATAACTCTCCATGTGGTCAACAAAAAGAAATCAAATGGTGAAGCAATGGAGGCAAGCACAGTTGTTAGCAAAATACTCAGATCCTTGACACCTAAGTTCAACTATGTTGCATGTTCGATAGAGGAATCAAATGATTTGGGTATTTTAAGCATTGATGAATTGCATGACAGTCTTCTGGTGCATGAGTAACGCATGCAAGGATTCCAAACAGAAGAACAAGTCTTGAAGATAACCGATGACGATCGACCTCCTTAGGGTAGAAGAGGCAGGGGTGCATTCAGAGGGGGACGCAGCAGCAAAGGAGGAAGAGGCATAGGCAAACAACCATTCAATAAAGCAATCATGGAGTGCTTTAAGTGTCACAAACTGGGTCACTTACAATATGAGTGCCCAGATTGGGAGAAGAAGGCTAATTATGCAGAGCTTGAAGGAGAAGACGAAGAGCTTTTACTTGTGGCATATGAAGAGGTTCATCAAACCATCCATGAAGAAGTATGGTTCTTGGACTCCGGCTGCAGCAATCACATGATAGGAAATAAGGAATGGTTTGCGGAAATGGAAGAAGGATTGTGCAGAACTGTGAAACTTAGAAACAATACCACAATAACAGTTGTAGGCAAAGGAAACTTCCGTGTACAAATTAATGGCATTACACAAGTAATCTTTGATGTCTACTTTGTCCCTGAACTTAAAAATAATCTGCTGAGCTTAGGCCAACTCCAAGAAAAGGGTTTATCCATCTTAATACAAAATGGTAGCTGCAAAGTGTTTCATCCAGAGAAGGGGTTAATCATGCACACTAGTGTGAAGGGAAATCGGATGTTTTATGTAACAGCCACTGCAGCACCCAAAGATTCCATGTGCATGCAAGCCGATACCACCTCAGACTAAGAAGCCCACCTGTGGCACTGCCGTTTTGGCCACCTTAACTACAAAAGACTAAATACACTTGCATGTAAGAAGATGGTCATTGGACTTCCATTGTTAAAGTCCCCAAAAGGAATATGCACTACCTGTCTCACTTGGCAAGCAGCAATGAGAGTCAATACCAAAGAAAAGTTTGTGGAGGGCCTCAAGACAACTTCAGCTGATTCATGCTGATATTTGTGGTCCCATAACACCATCCTCAAACAGTAATAAGAGGTATATATTAAACTTTATTGATGATTTTTTTCGTAAAACCTCGATCTATTTTTTGCAAGAGAAGTCAGAAGCATTCACTATGTTCAAAAGATTCAAAGCTTGCATTGAAAAGGAAACTGGTGCATCCATCACTTGTCTAAGAACCGATCGAGGAGGTGAATTTACCTCAATAGATTTTGAAGACTTCTACAAGGATCAAGGAATTTCAAGACAATTAACCATTGCCTATATGCCTCAACAAAATGGGGTCACTGAATAGAAAAATAAAACACTCATGGATGCAGTACGAGCAACACTGAACGAGAGACAAGTCCCCAAAGCAATATGGCCTGAAGTAGCTAAATGGTGCATCCATGTACAAAATAGGAGTCCAACTTCAGCAGTTGAACAGAAAACTCTAGAGGAAGCATGGAGTGGTGAAAAGCCAGAGGTGGATCACTTCCGGGTCTTTGGATGCTTAGCTCATGCTCACGTACCAGATCAAAAGAGAAGCAAACTTGATGACAAAAGTAAACGGTGTGTCTTTCTAGGAGTCAGTGATGAATCTAAAGCTTACAAATTGTTTGATCCTATAGCAAAAGGGATCATTATAAGCGGAGATGTGATCTTTGAATAAGACAAGAGTTAGGATTGGCAAGGAACTGGAGAAAGCCAAAAAACAATTATACATTGGACTGGGAAGAAGACATAAATGCAACTAGAAGTGAAGACCATGGATCTGTACAAGCAAGCATCGATGAGCCCAGACTACGAGGAACACGATTGCCCAGTTGAAGGGAGGGCGGTACGACTAAGAAGGAAACCAAATTGGATGGCAGATTACACAAACTTCTCTGTCGAAGAAGCAAGTCTAATGGCACTGATGATGGCAGAAAATGGACCCTCGCTCCTACGAAGAAGCCTCTCAAAGCTTGAAGTGGAGAGAATTAATGAATATGGAGATCAAAGCAATTGAAAGAAACAAAACATGGGAACTAAGTGATGCTCCAAATGGAGTCACACCTATTGGAGTTAAATGGATCTTTAAAACTAAGCTCAATAAACGTGGGAATGTTGAGAAGCACAAGGCACGGTTGGTGGCAAAAGGGTACTCACAGCAGTATGGCATGGACTACACCAAAGTGTTTGCCCCAGTAGCAAGGCTCAACACTGTGCGGATACTGTTAGCTTTAGCAGCTCAACACAGATGAGAGGTGTTCCAACTTGACGTCAAGAGTGTCTTTCTCCATGTTGAGCTCAAGGAAGAAGTGTACGTACAACAGTCTGAAGGTTTTATCAAAGAAGGAAATAAAGGCAAAGTCTACAAATTAAAAAAAGGCACTATACGGCCTTAAACAAGCTCCAAGAGCTTGGTATAGCAAAATTGAGACATATTTTGCTAAAGAGAATTTTGAAAAACGTCCCAGTGAGCACACTATTCTGATAGTTAGCCTTTATGTGGATGATCTGATTTTCACTGGAAACAATAGGAGAATGTGTGAACAATTTAAAGGCTCAATGATGTTAAAGTTTGATATGTCTGATTTGGGAAGGATGAGACATTTCCTTGGGATAGAAGTAATTCCAAGTGATGTTGGGATTTTCATTTGTCAGCGAAGATATGCTCAAGAAATACTAGCACGGTTCAACATGACAAATTGTAATCCGATAAGAAACCTAATTGTTCCAGGAACCAATCTGTCAAAGGATAAAGATGGCTCTAGAGTAGATGCTACAAAATTCAAACAAGCAGTGGGCAGTCTCATGTATCTAACAGTAACTCGCCCTGACTTAATGTTTGGGACCAGTTTGATTAGCAGGTTGATGGCCAATCCAAAGGAATCTCACTGGGCAGCAACAAAACGACTTCTCAGATATGTGAAAGGAACTGCAGAGCACGGGATTTTCTACAAAACTGGAAGAAAAAGTGCAAACCTTATAGCTTATACTGATAGCAACTATGCACGAGACTTGGATGATCGCAGAAGTACTTCTGGTCTAGTACTTGTTATGGGGTGTGGAGCTGTGTCATGGGCCTTGAAGAAGCAACCCGTTGTAAGCTTATCCACCACTGAGGCAGAATACATTACTGTAGCATCCTGTGCTTGCAATGTATTTGGATTAGAGGGATTCTAGAACAACTTGGAGCTGAAGAGAAGGAAGCAACTGACACAGTGATATTATGTGACAATAATTCTACTATTCAACTGTCTAAGAACCCAGTCTTTCATGGCAAAAACAAACACATTGCAGTACGATTTTATTTTCTCAGAGATATGGTAAAGGATGAAGTTGTAAAACTAAGTTATTGCAGTTCTAAGAACCAAGTTGCGGACATAATGACAAAATCTTTAAAACTTGAGAGGTTTGAAAAGCTTCGTAGCATGCTTGGAGTAATGAAGGTCACTGAAGTAAGCTAGCTTCAAATGCATCTAGCTTAAGGGAGGGAATGTCAGTAGCTTAAGTCAAAGTTTGTTTAAAAAGTCCTGGTTTTTAGAATCAGTTTCCTTTTTGTTCGGTCTGTTATCATGTAGCGTGGGGTTTGTTGCTATGCAACGTGGGTTAAGATTTTTACGTATTGTTTTTGCACTTCATGTAGGCTATATAAGCCACTATTATTCCATTGAATAAGAGAACTTTCCCTTCAGTATTTCTTTACAATATTTCAGCTTTTAACAGGAAGATAGTTTTAACTTTGGCTTATCAGAGTTTGGGCGTTGTGTATGGAGATTTAAGCACATCTCCCCTTTACGTTTACAAAAACACTTTTGCTGAGGACATTCAGCACTCAGAGAGCAATGAAGAGATATATGGGGTGTTGTCCTTCGTGTTCTGGACGCTCACACTGATTCCACTACTCAAGCATGTGTTCATTGTGCTAAGAGCAGATGACAATGGCGAAGGAGGAACCTTTGCTCTGTACTCGCTGCTGTGCAGGCATGCCCAGGGGGGTTTGTTGCCTAATGTTCAGCTTGCAGATGAGGATAGAACAGTGCCAATTGATAAGAAAAATATTGGGTTGGTGTTGAAATCGGTTTTGGAGAAACACAAGGTGCTGTAGAGGGTGCTGCTTATTCTGGCTTTGATTGGGACTTTTATGGTTATTGGTGATGGTGGGCTTACGCCTGCAATTTCTGGTATTGGGGTTTGCTATATTGTGTTTGTGTTTTTTGGGTAATTGACGGTGGATCTTGATCACTGAAATTTTTGGTTTTTTGGTAATTATGCAGTTTTCTCTGCTGTGTCGGGCTTGGAACTTTCCATGTCTAAGGAGCAGCATAGATGTAAGTTCCTATCTGAATACAAGTAATTTGCTTTTGTTTAAGAAGTCTTATTCATTTCATTATTTGCAGTTTTTTTTTTTTTTTTTTGGTTTGCTTTTTATAAATTTTAGATGAGGTTATATTTTAGTTTGTTTTCTTGGGAGGTTAAGCATCCATGAACAAGAGAGATATATGTTAATTTTAATGAGCCACAGGGAGGTTTATTATCATTGAAGTTTAGTATTGGATATTTGTTCTGTTTAAATAAATTTTGAGAAAAAAATTTATAGGAGAAAAAAATTAGTATAAAACATAATAAAATTTCACATAACTTAACGATCAAAATAATTAATTATTTTTAATCAATTTAGCATGACACTGATTTTTTTCTCTTACAAAAACTTCTCCATAAATTTATCCAAATTGGTTCATTCTGTCAGTTTGTATTACAATTGCACACATAATTATAGAATTGAAATTGTCAAAATTCAATTTTGATTAGTAAATTCCAAAATGCTTGACATCTGGAACTATTCCTTGGAATATTTTCATTGTGGTTGTTTTGTGGAGAGGACATTTCCGCCTTGAATGGTACATATGCTGTAAGAAATCAATCATAAAATTATTGTTGTTAGGTATCAATATTTTTGGTTAATGTTATTTTTAATAAAATCTATTTGAACTTTTAAATGCTTCCCTTTTATTCTAACAATAGCAAGTCGTTTAAATTAGTGGACAAAAAGGGGGAACCAAATGCGTCCAAGGATGCAGTATTGTGGTCCCTATAAATATAATCAGGGCCAACTTCCTTGTTTTGATCAAAGTCAAATCACTGTCATGCTAATGTTAAAATACATAATTCCTGCCAACTTGATAATATTGAACATAAAACTTGTGGGTTGTGGCTGAGATGCAAAGCATAGCATCATTAATTAGAATATCAAGCACAGAAAGCTGAGAATAGTCATTCCTTTGTAAGTTAAGCTTTCAGGTTTTTAAATAATTATTGTGAATTTGTCTGGAAGAGTAAAGTGATTATCTGATTGGATGACAAAATCAGGTATGGGCACCATTAAACTAGTCATAAACAGTGTATATTATTCCCTTGTGATACATAAGTAATGATTATCCAGGGTACTCTTCAACTTAATTGAGACCTAAATACACAAATTATAATCACGGCAGCATCTGAAATACAAAAATGTGGTCCTGCCATTATTAAAATTAGGCTTTTATGCCGCTCCGTGGTTGCTGGATTTTTCATTTGTTCTTCTACGGTCATCTGTGGTTCCCATAAAATCTTTCTATATTTCTTTTGCAAGTTGTGATTTTGCTATAGGGTAATGATATGTGTCTTTAATATTTCCCCACTTACCATGGGCTGCTAAATTTCCATTTGATCGTTTATGGCCAGTTGTAAATAGTTTTGATTTCCATTCAAATCATATTATAGTTTGTACTGTTGTACTTTACTTTTGTATACACTATTCAGCAAACACAAAAATTAGAATAAGCTGACTATTGCATTTGATTTATGCTTCCACATCTAACAGTTTCTGAAAATTCTAATACAAATTTAACTGATCATCGGCTTTTCCATGAAAAATTCATGGTTGTCTAAACTATAAATCAGGATAGAAAATTAATATTTAAGTTCTTTTGAGCCTTCACTTGGCTTCAATTCTAATGAAATTTCACTCCTATTCGTACAGAGTGACATATGTCTAAATTCAAACATCAATTATCATCTATATACATTTGCCTTTCCCTTTGGAGATAGAATGAGGGAAACAATATCAAGAGAGTTTGGATTTAACGATACTCTAAGAATGGTTAATGATTACCTACTCTTTTGCAAATTAATCACTTGAGTGGTTTTAAATATATGCATTCTTGTATGAGCACCTTGTGAAGTTGGCTAAGCAGTGAGTAGTTTATGATCTGACCAATGAAAGTGGTCCATATATTAGGGAGATGTATCATTATTCTGGTATAAACTTTATTTTTTCTTCTTCTTATTATTTCTTCTTATTATTATAGCTGCAGTTAAAAATCTTATCCGTTGCTTCCATTTTCTGGTATAAAATATCCTTTGTCCTTGCTAAAGATTTCCATTTTCTGTGGCTTAATGAGAAGGAATTTGTTTATTGACATCTTAAAGATTCTAAACATTGTTGGCGCCTTAAGTAGGATCTATGCTGTACAGATACGACTTTGATTCGATGACACATAAATATGGTAAAATTTTAAAATATTAAAACACGGGTATCGAAACATATATTAAGTAAAATATAATTATATTTATGAATGTCATATTGAATATTTTATGATAATCTCGAACATGTCTTTATCAAAAAATAACTTTACAAAAATAAAAAAAAATTCCTATAAATAAAAAAAAATTCTAAAAGCTCTGAAATATCACATTAATAATTAAATAATACAATTATCATAAATAATCATTCCTCAGTCCAAACAATATTTTTTGCATTTTTTTTAAAAAAGATTAAGTATTTACTTAAAATAGCTAAAAAAAGTTTTAAAAAAACTGATTAAGTCGTTTTTGAGTTGTCATGAAATGCTTTTTTGCCAAGGTCAAAACCCGTAAGCCAGTGGGATATGCAGCGGATAAGAATGCAAGTGTGTTATAATGGATACAACTCATACGTGGTGACTTTTGAAGTATCCATGCAACATAGGGTAGGATAATCTATTATGTTTGTAGCACAATTTCATATAATGTATTTGGATTGCGTTTCCTGAAATGTGATTGGTTTCTGCAGATGTTGAAGTTCCAGTTGCTTGCGTAATACTCGTTTTTTTGTTTGCGCTTCAACATTATGGGACGCATAGGATTTTTAGTTGCACCTGTTGTGATGACTTGGTTGCTATGCATCAGTTGTATTGGGGTGTATAATATCGTCCATTGGAACCCACATGTTTATGAAGCTCTCTCTCCATTCTACATGTTCAAATTTCGTAAAAAGACTCAAAGGGGAGGCTGCACAACAAGAAAAAGGGTATTTTGCAAGCGAAAAAATTGGTGGCTAAAATATAAAAATTGGTAGCTAATTTTTTTAGCGATTGAAATAGCCATCGATTAAAATTGATAGCTAATATGTTGGTTGTAAACATATTTAGTGACCGAAAATGCATTCGGTTGCAGAAATTTGAATTTAGCCACCGAAAAATTTAGTCGCTATTTGCCACAACCAAGGTGGTAGCTATTTCGGTTGCTAACTGTGACCTCTTAATTCAGTCGCTAATTGCAAAGCTAAATTTTGATCGCTAATTTCGGTCTCTATTTGTCACCAAGAAGGCAATAGCTATTTGGGTTGCTAACTGTGACCACTTAATTCGCTCGCTAATTGCAACTTCAAATTTCGGTTGCTAATTTGGTTGCTAATTGGTTGTATTCTGGTAGTGGCTAATTCGGTTGCTATTTCATGTCTATCTTTTTCAGTTGCTATTTTGGTGGCTAAATATTATCAAATATTTGGTTGCTAAATTCGGTGACTAAATTTGGTGGCAAACTATAATGAATAATTATACTTTTTTAAAATTATTTTTTTCAATAAGACCTATTTATATAACAAAACATACTTATATAAGACATGATATATAACAAAATCTGCTAATAGTCAAATTTTACAAACATAGTAAAAAAATACATCTAAAGAAGTAAAATGCATTTTACAATCCATAACAATACATATTTCACTCCATAACAAAAGTGTAGCTTATTTTGTAAAAAGGGTACAATCATTGACATAACAAATAGAAAAAGAAAGTCTTAAATCATGAATGCGGATCAATGTCATCATGAGGAGAACCAACATCATCAGCATCAACATGAGAATCATCTATTTGGGTACTAGTAGAAATTCTCAAGTGTTTAACAACTTGTTGGAGAATGATCTCAGTTTTCTATAGTTTTGAATTGGTCCTCCGTAATTCAGACTGCATAGTATCAATGCGTGTGTCCTTTGCTGCTAATTCTGCATTAAGGTTGGCAATGATCTGCTGATAGTTAACGCTAGAACTAGGATCAGACTGAGTACAAGGAGAGGATGATGTCACAAACTCTTCACCCAATTGTCCTAACCCATACACATGACCTTTCTTGTTTTTTCCTCCAACAACTTCTAAAAAAATGGCATTATCAGCAGCTACAGAATGGTCACCTGAGACACATTCTTCACCATGATCATCATTATCATGTGCATGGGCTTCAGCTCGATGTCGAATAAACTAATCCTAAAAAATTAATACTCTTATTAATCATAATTTATAATAAAAGTGAGGCTAAAATTTTTAAAAAGTAATATTTAGAAAGGAATATACTGCAATGTTTTTGGCTTTGTCATTGACCCATTCTCTAGCTTTATTCTTTTTTGTCTTTCCCATTATATCAAATGCTGTGGGAACTCACTTAAGTTGCTCAGTCTGCATAATAATACAAGTGTAAAGTTCCAATGAAGGAAATGATTAAAAAAAAAGATAATTTAAATAATTACCATTCTATCACGATGCATAGCAACAGATATAGAGCCACCGGTGTACAAAGATGCTCCACCATCAACAGCTCTATTTTGTTTAGCAATAGTGCTTTTCTTCTAAAACTGTTCTCCTACCCAATGAGTGTGCAGCTCTTCCTTCACATCAGGAGTGATCCAAAGACTCTTTATCTTTATTCCTTCATAACTTAGACATTATGTTCTTTAAAATCATAGAGCCTTTATGCTCAAAAATAGATCTAATGATAAGATTATGTTAAAAGAGCCATTTGTATGTTTTCTACAAATAAAAAAATCAAATAGAGCTATATAATAACATATATAGGAGTCATTAATAACATGAAATACAAGAGTAATTTTGTTAAAACTATCCCCCTCCCTCTAATATTTAAGATAATCACCCATAAATATATATGCCTGACAATTATTTTAGAATTGTTTACATGTTAGAGACAATTGATGGGTTTAATATTTACATAACACAATGACTTTAAAATATGTTACCTTAAACTCTTCAAACCACATATTCCTCACTTCTTGTGGCACCTTGGTCCAAGTAGGCCATGGACTATCAAACTTAGACTTGATTATTTTGGAAATAACCTTTGAAGGTAGATAACTATTGGAAAAAAATAATAAATCATATAATTAGATAGTTATAAAAAAAACATTTTGATATAATATGTGTATATCAAAACTAACTTACTTATGTTTGGCTCCTGGGGCAAGCCATATCTTCTTATCAGTGGAATCTGTAGTTCCAGGAATTGGTAACAATGAAGTCACATACTACTCTGACAATAATTCTCTTGAAGGAGGCTGTGTGCTGGTAGGAGTAGTTGTGCCCCCCAAATTTTGAGGAATAGATGGAACTGATTCAACATCTGTATGTGATGCTGCCGAGCCAGGTGTATTACATATGCTTTGTGGAAAAGATGTTTGAACATAACCTCTAGCATGACTTCGAAATTAACTTCGACTTGTACCTCTACTATTATTGTCTGCCATCTATTTCCTTGAAAAAAAACATAGGTAAATTTTATACACATTATAAATATGACATATAATATAATAAATAATTACCTAAGGTGACAGTGAATCACTTAAGTTAGTATTAATGTCACTTTCACTATGAGTTTCACTATCACATTCAGTTGAGGAGTATGCATCATCATTCTGTTCATCTGAATTTTGTTGATTAAATAATGATGCAACATCAACTTCATCTCCTTCACCACTAAGATCAGCAAGACTATCATCATAAAGATTAGAATCAATTTGCAACATTACATGAAGGTCATCAACAACATGCACTTCTTGATATGGAGTTTCAATGTCAACTTTATCAAACAAGTTATTATTTATTGCACTACGTGCCTTAGTCTTTATGACAACTACCCAATCACGATGTCCTTCTGGATATGGTGTGTAACAAACTTGTTCTGCTTGTTGTGCAAAGATGAATGGGTCATACACCTTATATCTCCGTGATTGCTTAAGTTGAATAATTCCATATTGTTTATTTACTTTTGTCCCTTGATATGGAGTATTATCAAACCACTCACACTTAAAAAGTACTATCTTTTTAATGGGCATGGCAGTATACTCTAATTTAATAATATCAGTCAACATTCCATAAAAGTCATCTTCTAATGCACCACGTGTTCCTCGTACACAGATACCATAATTAGAAGTTTTCATGCCTTTATTCCATGCTTTTGTGTGAAATTTATACCCATTTATGATGTAAATAGGCCAAGACTCCACCCTTCTTAATGGTCCCCATGCCAACGAAATTAATAGTGGTTCTTTAATTTGATTTTCTGGATTTTGAACCTATTTATCAAACGTAAAATTAAACATAATAAAAAATTAAGTATAACATTACTTGAATATTATTTTGAAAAATAAAATAAAATAAGTCGTACATATCGTTTGAACCAACTAGGAAAATGAGAGGCAATTTCTTGATCAATTTGAGAGTTTGAAATATCATGTTGAAGCTCTCGTAGGAGTTTAATATAAATACTACAAATATCAAACAAAATGTGTTAGGAGTAATATTAAAAAAAAATACCAAGCGAAGGTCATCTAATTGAATGTAGTAAGACATTGATCAACTTACTCTAAATATGGCTCTATTTCACAATTTTGTAGAACATATAGATGAGCAACATTCAACTCGTTCTTCTAAGTAATATTGATAGAATTTGCCACAACTGTGTCTTGGATAATTAAAAATAGAGATTGGAGGACTAGATGAACAACCTTCCCCTTCAAAATTACGTGGAATTATAGTCCTTCTTGAATCTATGCTTGATGGATAGTAAAATGAAGCAAAAGTAGATGTTTCTTTGTTGTTTGCAATCTAAACACTAGCAAGTGCACTAGGATTGCAGCGAGTAATGAGTAAATTTAAGATCCGAGTATCGTCTCCACAGGGAATTAGGAACTCAATTATCACTTCACAGAAAAATAACCATTTGAGCCATACGAATTTGGGAAGAGAATTGTATCATATAAAAGCAATAATCAGAGCAATCAAAAGTAAAGAACTTGCAGAAAAACAGAGTATAAGATTTGTGATGAAATGAAATAGCAATGAAGGATAGTTAGAAATTTACTTCACAAGAATATCAATATCAATCCAATTAAATCCTCTGAACATTCAAGCAATTGAATAATTGACAATCAGTTTCACATATACCTAGCCAAAGGTTAATTCCTTAACTCATTGACCCTAACAATCCACTAAACCTCCCTAATCCTTTACGTGAGATTCAATTTCAGGTTGCATTAAGAATTAGAACTATAAGATTGCAGAATTAGGTCTCCTTATCCCTAAGAAATCCCTAAACTCTGGTTGCCAATTCAGATCGGAGCAAACAATCCAATTCCCATTGGTAAAGATTCCTCTTGATTAATCAAATGAATTTCCATTCAAAGATTGCATGAAAAGCAAAATTAACAACTCAATTAATCCAAGAACTTAAAGTTCAGAAGATAAAGTCGAATCAATACATCAATTCGAGTTCCATAAACCCCTAACTATGAGAAATTAAGCACACATTGCAACAAAAACAAAGAAAGAAGAAGAAGAAGATGAAGAAGAATGCAGAGCAGCCATGGCCACGAGCTCCAATCCGATCCCTCTTCTTGGAGCTTCAAGCTTCGACCCCAATCTTCTCTCCCCTCTCTCTCAACGAGAATCTAACTAACAAAACAGAAAATGAGCAAAAGACCCCAGTTTTCGCGCTTCAATCATGTATATATAGAAACTCCAGTTCTGCGCGTTGTCACTTTTCTTCACAAGAGTAACCACGCAGAAGCTTTATGTAATGCGCGTGTTCACTTTCAAGAGCAATAGTAACCACGTGCAACTTGCAGAGTTGAAGGCTTCTCTGGAACATTCACTTTAATTCATAAGAGTGGCAACGCAGGAGGTCGAGGGCTGCGCGTGATCACTTTCGTGAGTAATAGTAACCACGCGCAAGCTGTCCTGATACAAGTGCCTCTGGAACGCTCACTTTCGTTGGCAAAAGTGATAACGCACAGTTCATCAGGAATGGAGTCTTCTCTGGAACGCTCACTTTCGTTGGCGAAAGTGATAACGCACACTGGCAACACTCACTCTTGTAAATAAAAGTGATTACGCACAGGCTCTTCTTCTCCTTTAGGCTCTGGAATGATCACTTTCGCTAACAATAGTGATCACGCCCAGGCTGCATCCCATAATTCTTGTATTTTGGAGTCCAACATTGCCATTCTTCCTCTTCCTTTCCATTGATAATCCATTTGCATGACTTTTGCTCAGATTTTTCCTTCAAAAACAAGATAAATTCCTTAAGAACTAAGTGTGATCTCATTTTGAGAATGGGAAAAACAACTTAAAAAGAAATTCACACAGAATTCACAAAATTGTCAATCATTTTTATTTGATTAACAGCCAGCAATTTATTATCTATTCTAGTATTTTGGTGTTTTTCAGGAATAATTCAGTGTAATGTGAAGCTAACTCATGAATAAGAGGTAGAGAATGAAACCCCCCTTTCATGGCAGCTTGTGCAAGTGTCAGCTTCCATGGTGTGTGAGTGTTGTGTGGTTGTGACATTTTCTGCACAAAATACCAAAAATTCCGTCAATTATCAAGTGAAAAAGGGATTGAATTCTGCAGAATTAATGTGTTCAAAACATAATTGTTCAGAATTAGCATGAAACCAAAATATACCAAGTGTGCAAATTACAAACCCAAATTCTAAAATGAAACCAAAAAGTTTGAAACTTAATTACAAGACCGTCAAGAGAAAATTCGAATTAACAGAAAAGAAAACAAAAATCCTAAACTAGTCATCTTGGGCATCCTCTTCATCAGAAATTTCATCTTCATCTTCTTCCTCATCTTCTTCTTCCACCACTTCTTCAGTTGGCTGTGGAAAATGAGTTTTGTAGATTGGCAAGTCTTTAAAGACTGATGAGCGTAGACATTGAGCATTCTCAGCCAAATCTGGTGTGTGATAAAAGTCATCTTTGGTCATTCCCATCTTCTGACCAAGATTCATCAACACACATTCCAATAGCAAAGTTTCTGCCTTCAAACTGCTGTGGAGCTCAGTTTGTCGTTCAGCCAATTGATTTTGCCTTTCAACCAAAAGATGTAGGATGTCCTTCATCTTCATTGGTTTCTCCTTTCTGAACTGGGTGGGGATAGGTGCAGCTGAAGTGCAGGAGGTGGTGGCATAGATTTCCTTTACCATTGAGACAGAGATAGGGAAAGCAGATCTGATTTTCTCTTGGTAGTCTCCAACTTCAACCCCTGCATCCTCACAAAGTAAAGTGATTAATGAGGGAAAAGCTAGTGAATCTCTTTTTGTTTTCAAAATATTTAAGATACATTCACTAATTACTTCCCCCACATCAATGTACATATCATTAACGATAGCAAACAATAATTCAGCCCTCTTTACTGCCAGGGTTGAACTATGCTTGACTGGCATGAAAGAGTTCAACAGAAAAGTACTCCAGACTTTAGCAAATGGTAGCAAGTTCTTGGTGGTGATACACTTGGGTTTCAGGGCGAGGTTCAGCTGCCAAGTTGTGCCTGGCCTTCCAATTCTGTGCAGGATTTCAATATAATCCTTGTCTGGACTATTCTTAAAGTCAGTGAAGTCCATCTGCCCAGGTTGCCTTTCAGTGTAAATTTCCAACACTCGATTGATGTTGGTAGCAGTGAAATCCACCCTCATACCCTTGATCATTGTGTGAAATTTGGGAATTTGGTCTCCCTTGAACCGCATTGCATTTGCATAAAACTCCTGTGTAATTTCTCTCCAACCATTATTAGCCAAGGAGCAGAAGTTGTCCCATCCCCTTTTCTGAATTTCTTCTGAGTACTCAGGGTAGTTGCCTTCAGCAATTTCAAAGGCTCTATCTGGGACAATCTTCCTCCTCAGAATATTTTCCTTGAAATAGTTTTCGTGAGCAATACTCCTGAATCTTGGATCATGATCAGTAGGGGTAGAGGTAGAAGGAGCATTTCTTCTGGTCGGCTGAGGTGGTGAATAGGTTGCAGGTGTGGTTACTCTTGGCTGAGGAGGGTCAGTGATTTCAATGGGTGAGGAAGGTGAGACACCATCAGTTCTTGCTCTTTTTGTGGTTGGAGAATTCCTGGCTGTTCCAGCTTGCAAATTCCTGATAGATCTCCCTCTTGGAGTGTTGCTGGCAGATCCAGCTTTGGTCTTCTTAGAAGGTCCAACTGGTGTATTCAAAGAAGTTCTGACCATTTTGAAGTGGCTGTAAAAACAAAGAAGTAATTTGATAGTTTAAAATTCATGACACAAAATTGTGACAGTATACATCTCTTGATAAATTCAATCAATCCATGTGCAGAATTCCAACTTGCAGTATGTATCTTTTTACAATCAGTTGCTGTCATGAGAATGTAATCATATAAACACACAAGCACTATTGCAAATTACTAAGCAATCACAGTCAAAATTGGTTAAACCTTTAAATTTGTAGTTTAGAGTGCGCACTCTCAAAGCACATCAGGTTAACGCAGAGATGCTATTATAGGTCATCAACATATTTTTTTACATGCTCTCTTAACTTTTCAGATATACCAGAACTTAGGTACAAAATTAATCAAACCATATTCAGGGGATTTTAAACTGGCCTTCATAATTTGTTCCCTCAGAGTTCACAATTTCACCAAGAATGCAGAAAAAGAATCACAATTTTCAACCACATTTCAACTACTAATGGTTCCTAAAAGAATTTATCTTCTGACAGTAAAATTCCATCCAGAATATTGTCTATTGTTTCTTTGAATCACATACAATTAGATCAATGCACTCATTCATTATCATCAAAGACTAAATATCAGCTTAATGCAGGACTATCAGTATGCTATCTGTACAATCAGGCAGTGCAATATATAGCAGTAATTTGTTCCATACAACTCAGTTCAGACATCAACATTCAAATATTGCATGCAAAGAGTATTGTCGTTGATGGCAACTGGAATATTTCTATTTCTTTCAAAGTCATGTTCAGATTTTTCGCATAATGCAGATGTGAATATGTTAACAGAGGAGATTGAATGACTTTGAAAACCTATTCACAGTATTTAAAGTTCCTTAAATTGAATACGGTCAAGATATTTCCCTATTTGCCATTTTTGACATTTTTCCAGAGTTGCAGCAAAGAAAAACCCTAAATATAATTTCGTAGAATGCAGAGAACGTACCTTGAGCTTCAGAAATGTGAATGACAGTGAAAAAGAAGGAGCAATTGCTTGCTGGTTGCTTCACGAAAGAGTTAAAGTCAGAGGAATTTCAGAGGGAAATGGGGATTTAGGTTTAAATGGATGTGAGCGTGGTTCCTTTATATTGAGTCTGGAGTCACGCGTGTGCACGTGCCCACTTTTTAAGTGAAAAGTGAACGTTCTCTTATTAATAAAATTCTGCGTTATCACTCTTGTCGAACAGAGTGAGTGTTCCAGAGAGCTTGGAAATTTTGGATGCAATGCGCGTTATCACTATTGCTAGGCAAAGTGATAACGCGCAAGCTTATTGCTTGAGCGTGGTCACTTTTTTCATTAAAAGGCGTAACGCGCTAAGAAATATTTCATACTTACCTGCGCGTGGTCACTCTTGACAAGGAAAGGAAGTGATCCAGAGAGTGTGTTTTTCCCATCTGCCTCTGCGTTATCACTCTCATCAGCAAGAGTGATTGTTCCAGAGGGGAAATCTCAGAATTCCATCTCTGCGTGATTGCTTTCCTGCAAAAGAGTGATTCCTTTCATCAATCCAAGTTCTCCAAACTTTAATTGGCTCACTTAACAAATCATAATCATTCCAATACACACTCACCATATAAAATACCTATTTCCCTCATCATGTTCACCCTTAATTACATATGCAACATTCATCCAAGGCTGAATTCTGCAGAATTTCTACTTAACATATTCACAATGCAATTCTGACTTTTCCATAACACATTATAGCATGAAGTCCAATTGCATTTATCAGATTCGCTACAAATGACAGATTTAGCATGCTTCAAACTTTACCTTTTGCATCAAAATTACAGGATATGATGAGTATGATGCAGAACTTTGTATTTTGCAGAGAATTTGCAGAATTTGATAACTATTATTCAGACTGTACAAGAACTTTAAGCATTCTAATTAATTCCAATCTGCATTCTTGTTTCAGCTACGAGATTTATTCCAAACATCAAATTCAGCAAGGTAACCAAGATGAAAAGTTCAGACTTTGACTTCTATGAACACTGTTAATTCAAAAATAATGCAGAAAACTTAAATTGGGTTAGAAATGTGAGTTGCCTCTCACAAAGCGCTTCTTTAATGTCATTAGCTTGACATTAAATGTTTCTCACTCAAGAGAAACCAGTTTCATGCATGATATGTTCCTTGTAAACTCCTCTCCATGATAAATCTTCAATCTTTGGCCATTGACCTTGAATTCTCTCCCTGTTTTCAGATCTTCTATAAGAATTGCTCCAAAGGGAGAAGTTTCCTTGATTAAAAACGGTCCAGACCATCTAGATTTCAGTTTCCCTGGAAACAATTTTAATCTTGAATTGAATAATAGTACTTGCTGGCCAGGTCTGAAATCTTTTTGCAGAATAAATTTGTCATAGATCCTCTTGGTTCTTTCTTTGTACAACTTTGCATTCTCATAAGCTTGTTGTCTAAATTCTTCCAATTCATGCAACTGTAAAACTCTCTTCTTTCCAGCACTTGACAAATCAAAGTTAAGCCACTTGGTAGTCCAATATGCTCTGTGCTCCAGCTCTAGAGGTAAGTGACAGGCCTTTCCAAATACTAGCTGATATGGAGACATACCAATTAGAGTTTTAAAAGCAGTTCTATATGCCCACAGTGAGTCATCCAGTTTCTTTGACCAATCCTTCCTTGAACTGTTCACTACTTTCTCTAGAATTTGCTTGATCTCTCTATTTGAAACCTCCACTTGTCCACTTGTTTGTAGATGGTATGGAGTAGCAACCTTATGCTTCACACCATATTTCATTAATACAACTTCAAGATACTTGTTGCAGAAGTGAGTACCTCCATCACTTATCAGCACTCTAGGCACACTAAATCTTGAAAAAATGTTCTTTCTTATAAAAGAAATCACTACCTTTGCATCATTTGATCTGGTGGGAATTGCTTCTACCCATTTAGACACATAATCCACTGCAACTAGAATGTATTCGTGTGAGAATGATGGGGGAAATGGTCCCATGAAATCAATCCCCCATACATCAAATGGTTCCACTTCTAGGATGTTGGTTAATGGCAGCTCATGTCTTCTTGAAATATTTCCAGTTCTTTGACATTTATCACAGTTTTCCACATACTTATTGGCATCTTTGAAGAGTGTAGGCCAAAAGAAACCTGCTTGTAAGACTTTTGCAGCAGTCCTTGAACTTGCATGGTGGCCTCCATATTCTGAATTGTGACAATGCCATAGTATCTCAGCTTGCTCACTTTGTGGAATGCATCTTCTAATTAACCCATCTATTCCAATTTTGAACAGATATGGGTCTTCCCACACATAGAATTTGCTGTCATGTAAGAACTTCTTTTGCTGCCAAGTAAACCTCTTTGGAATGAATTGAGTGGCTTTAAAATTTGCAATGTCAGCAAACCAAGGCATGTTTTCCACTGCAAACAGCTTTTCATCTGGAAATTCTTCATTTATTTCCAATGATTCAGTGGTTAAACTCTCCAAAGGAAGTCTGGACAAGTGGTCAGCAACACTGTTTTCTTTCCCTTTCTTGTCTTTGATCTCTAGCTCAAATTCTTGGAGGAGTAGAATCCATCTTAATAATCTGGGCTTTGCATCCTGTTTTGTCAAAAGATATTTAAGAGCAGCATGATCAGTGTATACAATCACTTTTGAACCCATTAAATATGATCTAAACTTATCAAAAGCATGTACAACAGCTAAAAGTTCTTTTTCTGTTGTTGTGTAATTCACTTGTGCAGGATTTAACACTTTGCTTGAATAATAGATAGCATGTAATTTCCTATCTTTTCTCTGTCCTAACACAGCACCCACTGCACTATCACTTGCATCACACATGAGTTCAAAAGGTAATTTCCAATCTGGTTTTGCAAGAATAGGTGCAGAAATCAGTTTCTCTTTTAAAACAGAAAATGCATGCAAACAATTATCATCAAATATGAAATCTGCATCTTTTACAAGTAAATTACTCAAGGGTTTAGCAATCTTGGAAAAATCTTTTATGAATCTTCTATAAAAACCAGCATGTCCTAAAAAACTTCTAACTCCCTTAACATTGATAGGTGGAGGCAATTTACTAATGACTTCTATCTTAGCTTGGTCCACCTCCATTCCTTTTTCTGAAATTTTGTGACCAAGGACAATGCCTTCTTGTACCATGAAATGGTACTTCTCCCAATTTAACACAAGGTTAGTATCTTGACATCTCTGCAAAACAGTGGATAGATTAGCTAAACAATCATCAAAAGAATCACCAAAAACAGAGAAATCGTCCATGAACACTTCTATGATGTTTTCTACCAAATCAGAAAAAATAGAAAGCATACATCTTTGGAAAGTGGCAGGGGCATTACACAAACCAAATGGCATTCTCTTATATGCAAAGACTCCAAATGGACATGTAAATGTCGTTTTCTCTTGATCCAAAGGATCCACAGCTATTTGATTATATCCTGAATACCCATCAAGAAAACAATAAAATGAATGTCCAGCAAGTCTTTCTAGCATTTGATCTGCAAACGGTAGTGGGAAATGGTCTTTTCTGGTTGCATTATTTAATTTCCTATAGTCTATGCACATTCTCCATCCAGTCACAGTCCTAGTAGGGACAAGTTCATTCTTTTCATTAGGTACAACTGTCATACCACCTTTCTTTGGAACAACTTGGACTGGACTTACCCAATTGCTGTCAGAAATGTGGTATATTATTCCTGCATCTAACAACTTTATGACCTCTTTTTTAACTACCTCTTTCATAGTTGGGTTTAACCTCCTTTGTGGCTACACAACAGGTTTAAAATTCTCTTCAAATAAAATTCTGTGCTTACAAAATGAGGGATTTATACCTTTCAGATCTGCAATACTCCATCCAATTGCAGATTTGTGTTCTCTCAAAATTCTAAGCAATTTTTCCTCTTGTTCTTCCTTAAGTTCATTATTGATGATGACTGGATTTTCATGTTTCTCATCCAGAAATGCACACCGCAGGTGTGAAGGGAGTTGTTTCAGTTCTAACTTTTGCTTTTCCTCTTCTTTAGCGTCCTTTTTCAGCTCTTCTTTCACCAAATTTTCTGCAGGTTTTTGCATCGGCAGAGCTTCCAATTGCTGCTGCATTTCCATGATATCTTCTTCATTCAGAGTTTCAGATTTGTCATTCCCTGCAGATATTATTTCTTCTAACACAGCAGTTTCATCAAATTCTTTCATATGGTGTTGTGTCATAAAAGCATCCAGTATATCTACCTTCATACATGTATTATCTTCAACTGGATATTTTAAAGCTTCAAACACATTATATATTACCTTCTCATCTTGAACTCGAAGCATAAGTTCACCTTTTTGCACATCTATTAAAGCTCTCCCGGTTGCAAGAAATGGCCTCCCTAGGATCAAAGGAATGTTAGAATCCACTTCCATGTCCAGAATCACAAAATCTGCAGGAAAAATAAACTTATCAACTTTAACTAATAAATTTTTAACAACTCCATATGGATAAGTGTATGATCTATCAGCTAGCTGCAGTGTAATGTTGGTGGGCTTCACTTCCTCTATGCCAAGTTTCTGCAGAACAGCCAATGGCATCAGATTTATGCTTGCTCCCAAGTCACACAATGCTCTTCCCACAGTGCAGTTTCCTATTTCACAAGGAATGCTAAATGATCCAGGATCTTTCAGCTTTTGAGGAAGCTTTCTCTTGAGAATGGCACTGCACTCCTCTGTCAAAGGTACTGTTTTTTCATGCTCTAGCTTTCTTTTTCTGGAAAGTAGTTCTTTCATGAACTTTGCATATGAAGGCATTTGCTCCAAAGCTTCTGCAAAAGGAATGTTAATTTGTAATTTCTTAAAGACATTCATAAACCTTTCAAATTGTTCCTTTTGTTTAGGATTTTGGACTCTCTGAGGATAGGGCAGCCTCTTGTATTTTTCTGGGTCTATTGGCTTACAAGCTTCCTCAAAGAGTTGCTTTTTGGTTTTCCTTTCAGAATTCATAGGAACATCTACTTTTTCTTCTGAATGGTCTTTCTTCAATAGCTTAAAATTTCCTTGTTGCAGATCTTGTTCAATGTTTCTTTCTGCTGCATCATTCACTTTCTTTTCTACTGGTTTAGGGCTTGCAACTACAGCTCCACTCCTTGTAGTTATGGCTTGACATTGCTCTTTAGGATTGATTACTGTATTGCTTGGAAATCTTCCTTCATCCCTGCTGGATAGTTGTTCAGCTAATTGTCCAATCTGTGTCTCTAGTTTCTTCATGGAAGCTTCTTGGTTTTTGAAGCTTGTTTGAGTCACCTTCATGAATTGCAGCATAGTTTCTTCCATCTCAGTCAACCTCTCATTCATAGGTTTGGAAAATTTTTGATTTCCTTGAGGTTGAGTGGATGAATTCCTCTGAAAATAAGGCTGTTGTGTTGCTGGACCTGCATTAGAAAAAGGAAAATTTGAGTTAGAATTCTTTCCAGCAGAATATTGATTATTCCAATTAGAATACTGCTGAGTTCTATTATTCAAAAATTGAAATCCAGGGGGATATGATGGCTGTTGTCTCTGAAAATTATTCATATAATTCACTTGCTCTTGTGGTTCACTTGTGGATGCCTCACATGCACCATTTGCATGGTTTCCTCCACAAAAATCACAACTTAGCTGACTGGTAGGCATACTCCCTGTTTGCAGATTGTTGATTTGTTGTGTTAAGGCAGCTAATTGTTCTGAAAACATTTGATTTTGTAGCTGATTTTGTGCAAGAAAAGTTTCCAGAACCTTAGCTTCATGACCAGAGTTTCTTCCTTGATTCCTTGAGTTTGAATTCTGATACATTGAAGATGCCATCATGTCAATAATCCTCTGAGCTTCTTCCAAGGACTTTGTATTTAATGAACCTCCAACAGCAGCATCAACCATTGTTCTTGTTACTGCATTCATCCCATTATAAAAAGTTTCCAATTGCATCCAATCTTGAATACAATGATGTGGACATCTTCTTAGCAATTCTTTGCATCTTTCCCAAGCTTCATACAATGATTCTCCATCTTGCTAAACAAAGGATGTAATTTCTCCTCTCAGCTTAGCAGCTTTGGATGGAGGGAAGTACTTGGTTAGAAACCTGTTCACAAGTTCTGTCCAGGTTGTAATGCTTCCTTGTGGTTGAGCTTGTAACCAGCATTTTGCTCTACCTCTCAAGGAAAAAGGAAATAGTCTCAGTCTGATGGCTTCTTCACTAACCCCATTTATTCTTATGGTGTCACATAGTTGTAGAAAATTTGAAATATGTAGGTTAGGATCATCAGAATTTCTACCAGAAAATTGATCTTATTGGACTAAGTGTAATAAAGCAAGTTTAATCTCAAAATGGTTGGCTTGAATAGTTGGCCTGATTATAGAAGAGTTAAAACCTTGCATGTTAGGAATTGCATAGTCCCCTAATGTTCTAATTCTATTTTGTTCTGCCATCTCTATTTCTGAATTTAGTTGTCTCAAAGATGTAGGTGTTCTTTTCACTCTAGGATTGTTCTGAAATTCTAGAGAATGGACAGCTTCTAATTCACTATCACTCCCTATGACTTTTTCTGCTCTAGACTCTTTTCTCAATCTCCTTAAGGTTATGTCTATGTCAGGATCAAAGACTAGAGTTGATTTGTTTTTGTTTTTGCCACGCATATACAAATCAAAATGAAGCAAAAGTAAACTACAAGTTAGTATTCAGAACTGCACCACGAAAATTATGCAGCAAATATCAGTAAAAGTAATTGAAACACAAGTTTAAAAGTTGCAGAATTATGCAGAATGGACAAAATGTCTAACTACAGACTAATACTACAGAAATTCAGAGAAACAAAATACTCAATCTAGCTATTCTTATGTTACTAATGATATTGAAACTCTAATTCCCTGGCAACGGCGCCAAAAACTTGTTGTTTGCAATCTAAACACTAGCAAGTGCACTAAGATTGCAGCAAGTAATGAGTAAATTTAAGATCCGAGTATCGTCTCCACAGGGAATTAGGAACTCAATTATCACTTCACAGAAAAATAACCATTTGAGCCATACGAATTTGGGAAGAGAGTTGTATCATATAAAAGCAATAATCAGAGCAATCAAAAGTAAAGAACTTGCAGAAAAATAGAGTATAAGATTTGTGATGAAATGAAATAGCAATGAAGGATAGTTAGGAATTTACTTCACAAGAATATCAATATCAATCCAATTAAATCCTCTGAACATTCAAGCAATTGAATAATTGACAATCAGTTTCACATATACCTAGCCAAAGGTTAATTCCTTAACTCATTGACCCTAACAATCCACTAAACCTCCCTAATCCCTTAGGTGAGATTCAATTTCAGGTTGCATTAAGAATTAGAACTATAAGATTGCAGAATTAGGTCTCCTTATCCCTAAGAAATCCCTAAACTCTGGTTGCCAATTCAGATCGGAGCAAACAATCCAATTCCCATTGGTAAAGATTCCTCTTGATTAATCAAATGAATTTCCATTCAAAGATTGCATGAAAAGCAGAATTAACAACTCAATTAATCCAAGAACTTAAAGTTCAGAAGATAAAGTCGAATCAATACATCAATTCGAGTTCCATAAACCCCTAACTATGAGAAATTAAGCACACATTGCAACAAAAACAGAGAAAGAAGAAGAAGAAGATGAAGAAGAATGCAGAGCAGCCATGGCCACAAGCTCCAATCCGATCCCTCTTCTTGGAGCTTCAAGCTTCGACCCCAATCTTCTCTCCACTCTCTCTCAACGAGAATCTAACTAACAAAACAGAAAATGAGCAAAAGACCCCAGTTTTCGCACTTCAATCATGTATATATAGAAACCCCAGTTCTGCGCGTTGTCACTTTTCTTCACAAGAGTAACCACGCAGAAGCTTTATGTAATGCGCGTGTTCACTTTCAAGAGTAAGAGTAACCACGCGCAACTTGCAGAGTTGAAGGCTTCTCTGGAACATTCACTTTAATTCATAAGAGTGGCAACGCAGGAGGTCGAGGGCTGCGCGTGATCACTTTCGTGAGTAATAGTAACCACGCGCAAGCTGTCCTGATACAAGTGCCTCTGGAACGCTCACTTTCGTTGGCGAAAGTGATAATGCGCAGTTCATCAGGAATGGAGTCTTCTCTGGAACGCTCACTTTCGTTGACGAAAGTGATAACGTACACTGGCAACACTCACTCTTGTAAATAAAAGTGATTACGCACAGGCTCTTCTTCTCCTTTAGGCTCTGAAATGATCACTTTCGCTAACAATAGTGATCACGCCCAGGCTGCATCCCATAATTCTTGTATTTTGGAGTCCAACATTGCCATTCTTCCTCTTCCTTTCCATTGATAATCCATTTCTATGACTTTTGCTCAGATTATTCCTTCAAAAACAAGATAAATTCCTTAAGAACTAAGCATAAATTCTACAAATGTGAAAATAACTACAAATTGAAATAAAACTTTCAATCATTCTCTTTTTCTGAGTTTTTCTGCTTTCTTCATATATTTTCCTTATTAAATGAGCTAGAATTATGCTAAACTATCAGTAAAAATATGGATTCATCATTCTTCTACTAAATAGACTTCACAAATGGACCCCTCTATCTTGGCCTTGTTCTTCACTTTTTCTTTCACAGATCACAAGAACCTAAATTTCATGCATTGTAATTTATTAAAACATTTAGTAATAAAGATAAACAAAAATATCTTTATATTAAGATGTTTTAAAAATTTATACCTCTCAAATGGATACATCCAACGATATTGAACTGGACCACCAACTTGTGCTTCATAGGGCAAGTGAATTGGAAGATGTTCCATCAAATCAAAAAAAGTTGGCAAAAATTTTGTTCCAACTTACACAATAACATAGGAATAACACGTTCCATATCTATTAACTTGTCTATGTGCAGTGTAGTGCAAGTCAATTCTCTAAAAAAGTGGCTAAGTTCAACAAGTGGTTTACAAATAGTGTTTGGTAGACTATCAAATGCAATGGGAAGTAATCACTGCATGAATACATGACAATCGTGACTTTTCATTCCATGAAACTTTGCTTCTTTAATATCAACACATCTACCTAAATTTGATGCATAACCCATCTAAAAAATTAAGTTGTTTAATCCACTGACATACACTTATTCTTTATGACTTGGTTAAAACATATTTAGCTTTTGGTTTAATAAATTAGCCACCTCCAACATCTTTTAATTCAAGATCCTTCCTTTTGCATAATTTTGCTAAATCTAATCTTCCATTCACTACATCTTTCGTCTTACCCTTAATATCCATAACAGTGTCAAACACATTCATAAACACATTTCTCTCAGTATGCATGACATCAATGTTATGACAAAGAAGATGTGCTTTCCAATAAGGCAACTTCCAAAATATACTTTTTTTAGTCCAATTATGATGTTTACCAAACTCAGGTAACTTCCTCCCTTAAGACTCCCATATGAATGGCAAGTGTGAAATTCTCTTCCAAATTTCTTCTCCACACAAACGAGGAGGCAGAGAAGACATCTTAACACAACGCCTCTTGAAAGTATTTTTATTCCTCCTATATGAATGATCATTTGGAAGAAATTGACGGTGACAATCAAAGAATGTGTTCTTATAGCTATGATTTAAATGACTTGCCTTTGTATGTTCCATACATATTAGGCAAGCAAGTCTACCTGCAGTTGACCAACCTGATAACATATCATAAGCTGGAAAGTCATTAATTGTCTACATTAAAGCTGCTTTCATGTTAAAATTTTGTCTTAATGATATATCATAGGTTAGAATGCCATTATTCCACAAACTTGTCAATTCTTCTATGAGAGGTTGCATGTACACATCAATCTTGCTTTTGGGATTTGTTGGACCAGGAATGAGGATTGTAAGAAACATAAACTCTCTTTTCATGCACATCCCAGGTGGAAGATTATATGGTGTTAGAATGATTGGCCAACATGAGTAAGCTTTACCATATTGTCCAAAAGGATTAAACCTATCTGCACATAATCCCAATCTAACATTTCGAGGATCTTCAGCAAATTTAGGATACATGATATCAAAATGCTTCCAAGCTTCTCCATCTGCTAGATGACACAACACACAAGGATCCCTGTGATTCTCACGGTGCCATCTCATGTGTGATGAAGTAGCCATTGAAGAGTACAATCTTTGAAGTCTTGGAGTTATTGGGAAATACCATATTCTTTTAATAGGGACTTTTTTTTTAATACCCCTTCTACAAGTTATTTTATATCGATCCTTGTGGCAATATTTGCAAGTTGTAACATTATCATCTTCATCAGTATTACAAAACAACATGCATCCATCTTGACAACAATCAATCTTTATACAACTCAATCCCAAATTCGCAACTGATTTCTTAGCACGATAAAGATTTGAAGCCATTAGATTTCCATTTGGCATGGCTTCACCCATAAATTGAACCATACGATTAAAACATCCTTCTGACATGTTGTAGTCAAATTTTAAACTTAGAGTAACTAAAGAAGCTAATAATTTTGAGTGAGTATGACATCCATCCCATAACGGAGCTTGTGCACTTGCCAACATGTCATAGAATTTTTGAGCATCTGAATTTGGATCTTCTTCAAAGTTTTGTTCTCTTAGTACAGGTTGTTGTTCCATAACTTGACCAACTTCGGGACCAACATGATCCATGATCATTTGCTCATATGGGTTGAATTCTTCCCTTTGGTTATTCATACCATAATATGATTCTTCCACCAAAGTAGGTGGGGTTGGTAGCATTCTCTCACCATGATTTGTCCAGTAGTAATAATTTTTCATGAATCCCTGTTCATAAAGATGTACCATAACATCATCCACATAATGGAACCTTCTACATTGACATTTCTTACAAGGACACCTTAATTGTTGATACTTTTGGAAGCTTTGTTGTGTAGTTGCAAACTCAATAAATTCATTAACTCCTTTAACAAACTCGTGTCTCAAATGCCTATTATGATCCAACCTAGTCTCCATCCATCTTCGATTCTCAGGAATTTCCATTACTGCTAACTATAACAAATGAAAAATAGAGTTTGTAATCACATCCTATTAAGCATTGCTCTCTACTAACAAACTATGATTTAATCTATCAAAGAGATGCATAATTATAAATTACTTAGCATACAACCAGTATCCTGCATTAAATCAAGCAGAATTACACCCTATTGAGCATTGCTCTCCACTAACAAACAATGATTTAATACATCAAAGACATGCATAATTATAAATTACTCAGCATACAACCAGCATCCTGCATTAAGTCAAGCAGGATCACACCCTATTGAGCATTGCTCTCCACTAACAAACAATGATTTAATACATCAAAGATATGCATAATTATAAATTACTCAGCATACAACCAGCATCCTGTATTAAGTCAAGCAGGATCACACCCTATTGAGCATTGCTCTCCACTAACATACAATGTTGTACTTTAATACCTGAACCTTATGCCTCAGTTGTGTAATGTCAAAACTCTTTTAAAGGTCTTTGTCTATTGCCTCCTTATTAATGTCTTTAATTTATGTCTGTTAAAAGTAATAAAATTAAAAGCCAATAACTATAAAGAATAAACAAAATGATAAGAATAAACAAAATGCTTGTTCAAAACTGAAGCAAAGAGTGACATTGAAATCCTTATTTTTCTTTTTCTGCAAGTTCAAAACTTGAGCAAAGAGTGACATTGAAATGCAAGTAAATAGTATTTCTTACAAGAAAATAGTATTTCTTTTTTATTTCATAGATGTTGGTATCAAAATGAATTCATTGGTTATCAACATTAAATATTGATTTCAACTGGAGAACATTGTTAATCTCACTAAAAAAATATCATGTAATAATGGTATAATATTTATTTTTAAAAAAAATTAAAATTATGATATAGACTTTCTGTGCATTATTTGTAATGCATGATATTGTTAATATATGTACTAATAATATCTATTACAATAGTTTAATTTTCATTTATATAAAGGTTATACCAACAAATACAATTTTAAGATTCATTCTTTCTTTACAGGGCATTGAAAGAGTTCTGAAAAGGTTTGGAAGCAACATTATATTCTTTAACGGTTTAAGAAACCCTTAGAGCGGTGGAGGGTATAATCTTATAATTTCACAATTATATAAAAGGGTATAATCTTTACAATATCTCATACTTTTTATTCCTGTTTTCTCTGTTTATTTGTGTGTTTTATGAGCAGAAGCTCACATGTAGACCTAAGGTTCTCAACCAAGGAAGATCCAGAGTGGTTAAAGGATGTAAGGAAACAAGAGATAAAGATCATAGCAAGATGGATCTCACAATATTATGAAGACATAAAAATGAAATAAGGTTTTTATTCCTGACGTTATTTGACCTTGGAAATTCGTGAACCAATATATTCCTTTTTCAATGTCATTGGGAAGATATTGAAGATTTGTTCGGGATTAATGAGGACCAAATACTCAAAACCAGGATGGGTAGCCCAAAACATGGAGCTGACATTTAAATAAATAAACAAATAGGAAATCAATGTCGGATCCCAGCTATCCGAAAAATGCAAACTGAAGCGGAGGATTACAAAAAAATACAACACACAAAAGGGGCAAACCAAGCGCTTGTGCGTAGGAAGAAGTGAATCAACCAGAATGGCGACAGGGAGGAGAGGCAAAGAAACAAATTGAAGTAAATTCCCAATTTTTATCACTTTTCTTTTTCCAATTCAAAGCCCTACAAAATCCTCACCCCAAAATCCCACCAGCCCATGCAACAATTAAGTTCGGAAAACATAAAGATGCAAAATTTTAAACCTCAAACGATGCATGAAAGCGAAATTGGAAGAGAAGAAACTTACAGATTCAAAAGTTAGAAGATAAGAAGAACAAAACTTCACTCTCTGCGTGTGTTTCTCTATCTGCCACTCTTAGTAACTAAGTGAGAGTTGGGTTATTTTCCTATCTTAATAGTTCAGACTTCAAATGCGAATTTTAAATGCTGTTAAATGTTTACGTAAGAAGTATAAGCTTAAGCATCCCTTAGTTACTATATCTCTTGTCATACTATCTTAGGTAGCATTCGAACTAACAATTAGATGTGTAAATTTAGTTTTTATTTTATTTAAATAACTCATTATATTTTAAAAATAATGTATTAATGAAGGTATTTTTAATACTCTTCTTGACTGTGAAGGATCTTTAATATAGTGACTAATCATTAAAAGATAAATAATTGACATAAAAACAAAAATGTTAATTTTATATTTTATATTTAAATTTGAATAAGTCATAAAGTTTTGTTTAAAAATATAATAAATATTATTTTTAAAAAAAAATTATTATTTGTATATTTTTAAATCAACTATAAGAATAAAAATAAATAAAGTAGTTTCAAAAATACAGAAAATTATCAAATTTTCACTAGTATCGAGAAATATCTTTACATTTAATTTTGTATTATAGTTGTTCGGGATTAATCATATTTTGATATATAAAAAGGATAATCAGGACATTAGATGAAACATTAGTGATACTTGCACAAAATTAAGAAACCTTCCGTTTTCACTTTTTAAAAAGTGATTTAAAAAATGGATTAAAATATTATTTTTGTTTCAATAGTTTATAAAAATTAAAAGTTGTATTTTATTTATTTATTTTTTTACAATTATATTTTTCTTAAAATTTATGGATCATTATTAAGACTTTAAAGTTCAAAGATAATATTTTATATATCATAATAGTATGTTAATATTGATGCTTTTTTATTTTAAAAAATATATAATAAAATATAATATAATTTTAATTTTATATTCCATTAATTCTATGATTTAACTACATTTAATTTTAAAAATTAATATATTTTAGTTATGCATTAAGTTGACATGGTCTTATTTTATTTTCAATATTATTGTATCATAATTAAGTTAATTTTGAGTAATATTATAGTTTCTATTCTTATGCCTTTGTTTTATCTCCAACCAAACACAAGCCAGCAAAAACTCAACATGCCAAATTTGACACTAAATTTATTAAAAAAAACACTTTTTTTTTCTCCAAGGGCGTGTAAATATTTTTCCAAGTATCAAACCCAGAGAGAGATTTAAGAGGCTGTGTATCAGTGACCTAGTTTGTGTGAGCGGGGGAGAGGAGGGTGAAACACCTCACGTTCTCACTAGGATTTTTATTTTTTTAGGTAGAATTTTTTATTTTTATAAAATTTTTATAATTTAATATTATATATATTATTTTATAAAAATATTTTAATATTTAATAAAAATATATTAATACTTTCTTATAATTTCAATAATAACAAATATTAATTTTAAAAAAGTTATATGAAAGTTAATATATAATCTTTTTACATTAATTATAAAATAATAAGTAAATTATGTAATAAATTTAAATTATTATTTAACTTAAAACCAATTAATAACTTTTGTTAATATATAATATTTTTAATTTAAAATTTTCTTAATAAGTAAAAAATATTTAGTAAAATATCGCAGGTAATAAGAAAAATTTTAGTAGTGATCGGATAAATCATATCATGTTTACTAGATTAATATAATTATATTTAAAACAATTGTAATTATTTTTTAAGAGTATATTTACTAATTTTTATTTGAATATTTACAAAATAATAAAACAATATAATAACTAATTATTTAATAATTTTAGGTTTAAATATGTTTTGACTACCTCCAAATATGGCAATATTCAAAAAACTACCTCAAATTTTTTTTTTTCATTTTAATGCCCAACTAATTTTTTTTTCAAATTTATACCTGACGTTAACCTCTGTCAGTTAATTGATGATGTGGCTAACAGTTTGTTGGTGACGTGGCTAACATTTGAATATCTCTCATCAACATAACCCTAAACTACCATATCTGATTACATGTCAGCAATTTTAAATTTAGAAAAAGAAAAAAATTAGAAAATAGAAATTTAAGCGCGCAGTTGGGTCTTGGGAAGTTACTCAATCTTGAACACTCAGAGCAATATTTTGAAATAGAAAGCAAAGAATCCTTGAAGCCGTTGAATACAGAGTGATTGTAAGAAGCACACGTAGTGTGTTTCGCATCTTCATCTTCACCTTTGCTGTTTATTGTTTTCGAAACAAACAAACATCTGCCTTATTGTTTTTTCCTTGTTTCTCAAGCACCGTGGTTGTTACCAGAGGCGACGTTGTGGACATTGTTGAAGGTAAGTGTTATTTAATTAGAGTATTGCGGGTTAGGGTTTTCTTTCATAAATTTGTGCTTTAACTGACACGAAAATTTGTTCTTTTTCGTATGTAGATGACTTTTAATGCTATAATTCATCATGGGGGTCGTTTTGAACTGGACCCTGTGATGCACTATGTTGGGGGCAAAAAGGCTGTTCTTGTGAAAAATATTGATATGGACAGGTGATCGTACTTTGAAGCAATTGGAATTTTAAGAGAAGAGTTAGGTTACGGAGAGCACCCTGTGAGGATATTGTGGAAATTTGGTCCTTCTGACTTCAAGGAAATCAACTGTGATAGTGTAGCCCTGGACATGGCTAATTTTTCCATTTGTAATAATGTGGAGGTTGAAATATATGCTGTTTGTGAAGGAGGCAATGAGGGTGTTGTTGGGGACAATTTTTTCAGTAGTGAGGAGGAATCTCTCAACGAAATTCATTTAGATGAAAGTGAGGAGGATAGGGCTGGTGACATTGATGATGGATTTGACAAAGATGTTCTAGAATTTGGGCGAGTAAAAGGAAGAAGGAAGAAGTCATTTGCAAAGAAAGTGAATGAAGATGTTGAGGCTAAGGAGGTAGATGTTGGTTAGAGTGTTCATCAGCCTGAAAATCCCAATGTTCATGTAGAGGTTGTCTAGATTTCTGGAGATGAAAATTCTGTTGAAAAATCAACCCCTGAAGGAGACTTACCAAGTGCGCTTCAGAGTGATGGTCAGTCTAGAAGAAGAGTGGCTGTTGGTGGTGGTGTTGCAGGTGTTGGGGGTGGGGCTATTGCTATTGGTGGTGGGGATGCTGCTGTTGGCGGTGGGGATGCTGCTATTGGGGGTGGGGATGCTGTTGAGAAACCTGGAGGTGGGAAAAAAAGGAAAAAAAAGAAGGGTGCTAGGAAGATGCAATCAAAAAGAGTTAATGTTTTTGGTCAGAGTAGTGAAGGTTTACACAATGCAGATGATTTTTATAAGGCACAAGAAGTATAAGTTGATGACATTGATCATGGTTATGCAAGTGAAGAGTTGGTAAGTGGTGACTCTAAGGAAGATGGTTACAGAAGGAAATATTCTAGATTTAATGCTGATGAATTGAATAAGGATTACAAGTGGAAGTTCGGTTTGGAGTTTACTTCCATCAAAGAGTTTAAGGACGCAATTCAAGAATACAATGTGCTGAATGGAAAGGAAATCAGATTCGATTTGAACGACAAGAGGAGGGCAAGGGCAAGATGTAGGCATTGTGCTGAATACTCTGTATATGTTAGTAAGGTCAGTAATTCAGAAACTTATAGGTTGAACACTCTGGTTGACAAACACACATGTGGAAGGATCTTCCACAATAAGAGTGCGAAGTCAACTTGGGTTGCGAAGGTGTTGATTAACAAGATGAAGTCCAGGACTACTGACATGCCATTAAAGGATATTGTTGGAGAAATTAAATCCAATTATTCCATTGGGATAACACTGTCAAGAGCATTCAGGGTTAAACAAATAGCTAAAAGTGTGATTGATGGTGATTTTGACAAACAGTATGATTTACTTTGGAGATATGCAGCTGAACTGAAACAAAGAAGTGCAGGCAATACCTGTGTCATTAAGGTTTTAAGGCCTTCTTTAGATATTTTACCAAGGTTTGACAGTTTCTACATGTTCCTTGAAGGTCCAAAATTAGCCTTTAAGAAGGCATGTCAGCCATTGATAGGACTGGATGGATGTCACTTAAAAAACAAAATTGGTGGCCAGCTTTTGATTGTTGTTGGGAGAGACCCAAATGATCAATACCTGCCTTTGGCTTTTGCTATGGTGGAGACTGAGACAAAGGATACTTGGAGATGGTTTTTGAATTTGCTCTTAGAAGATATTGGCTCCATTGAGGATAACAAGTGGGTCTTTATGAGTGACCAACAAAAGGTAAGTGTCCATTTTCAGTTTTTGGGAACCAAGTTGAGATGTTGGTTCATTTTTTTCAATATTTTTGCTGAGTTTCTGGTTGATTTCCGCCAGGGCTTGATGCAAGTGTTTGAAGAATTTTCTGTTCCTATTGAGCATAGATTCTGTTTGAGGCACTTATACAACAATTTTAAGAAGTTTGGAGGAGGACTACAACTAAGAGATCTCATGATGGGTGCTGCCAAAGCAACATATGAATAGCTTTGGAACGCTTACATGCAGCAGATCAGAGATTTGAATAAGGCTGCCTACTGGTGGCTATTTAATATGGATAGGAAAGCATGGTGTAAGCATAAATTTTCAAATTATCCAAAATGTGATATACTAATGAATAATCTTAGTGAAGCATTTAACAGCACAATTCTGATTGCAAGAGATAAACTGATTATTACAATGTTTGAGTGGATAAGGATGTATTTGATGAATAGGTTTTCTAACCTTAGGGAGAAAGCTAGTGCATACAGGGGTCGGATTATGCCTAAGCCTTTAAAACGACTGGATAAGGAGGTTGAAAAGTCAAGAAATTAGGTAGCAAGTTGGGGAGGGCATGGAGACTTTGAAGTGACCCATTTACATTCTGTTGAGAAATTTATAATAGATATCGATAGGAACTACTGTAGTTGTAATTTCTGGGATCTAGTAGGTATTCCATGCAGGCATGCTTGGCTGCCGTACAATTCAAAAAATTGGACTTTATGAACTATGTTGATGACCATTATTCTCGGGATACTTATGTCATGTGTTTGCACACAAGATTTCCACCACAAATGGCCAGGACATGTGGCCTGAAACTGAATTTGATGAGATCCTACCCCGTAAAAATAAAAGGGGTCCTGGAAGACCTAAAAAATTGAGAAGAAGGGAACTTGATGAGATTAATCCAAATATGACAAGATTGACAAGAGATATTGGTAAGTATAAGTGTAAAAGATGTGGTGTACAGGGTAATAACACAAGAACATGTTCACAGCCAGCCAATCCACAACCAACACACACTCAAACAGCTGAGACAAATGTTGAAAGCTCAATACCTTCTCCACCTGTAGCAGCAGATGCACAACCATCTAAACCAGTTTAGAAAAAGGCAGATGCACAACCATCTAAACCAGTTCAGAAAAAGCTGTATTAGCCATATCATTTGAACACTTTTGTAACATCTTAATCCTTAGTGCCCCTGATTTGCTGAATTTTGACAAAATCGTTGTCAAAATTTTAAAAATTAAATTATTAGGAATTAGTCAAAGTGACTTTAGAGTTTTATATTCATTAAATGATTTGTGATTTTCTAGAATTTTTCTGGAATTTTTAGAAAATACTCAAAATTTATCTATTTTGTGAGTATACTGATAAAAACTTCAAACTGAATTTGAGTATAGCAAATGAAGTCCAAAAAAAAAAAAATTCTGAAAATCTTACAAGAGTCTAGTAATGCTAACAAGATCTCGAAAAGTAAATTTTTACAATACAATTTGATAAATTTTAAAATTCTATTTTGCAGCATATTTAATTAGCAGATAATAAATAAATTGTTTCGGGAACAATTTGAGTAAATTAAAATTTTAATAATCATCTCCATATTATTGTAAACATTCTATTACCTTGTTTAAAATAAAAATAAAAAATTTCCTACCTATTAAATTGTAAAAATATACATTTGGTAAAAATGTAATTCTTAAGTTTTAAAATAATAATAATAATAATAATAATAATAATAAATTATTTGAATTTTGACTTTTATAAGAGACATAGGAGAGAGAAATACTTAAAAAATTCCTAAAACTTTCCTAAAATTTACGGGCTCTTCTTCTTCCTTTTCTCTTCCAAAAACCTTCACATTTCAAGCTAGAAATTGAGAGCAAAATCTTAGTTTTCTTGAGGAGCTTCAAGAGGTAAGTTTATTCCCCTCATCCTCCTCTACATTTGTATGGTTTCATTTTTTCAAAATGGTGCATTTTCATTTTCTCTCCTTGCTTGGCTTCACATGAATAGGAATGGGAAGAGTGTTATGGTGCTTTTGTTGTTGTGATTTTACACCTAGAACACTAGAATCATGCTTGAAATGGATTATTAGAAGTGGTTAGGCTAAAAACCTAGGAACTCAAATTCGTACGTTTTAGTCCATTGAATTCTGGGACTTGTGTGGACCGAATTAGGAGTTGGTGTCTTCATGAAAGTTGTATCCCTTTAAATTATTGAAATTTAGCAACTGGTTTCATATCAAACGGATATTTGTAGCTCAAGTTATGCCCATTTTACTATCAGATATTCTAGCAGTCACCTTAAAAGATTACCCTGTTCCAACAGCCACGGATTTCGAATTACTGGGACTGATATGTGTAGAATTGGGACTCGAATCCTTCATAAAGGTTGTAGGAAATTGTATTATTGAAATTTTAAAATTTGTTTCATGTCAATATCTTATGTGTAGCATGAGATATAGTCAAATTACTAAGGTATGTTCAGAATGTTAGTGTAGTTGAGCCCTGTTAGAAATAACCTCTGTAAACTGCAAACTTCCATTATTCTATACGGTATTTGAATTTGATTTCTTCATAAGAGTTGTAGATAAATTAGTCCTTGAAATTTAGAAACTGGTTCCATATTAAAATGTTAAGTATATCTTGAGTAATGGTAAAAACACTGAACCTTGTGCAACCTGCTCGAAAATTTCCCTGTCATAACTTGGACCAACTTTATTGTACAATCTATCTTGGATTAGACTTTGATCTCTTCATCAATATTGTAGACAATCACGAAAATTCCAAAACACTGAACTTTGTTCATGTTCTTCATTAGGATTCCTCCTACTCTAAGCGTATACCAAATAGAATAATTTTCTAAGTTGAGTGTAAGGTGAATGTGGGCTTAACATATTGCCATGATTAGATTAGAATAATGAATGAGTTTAAATTCTCATGAGATAGAACCGGAGAAGGTTCTAACTAGCATTTCATTACATGTATAGATTTCTCCGGAAATCAATCTCAACCTCAAGCTTTGGAAGGAACAAGCGTGGACGTAAGAGGTAAGGGGTGGGTTATATAGTAAGGATTACATCATAAACGTATTTAACCTTACTTGTTGAAATTGTCAAATTTTGTTATGATTGATACTTTTAATTTTATAATTTGTTTAATTTCAAGAGATGAAAAAGGTTGGTTTGCGTGTTTGATTGTAAAAGTATATGTTTGAATACTTCATTGAGCTATAAGTTGTGTTATATGATATGAATTGTCCTTGAATGAGCATTTATGTGTATGGTGGTTTTCATGGGAAAGTTTATTGAAATTAAATTGAAATGAATAAATGATGGGTGGTGAATCCTTACAAACTGTATTGGGAAGTTTTCTGATTGTAACAGGTATCTAAAAAAAAAAAAATATTTTGGGAAGTCCGTATTACAAGGGAAACTTTGTCAAAATTTTTGAAAAATGTTCAGACTAAAAAAAAATAAAAAAATATTTTAATCATTTTGAACAAATATATGAATTTGAGAATACGGGACTTTTCTAAGAAAAACCCTTAAGAACTCATGCATTACTCTCATCTGAAAATGGTATTTTGTGCAAACTGGGGAATCGGAGACTATGGACTCTGGGAATACGATAGGGAGGCCCTGAGGGAGGACTTGGGGATAAGAAGGGTAGTGGTTGGAAGCCCCAAAAGGCTCAGGCTCGCTACCTGTTGTCGGGGATCCCACTGTACAAACTCTCCTATACCTGACTGTACTCTTACCGTATATCATGGTCAGTGAGCTACTAGGTTTATATTTGAGCGTGGGTCTCAATAATCCCGTGAGTGAATTTTCCATACCTAGTAGTGTCAACTCCTGGCTACCCCAGCACTGATTTGAGAAATGATCTGGGCCCGCATGCATGAACATATTAGTAAAAGGAACTAGGATCATGCATCATCATCATCATCATCATGTATTTGGAATGTGATTGATCTGTGAATGTTTATGATGTTTGATTTTAACAAGATGTATGAACTATGGCTCACCCTATTGTCTTTCTATTTTTTTTCTATGTGTTTGCGATACTCGTTGGATTTGCTCGATCACTCTTTGTAGTAGAGGGAAATGGCACAGTTACCACTTCAGACGAATATGGTGATCAGGTTCCTCAGTCCAGAACCACACCGATGGCATCACGATTGGGATAATCACATTCACACATTTGCTGGCATACTTACTATAATGCTAAGGAGAGCGGCACCAGGACCCGGAGGTGGCAATGTACCTTTCACCATTAGGACTAGACTAACTCTTGATTTGGGTAATAACAATCCCTTTCAGCCCATACCACCACCAGTTCCCCCTCCAGCTGAGGAGGAGGAAATGGATATTGATGTTCCTGAGGATTATGATCCTCTAAACATCGATGAGTCTAGTGACTTAGAGATGGGCTCAGATGAGGGGGATTCATCACCCAAGTCTGAGGATATGGATTCAGAGTAGGACTGGAAGCACCTTACTTTTTGTGTACAGTGGCAAGAGTTAGTTGTAGGCATTCTTTTGTTGTACATAGGCCTATATGGTGCTGGGCAGTAGCCACTTATTTTGTTTAGTTATGCTGCTTTGTAGGAAATCATTTCCGGTGTTGCTCTTATTATTTTGAAGAATTGTATCTAATATTTTTATATGTTAATTATGTTACTAGACGAAATGGTGATTGAGTTCTCTGGTGTATAGTGACGTGTAAGCAGGGAACTCATTGACCATTTGCCCTTTGGATTACTGTAAACGACTATTTAAATACTTATGAATGTTTACTTTTATTATATGCTACGATGAAATTCAGAAACTTCATATTGAAATTTACATGTGAAAATTTATTTTATGATTAATGATTGGAAATATCGACATTATGTATGAATGAATGAATTATTATTGGTTTAAAAAAAAAACACTAATTGAGGGTCTCTATAAAGTAGGGTGTTACATTAGTGGTATCAGAGCAGTTCGACCTTTTAGGCCTGGGGAGAGGTCTACTTAGGCTGTTGTGCACTTTTTGTAGGGAATTGTGTGTAGAAAATTACCATGATTTAATATCAATGATGATTTCCTGATAACTTAGTCGGATTTAATTTGATGAACAGGAAATAATGGCCGGACGAGGTGCTAGATTGGCCGCTTCAGTGGAGAGACTAATTGCTGCAATGGAGCAAGACCGACAAGCTCGAGTGCAACAGGACTGTGTCCCTCAAGGTGATGATGCCTTGACAAGATTGGACTTATTTGAGAAAAGAAATCCTCCTCGATTCAAGGGTGGATATGACCCAGAAGGTGCGCAAGTTTGGCTCAGGGAAATGGAGAAGATATTTCGTGCCCTACGATGCACAGAGAATGACAATGTTGTGTTTGCTGCTTATGCACTTACCGAAGATGCTGAGTATTGGTGGGACGAAGTGAGACAAAGATTGGAGAGCGAAGGCATAATGATTACGTGGCCCTTGTTTCAAGCGAGATTTTTGGAGAAGTATTTTCCAGAAGATGTCTGAGAGAAGAAAGAGATGGAGTTCTTAGCGTTGACGCAAGGATCTATGACTGTAGGAGAGTATGCAGCAAAGTTTGAAGAACTTTCGCGGTATCACCCCCACTATCACAATGCCATTAATGAGAGGCCTAGATGTGTGAAGTTTGTTAATGGACTTCGCCCTGAGATTAAGGAAGCCATAAGAATGCAAGAGATTCAGGAGTTCCCCACATTAGTGAACAGATGCAGAATTTTTGAAGAAGACCATAAAGCAAGGATTGTTAAGTTTCGAGAACATCGTTCTGAGTCTTCAGGGACAAAAAACTATGGGCCTCAACGTAATCAAAGGAGAGGATTTGTAAGAGGACAACCATATCAGAGACAACAACGTCAAAGGGGACCTACAACTGAGCTTTCTCAAAATTGTGGTAATAGTGGAAACTATATGTCAGCCCCACCCAGAGGAAAATGCTTTGCGTGTGGAGGAGAACACTACAGGAAAGATTGCCCAGTCAAACCGTTAATATGTTTTAGTTGTAACAAGCCTGGGTATATGTCCCGTGACTGCCCAATGGTGAAGAAGAAAGGAGATGGAGGTAATGGAAACTACCACAACCGAAATCCTAGTGGAGGGATAGCTAGCAGGCCAAAAACTGACGGTAAAGTTTTTGCAATGAGCGGAGAAAAAGTATCTCACTCTGACATGATGATTAGAGGTACGTGTATCATCCAAGGTACTCCTTTATTTGTGATGTTTGATTCAGGCGCATCACATTCATTTACCTCTGGTAGTTGTGTGGACATTTGGGATTACCTACCATAGAATTGCCATTTGATTTGTCTGTACATACCCCGGGTAATGACCTTGTTATCACTGCTAAAGCATGCTGGGAGTGTCCTATTAGTATAGATGGTAAAAACTTTGTAGTGAATCTCTTCTGTCTTCCTTTGAAAGGATTGGAAGTTATTTTAGGATTGGACTGGTTATCTGACAACCATGTCATTATAGATTGTTGTAAGAAGACTATTGTGTTTAGAGATTTTGAGCACAACGATTCTGAGAAGTCAAAGATTCAAAGTGCTAACCATGAAGATGTTCCCTTAAAGGAAGAAGTTCAGGGATTTGTAATGTCCTTACTGGCAGAAGGAAAGGAAGAAAAGCTAGTTGATGTGCCAATAGTGAGAGAATTTCCTGATGTTTTTCCTGATGATATTCCAGGATTACCCCCAGAACGAGAATTAGAATTCAGTATTGATTTAATACCAGGAGCAGAATCTATTTCCATAGCCCCATATAGAATGTCCGCGTTGGAATTATCAGAACTTAAAAAGCAACTAGAAGAACTCTTGGAGAAACAATTTGTTAGGTCGAGTGTGTCACCATGGGGAGCACCGGTACTATTAGTGAAAAAGAAGGATGGAAGCATGCGACTATGTGTTGACTACAGACAACTAAATAAAGTGACAATTAAGAACAAATATCCATTGCCAAGAATAGATGATTTGATGGATCAATTACGTGGAGCAAAAGTATTTTCAAAGATCGATTTAAGATCAGGGTATCATTAAATCAGGGTACGATCCGAGGATATACCAAAGACTGCTTTTAGAACACGCTATGGACACTATGAATATTTAGTTATGCCTTTTGGAGTGACCAATGCCCCAGCTGTGTTCATGGATTATATGAATCAGATTTTTCACCCTTTTCTAGATAAGTTTGTGGTTGTATTCATTGATGACATCCTTATATACTCAAAGAGCAAAGAGGAGCATGTTGAACACTTAAGAATTGTGCTAGAAGTCTTGAAGGAAAAGCAAATGTACGCAAAATTATCCAAGTGTGAGTTTTGGCTAAATGAAGTGAATTTTCTTGGACATGTCATTAATGAAGGAGGAATAGCTGTTGATCCAGCTAAGATTGAGGCATTTTTGAAGTGGGAACAACCAAGGACGATCTCTGAAATAAGAAGTTTTTTGGGATTAGCGGGATACTATCGGAGATTTATTGAAGGTTTTTCTCGATTGGCGTACCCGTTAACCAAGTTGACACGAAAAGGACAGCCTTTTGTGTGGACCTCACAATGTGAGGCTAGTTTTCAAGAATTGAAGGACCGTCTTACTTCTTCACCAGTGTTAATTTTACCAGAACCTAACAAGAACTTTGAAGTATATTGTGATGCATCTAAGTTGGGATTGGGTTGTGTGTTGATGCAAGATAGAAAAGTAGTGGCATATGCCTCTCGACAACTGCGACCACACGAGATAAATTATCCCACCCATGATTTAGAGACACTATTTGTATGGAACACGATTCATAGTGTATAGTGATCACAAGAGTTTGAAATATCTCTTTGATCAAAAGGAATTAAATATGCGTCAAAGACGGTGGATGGAATTTTTGAAGGACTATGAGTTTGAATTACAGTATCATCCCAGAAAAGGGAATGTAGTTGCAGATGCACTTAGTAGAAAGTCTTTACATGCAGCATTCATGATGATAAGAGAAATGAAATTGATCGAAGAATTCCAAAGTTTGAATTTAGCAATAGAGTTCGGTCCTAAAAGTGTTGTGTGTGGTACTCTCACTATCACTAATGATTTTCTACAACAAGTACAAGAAGCTCAATCTGAGGACATTTTTCTCTGTGAGAAGAAGGAATTAATTAAACAAGGGAAAGGAATAGAGTTTGGAGAAGGAACAGATGGAATCTTGCGTTTCAAAGGACGAATTTGTATCCCTTGTAGCCAAGAATTACGAAAGACTATTTTGGAGGAAGCACATAAGAGTAACATGAGCATTCATCCTGGAACAACGAAAATGTATCAAGATTTGAAGAAATTATTTTGGTGGCCTGGGATGAAAAAAGAAGTGGCAGAGTATGTCACAACCTGCTTAGTGTGTCAAAAAGCCAAAGTAGAACATCAGAAACCTTCAGGGATGTTACAATCATTAGATGTGCCAGAATGGAAATGGGATAGCATAGCTATGGACTTTGTAACCTCATTACCTCGAACACCAACTGATCATGATTCGGTGTGGGTAATAATTGACCGATTGTCAAAGTCTACTCATTTTATTCCCATCAACATTCGTTATTCCTTGGAGAAGTTAACTCAGTTGTACATTAAGGAAGTGGTAAGATTGCATGGCATACCTGCTAGTATTGTATCAGACAGAGATCCTCGTTTTACCTCAAGGTTCTGGATAAGTTTACATCAAGCCCTTGGAACAAAGCTTCGGTTAAGCTCTGCTTATCATCCCCAGACTGATGGACAATCAGAACGGACCATTCAATCTTTGGAAGACCTACTACGGGCTTGTGTATTGAATCATAAAGGGAGCTGGGATATGTTCTTGCCACTAATTGAATTTACATATAATAATAGTTATCATGCTAGTATTGGGATGGCCCCATTTGAAGCCCTTTATGGGAGGAAATGTCGGACACCATTGTGTTGGTTCGAGACAGGTGAAAACTTACTTCTAGGTCCAGAATTGGTACAACAGACCACAGAGAAGATTAAATTAGTTCGAGAGAAAATGAGAGCAACTCAAAGTCGACAAAAAAGCTACTATGACAAAAGGAGAAAGCCTCTAGAGTTTCAAGAAGAAGATCATGTATTCTTGCGAGTCACGCCTACAACTGGAGTTGGGCGAGCAATGAAGTCAAGAAAACTCACGCCTAAGTTCATTGGTCCATACCAAATAATGAAGAGGATTGGTCCAGTAGCTTATCAAGTGGCTCTACCCCCTTTTCTTTCCAACGTCCACAATGTCTTTCATATGTCACAATTACGAAAATACATTTCAGACCCTTCTCATATACTGGAGCCAGACATCATCCAAATTAAAGACAATCTTACTTATGAGACGCCGCCTATCCAAATCACTGATCGAAGAATTAAGCAACTCTGTGGAAAAGAAATTGCCTTAGTTAAGGTTATTTGGAGTGGAGTGGGAGACGGAAATGCTATTTGGGAGTTAGAGGAAAAGATGAAGGAATCTCATCCTCATTATTCAAATCAGGTATGCAAATTTCGAGGACGAAATTTATTTGAGAGGGGAAGAGTTGTAACATCCTAATCTTTAGTGCCCCTGGTTTGCTGAATTTTGACAAAATCGTTGTCAAAATTTTAAAAATTAAATTATTAGGAATTAGTCAAAGTGACTTTAGAGTTTTATATTCATTAGATGATTTGTGATTTTCTGGAATTTTTCTGAAATTTTTAGAAAATACTCAAAATTTATCTATTTTGTGAGTATACTGATAAAAACTTCAAACTGAATTTGAGTATAGCAAATGAAGTCCAAGAAAAAAAAAAGATATTCTGAAAATCTTACAAGAGTCTAGTAATGCTAACAAGATCTCGAAAAGTAAATTTTTACAACACAATTTGATAAATTTCAAAATTCTATTTTGCAGCATATTTAATTAGCAGATAATAAAAAAATTGTTTCGGGAACAATTCGAGTAAATTAAAATTTTAATAATCATCTCCTTATTATTGTAAACATTATATTACCTTGTTTAAAAAAAAAAAAAAATTTCCTACCTATTAAATTGTAAAAATATACATTTGGTAAAAATGTAATTCTTAAGTTTTTTTAAAAAAATAATAATAATAATAAATTATTTGAATTTTGACTTTTATAAGGGACATAAGAGAGAGAAATACTTAAAAAATTCCTAAAACTTTCCTAAAATTTACAAGCTCTTCTTCTTCCTTTTCTCTTCCAAAAACCTTCACATTTCAAGCTAGAAATTGAGGGCAAAATCTTAGTTTTCTTGAGGAGCTTCAAGAGGTAAGTTTATTCCCCTCATCCTCCTCTACATTTGTATGGTTTCATTTTTTCAAAATGGTGCATTTTCATTTTCTCTCCTTGCTTGGCTTCACATGAATAGGAATGGGAAGAGTGTTATGGTGCTTTTGTTGTTGTGATTTTACACCTAGAACACTAGAATCATGCTTGAAATGGATTATTAGAAGTGGTTAGGCTAAAAACCTAGGAACTCAAATTCGTACGTTTTAGTCCATTGAATTCTGGGACTTGTGTGGACCGAATTAGGAGTTGGTGTCTTCATGAAAGTTGTATCCCTTTAAATTATTGAAATTTAGCAACTGGTTTCACATCAAACGGATATTTGTAGCTCAAGTTATGCCCATTTTACTATCAGATATTCTAGCAGTCACCTTAAAAGATTACCCATTAAGGCACATATTTTTGAATCATTTTTTGAATAAAGTATGCTTTAATTTGCTTGCATGGTGGCTAGGGATGGCAATGGGTAGGGTATGGGTAGGGTACTACAGTACCCATCCCCATACCCGTGTTTTAAAAAAATACCCGTACCCGGCCCCATACCCGCATGGGTATGAACATTAATCCCCGTACCTGTACCCTCTGGGTACCCGCATACCCGTCTTGTACCCATTACCCGCACTTGTTTAAGAAAAAATATTTATAAAGAAAAATATGTTTATATAACTTCATATAAGTAGCATAATAATACCAAAATTCAATATGTAGTTGCCGAACAAGGTACAAATATAGATAAAAAACAAATATTCAAAGATCATAAATGTTAAATGTATCTTAATATAATAATTTTCTAAACTAAAATTCTTAGAAACAATAAGCAAAACTAAACACACAAGTTATTTGTCAGTGATAATCCTATCTTGTGTGAGATTTGATTGTTGGTAATGTCAGAACGACAACGAAATAGATTTGTACAATGGTTGTCCCTTCGTGTGGGATCACTTAGTAACCTCTTGTGACGACATTAACAACTAACTCTAATGAATAACATTTCATAGTTTTATTAAGTTTTAGCGAAACAGACATTGAGAATGAGAATAAAGTTAGAGTAGAGAAGTTCAATACTAACAACAGAAAGTTGATACATAAAATATTTTTTTTAACTTTTGAATTTGAAATTGTAAGAAAAATAATAGATTTAATTAAAATAATATAATATAATTAATATATATATATATATATATATATATTAATACTAGTATTTTTTAACTCATATACTATACGAAAATATTTTATCAAAAATATAAATTTTTGAAAAATTATTTTAGTGAATTAAATATTTATAATGTATATAAATTTAAAAAAAAAGAATTTGAATAAAAGATAAATAGTTACAATAAAATTTTATAATAAAGAAATATACGTGTATATTAAAAAAATTATATTTTTTTATCTTAAAAAAATTAACAAATAAAAACTAATAATAATTTTTTATATTTATATCTTTTCAAAAACTTCTTTGAATGTGAATAAATAGTAAGAATAATATTATTTAGATTTAATAGATTATAGTTATGCTTGTAATACATATGTTACATAGAAAAATATTATTTTAAATTAAAATATAAAAATAAAATTTAAATATTGTTAATAAATAATAAGTTTACGGTAATAGTAGGTGATTGTAAAATTTATAAAATATTTATTATTTATCATTCACTTTATGATTTAAACATCAATATGATTTTATTAACAAAAATATTTGTGTAAAAAATATTTTATGTGTGTCATATATAAATAATATTTTAAAAAAAGTCAATCTTATATTAACTATGTAATAATTAAATTGTGTTAGCCTAATTAAATGATATAAAATAGTAAATAAATTTTTCTATTAAAAATATAAACCAAAATAAAATTTTTGGTTTACTTTATTATTAAATATATTTTTATATTAATCTTATATAACTTCATATAAGTAATATAATAATACAAAAATTCAATGCATAATTGTAGGATAAAGTTCAAGCATATATATATATATGCGGGTATGGGGCGGGATGGGTACTTAGATACCCATACTCGCACCCATCCCCATTAAAATTTGCGGATTTTTACCCACACCCATACCCGTACCCGTATAGCGGGTAAATACCCTACCCATTGTGAGTAAATTTTGCGGGTGCCCATCGGGTACTTTACCCATTGCCATCCCTAATGGTGGCCGATTAAAATGAAAATCTTATTGCATGTTACAACTATCATATTTCTTGCCTCTCTGTCCTATACTTGACTTCCTGACTATGTTTAGAAAACATTAATTTTTCTTCTTATTGATAAATGAGTTGGGGAGGGTGTATAGAGGGGTGCTCTGATGGATTTTTGAATGGTGTTTGAAATTCCGTTAAAACTTGTTGATCAATTGATACACATTTTCTATCGTAGTACTTAAATCGTGTAATTCACTACTAGCAAGTGTACTAGGTAGTTGTAGCAAGTTATAAAATGTGGAAATTAGATTGAGTCCCAAGTATCGTACCAATTCATAAGATAATAACCATTTGCACCAAACAATTCATTGAACAGATTTCAATATGCAAGAAAATAAATTTCAGAATTAAAGAAATGAGATATTGTTAAAAACAGAATGTTAATTTGTAATATTTGAATGAATTACGAATGGAAGAAAAGTTAGGAATTTATTTCACTAGAATATCAATATCAATTCAGTTCTGCCTCTAAACATTCAAGCAATTGATTGATTGACAATCGGTTTCTCTTTACAATAACCAAAGATTGATTCCTCAATTCATTGGTCCTAATATTCAACCAAATCTCCCTAATTCCTTAGGCCAAATTTAGTTCAATATTGCATTACAAATTAGAACCAAAAGATTGCAAAACTAAGATCACTTATTCCTAAGAAAATCAATAGTTTTGGGAATTAATTCAGATCTAAGCAACAAACCCAATTTCCATTAGTGAAGGTTACTTTTTGATTAATCAATTGAATTTCTATTCAAAGATCAAGTAAACACAGAGTTAGAAGCACATTACAATGAAATGAAGAGAAGCAAGAAGAAAAGAAGATGAAAAGCAGAGAGCCATCTCCATAACTTTGTCTTCTCCCAGATTCCTCTAGCAAAGAAGAACAAAAGTCGCTCCTCTCTTCTCCCTCTGACTTCCCTTGGAAGTTAAAATGGTGACAACTGAATACCAAAAACTAAAAAATGACAAAAAGCTCTTTTTCGAAGTTTCTAATTCCTATTTATAGAGTTTCTCTAATTCTTCAACTTAACCCTTGGAATTTTGAAAGTTAGTTATCCCCAAGTGTTCTGGAATCTTCTAAAAGTGATACAAAAGCTCCAAATGACTAGAATTGGCGAGAAGAAGAAGTTATAAAAATTGCAGAGTTTTGCACCAAAACGCGCAGTGACTAAAGTGAAGGCGCACAGTTGCGCGCCTTGGCTGCAAGTGATGTGAGTTGCAACTCTCAGTTGCGCGCCAAGGCTTCAAGTGATGTGCGTTTCAATGCACATCACTTCAATGAATGCTTCTTCCATATGCTTAGCTCTGCGTTGCTACGCCATATGTTATGAATTGCCACTCTCTATTGCGCGCCAAAGCTCCATGTGATATACGTTTCAACGCAATGGCAGTTATCCAGTTACAATTGCTGGAGTGTTAACGCACATCACTCAGAGTAGCCACGTAGACACAGTGTTGTATTTTCTTCTTTCCACGTTCAAACACCAATCACTTGGAGTTGTAACGCCCAACTCTTAGGATTTCTTCAAGCTTGATTTTTTGACTTTTTTTCTTTAAATTCAGCTTTTAATCCTTCCTTTAAGCACTTTCAACAACTTTCTATCTTTTGCATGAACTCCTACAAAATATCTAAACAATTTTTAATATTTCAACAAAACAACAATTTATACTAATTATTTAATTTTTGTGATCTTTTCAAGTTTATTTTAGAACTATTTTCCTAATTATTAACCAAAAACAATGCTAAAAACATGGTAAAATATGGATTTATCATCAATCTGTATGAAAATGACTTGTTTTGTGACTGTGGTGATATAACTGTGTGTATGTTTGGTTGATTACCTTGTTTGAATCAATGATTGGTGTGCATGCATTGAGTTCTTTATTTTCTTTTATTCCTTGAGTGAATTAATGAACTGGGAAGTGTTTTGGTGAGTGTATGAAATATGATTGAGTGTTTGATTTGATTGCATGCGACTTTGCTTCCTTCCTTCCTCAGTAGAACCTCTGATTTTTATAAATGGATCTGACTGGAGTATGGTTGACATTGAGAATTCGTTTACCCTCGTCCTAAGGTTGATTTTATGAGTATGTTATTCTTTGGTATCTAGATCTTGTATTGTTTTAGTGTTCTGAATAAATATATGAAACTTATAACCTTTGTAAGGATATTAAACTATAAACCCAATGCATGATTTTTGGTATGTGTTCTCTAATTATTGTGCAAATTTTAAATCATTCCTATAGGCAAAATGGTTGTACCTTCTTTCTTGTTTAGAAATTCGTGAGATTTGTACATATTTCTATATATTAACTGAAAATGTGGGAAAATGTTTTTTTGTACTTTGATCCTCTAAATTAGTCCCTATTTTTCTGTGTAATTCTACATTTCTTTCTTTCTAAAATTGCTATTGTTTTTCTACATACTTTTGTATTGTTATCCTTTGAGCTTAACACTACTTTCTACATTAAGTTACTATTTTACATTCTCCTGCCCACTTATTTCTACATCAAAAGGAATATGTATATTACATCCTACTGCTTTATTATTTCTAATATGAAAGAATGAACTGTTTAGCGTACTAGTGCATTTTGCATGCTGTACTTTACTACATAACTATTTTTGGCATGAAAGAATAAATTAATCAACACTTTACAACATTCTGTGTACTGCATCTTATTACCTAACTATTTTGGCGTTAAATGACTTATTCTCATATTATTCTACATTCTTTATGTACGTAATCCTACCCTAAGAACAAACCTTTCCAATGCACATTATATGTCAAATTCTACATCAAAAGAGAAGCATTTTCAGCATACTATTGCATCCACTTGTTTCTGTATGAAAAAGGAAGTTTTTCTGCACTAAGTTGTATACGAATTCTACATTGCATCGTGAAAATGAATGTCCTTTTGGTATTGCTTGATGGATGTTCTTAGTTGGATTGAAAGAATATAATTATTTGATCTATCTCTAATTTATTAAGTTAGTGTGATGATAGTTTGAGATCTCTACAAGATCGTGTTGAAATTACATGTTTAAAGTGTCACACTTAACTCGGTGAAATATGCGGAATGTTATTAGCTCGTGAACCACTAGTTGGATTGTAAATACAAACATGTATACATAGACATTTGACATTGTTTGAGTCACAATTTAGTTTTTGGAATGATTGGTTCCTTTAACTTGTGTATGATTTAATACTCAATGGAGATGTTGAAAGTGTTATGTTTTTGCCAATTCATTCTATGTGTTATGGACTTGATCCTTGGATCTGTGACAAGGACTGAAAACATCAATATGAAATGGATGGTGGTTAATGTATTCGATTGTCGACAAAGAAGTGTGTGATAATTGACACCCATATGGGTGATTATGTGCTTGAATGTGACATCCTTCGTGAGAAAGAGGAAGTTGAACAACATGATGGTAATGATGAAATATGGAAGACTAATTAAATTTGTTTGTCCATGCATCATGACATGTGCTGAGGAAGTTGTCGAGGCTACAGTTTGACACAATTGCGGGATATTGGGTGTTCAAGTTCAAGGGAGAACCTTGGGGTAGTGAAGGGGGGTTGCCCCAATGGCTTGGAGTAGCTACTATGACCAGGACACGTCGCTAGCAAACCTTCACTAATCCTGACGTGAGCAAGCATTACCAAGGTCATGGTAGGTCCATTCCTGAAGAACTCTATTGAAGCGTGGGTTGTCGACAATTATTTTTTTATGAAAACTTATGCTGTGATGTGATGTGGAGTAGGGAATGGAGTCCTCCGACCGCCTTTGACGTTAAAAGAAAGAAATTGAAATGATGATGATGATGTTCCGAGTGACTAGGATCCCCATGCATTACATCATGTGACTAAACAAAGAGTGAATTTCATAAGGAACTTGCATCATGCATCATCCAGCATATGTTTGGCTATGTTATGTTGTTTGATTTATTATATTGATTGGTATTAGGTGTTACATATGTGATTGAAAATAAACCCGTTGTATGGATTGTTGTGTGGCTTAACTTGTTTTATCTGTTACATGGACTCACCCTCTTGTATGTTTTGTGTCTTTCTTTGTTTGCTTGTTTGCTTTGTGTGCATGTGTGTAGATACCCTAGTATCACAGGAAGACATGGGATTCTACAATTCGGCCTTGCGACAAGGTATTCTTTGTGTATTGGTGGCCTTGAGTACAACTTGTTGAGTCCTCCAAGACGCATGGTTGAATTCTTCAGAGGAACGCACTTCCTCTGATTATTTTCTTTTGTAATTGCCATCTTTGTATAATTATAGTGTTGGGACTGCTCTTAGGCTCAAATAGAGTTAATAACCATTTTGAGTTGTACCTTTGTTTTATAAAAATAAACTGCTATATTTTTTTTAATAGGATTATTTGGTATTAAATTATTATTTATGTATTTACTTACGATGCTATTTATTTCAAACCATGGTTATGTTTGAGAAAAAGGGATTTCCAATTTATTTCGATATTGAAAATTTTTAAGTACACATGTACATATGTCTTATGATTTATGACCAAGTATTAGATATCAATATAGTAGATATATACTTTATATGTATGAATACTAAGATATTTTATTTAGGATAAATGCATTATGTACGTTAATTCACTTATTCACCACATGTAAATCGTCTAGCTAAGCATGTATATATGCCACTTCATGTATGAAGGTGCGAGGCGCCCAAGTAGGCCATTGAGTCTGTATTAGGGACGTTACATCATAGGTACATTTATTTTCAATTTAGTCCCTATCATTAAGTTTAGAGTGAGAATAAATATAGTATGAAAACTGATTTACAAACTTTTTAAATGTAGGTACTAACTTACAAAATTTTATATATAGAGACTAACTTATAAATTTGAGTCAAAAGTATTTTTATAAATTTACGATACACATTTAGTTTGTATCTTGATTTACGATTCACCCACACCATTCCCTTCGCTTCCACCTCTGATTCAATAGTCGTCATTCTTCTTCTTCTTTCTCTGTATAAACTTCAATGGAGGACAAAATCTTTTTTTTTCTTAGTTTTCCATCCTCAAACTCAATCAACTCTTAACAATCTTTACTGAATTCTCTTCTCTTCTTAAGCACTTCACCATCTTCACTCTCACTCTCACCCACATCCACATCCACATCCACCTACCCCATACCTCAATGCCTCATCAAAACTTTCTCCTTCCTTGAATACACCCTCATCAGTATTGCTAGTAACAAAATTACCAACACATTCATTTACGCCCTTATCCACTCCCTCAACACTATGAAAATCAAGATATAAACCAAAGATATATCGTAAATTGTCACCATCTCAAAAGAAGTAATTTTGACTAGCAAGTATACTAGTGTTATTGTAACAAGTTATAAAATTTTTAGAACTATGTTTGAGTCCCAAATATCATCCTTAGGGAATAGAATTCTCAAATATCACTTCACAAGTCTACAATTATTTGAGTCTAACGAAATTCAATTGAAGTTTGGAAGCAAAAGCAACAAATATTAAACTCAGAAAATAGAACAAAACAAAGATCATGAAAATGTGTATTTACCAGATTTAGAAAACATAGTTAAGGACTTGTTTCACCAAAACTCCAGTGTTGATTCAATAAAGTTCTGAACTTACAAGTATTTAGATGGAATGACAATCAGTTTCACAATATATTAATCAAAGGTTAATGCCTTAACTCAATGAATCTAACATTTAATTTAATTGTTCTAATTCCTTAGATCTGGTTCAATTAAATGTTGCATTAAGCATTATAAACCAAAAGATTGCAAGATAAAGATGTCTTATCCCTAAGAAATCAATAATCTTGGTAATTGATTCAGATCTGAGAAAAAAGTTCAACTTCCATTGTTAAAAGTTCCTCTGTAATTAGTTAATCAAATTTCCATTCAACAACTACTTGAAAAGCAGAATCAATTACTCAATCCAATCCAGCATTCAAAGTTCAAGTCCAAAATCAATTCAACAGTTTCAATCCAGATCCACAATCCCTAACTACAAAGAGTTTAAGCAACCATTACAAAATGAAAAGAGAAAGAAAGAGAAGAAGAAGATGAACGAAGAAGCATCTTCTAGCCAATCTTCAATCTGATTCCTCAAGATTTGAAGCTTGGTATTCGTCCCCAATCTCTCGCTCAGACTCTCTCAACACCAGAAAACAAATGGAAAATAAAAATGAACAAAAGATCCCAACAGATCTGAGCTAATTCATATTTATAGAATTCCTACCTTTCTAGCGTGGTCACTATTTTTCACTATAGTAGCCACGCAGAGGCCTTTCTTATAATCTTCAGGACTAGAACAATCACTATTCTTCATAAAAGTAGCAACGCAGAGGTTCAAGGTTTGAGTATTGTTCACTTTCGTGAACAATAGGAGACAAATGCAGCTTGCAGTGATGGAAGGCTCTTTGGAATGATCACTTTTGTTCACAAAAGTGATAATACGTATCTTGCTTTGATAAAAGCTTCTCTGGAATGGTCACTATCATTAGTGATAGTGATAACGCACAAGTCATCCTTTAATATTAGGCTCTAGAACAATTACTTTTGTGAACAAAAGTGATAACGCCCAACTCTTGCTTCATCAGACCTTGTTCCTTGATTCCAATTTTTGCTACTTTTCTTCTATCTTTCTCTTGATCTTCTAGCCTTATGAATTTAGCTCAGAATTTCCTACAAAAATATGATTGATTCATTAATTTCTGCATAGAAAATTCATAAAATCTAAACAACTATGTATTTAGAAAAGACTTTGAACTTTCTATTATTTTTATGAGTTTTTTAGCTTTTTCTAACATGTTTTCTTTATCAAATGTATTAAAACTAAGATAAAATACTGGTAAAATATGGATTTATCACCACTCCAAACTAGAATTTTTGCTTGTCCTCAAGCAAATCAAAACATATCAAGGGCATGAATTTGTTCATCAATTGATATCCATAATGAAAAACTTTATACATATCAGAAAAATTCAGATTTTCAAAATTCATTCCACTTCAATCCATTCTGAATATTTTCTTACTAAGTTATTCACCAATTATTCATCATGACAATCACACTTGAATCATCTTTTTGCTGCAAAATCTCATACATTTCAGTCAAGCAAATCATCAAAGCTACATGCAAAACAAAATTGAGGAATATCATCACAACTCAGAAAAAGTGTTTTTCTCTAACTTAATCAGTGTTTAGTTTTGTGTTTGCTCTCATCATCACCAAATTCATCAAACTTTGCCATAGGCTTGCCTATATTCTTGACTTTCTTTGCAAATTTACAATTAATCACAGATCAAGAGGACTTTTTCAGGTAATATTGAGGCTTAAGGACAGGTGTAAGTTCAATGAATTAAAGAAAGCAATGCAACTGATTCCAAACAAAAAAAGATGCAATTTAAGTAGATAAGCTCTAAACTTAGCATAGTACTGCATCATCTGTTTCTATTATGCATCAAACATAATCAAATCAAAACACTTTCAATTCTGCAGAATGATTCACCAGTTTTTGTTTTGCTTTTGATTTGCTACTTTTCTTTTTATTCCTTTCTTTTTTCATTAACTTTTCTATTTGCAACTTTTTGTTTCCTTTTTATAATTTTATTTATTTTCTTTTATGACTTTTCTAACTTTGTTATTTTCTTTCCATTCTCCACCCCAAACATAGAACATTGCTTATCCTTAAGTAATGCAATAGAAACTTGATACCACCCCAAACTTAGTTTTAAAACTTATTTTTGACTAAACTCAATTTGCCTTTTTCCAATTAGATAGGTGACATGGTTTTTCCAGAAAAGCTTATATTGAGGTTGATCAAAGAAAGGCTATCAGCTCAAAGGGGTTAAACTAAGATATGTAAGAAGGAAAGGAAGTTTATTTGGCAAACTAGGTGTAATTGAACAATGGCCTCCATCCTTTATCTGATTACTGATAAATCCACATCTTACCATAATTTTTAGTATAATTTTGTTAATAAATAAATAGTAAAGTGCTAAGTAAACTTGAAAATATCATAAAAATTGCATTAATATTCATAATTGTGTAAATAGTTTTGATTTTTAGATTTTTAGTCCAATTCTGAACAATTTGACTTAAAAGTGACTTAATCCTTGTGCAGAAGCTTGAGCTAAGAATTTGAGTTGAAGATTGAAGTGAAGAAAGAAGAGGAATTGAGCTTAAAACATGAAGAATCAAGTGTTATATGAAGGGCGTAATCACTCTGAGTACATAGAGTGAACACTTTGAAGAAGAAAATTCATGAAGATCAAGAAAGTAGCTATTTCAAGTGTTCAAAGTAGCTATGCAATTGAGCGCGTAGCCACTTCAAGTGCCCAGAGTAGCTATGCAGTGCGCATAGCCTCTTCAAGCGTTCAGAGTAGCTATGCCCAAGGGTAATTCAGAATTGCACAGTGCGTGTAGCTACTTTAAGTGATCAGAGTAGCTACGCAATTGAGCGTATAGCTACTTGAAGTGACCAGAGTAGCTACGCAGAGCACGTAGCCACTTCAAGTGCTCAGAGTAGCTACGCGTGAGGATCTTAATAACATAATTTTAAATATCACTTCTAAGTGTCAACATTGGATGATTTGAGTTCTGAAATCAGTTTTAGAAGCTTCTAGAAGACCTTTGATGCTAGAATTCTCAGAGATTAACATGTAGAAAGGAAAAAGGCGGGAAAAACCTTATAAATAGAAGTTAGAGGTTCAGAAAAAAGGGACTTTTGGTTCATTTTTGTATTTTTCACTTTCTAACTGTTTTAACTTCCAAGGGAAGTCAGAGAGAGAGATTGGGAGCGACTTTCAAGCTTCATTTCTAGAGGAATCAGAGTGAAGATTGGGTCTTGGAAGATTTTCTTCTGCTTCTTGTCCTCTTCTTTTCTTACTTCTCCTTCTTCCATTGTAATGTTGTTCTAAACCTTTTTGGTTAGGGATCTATGGATCCAGATTTGATATGTGATGTAATTGTGGATTGAATCTTGAGATTTTAATTGAATTGAGTATGTGATTCTGTTCTTAATGCAGTTATGAACTAATCCTTCATTTAATTGAATTTAGAGGAATTTTCATCAATGGAAATTGAGTTTATTTCTGATATCTGAATCATATGCCTAGATTATTGAGATCTTAGGAATAAGTATCATGATCTAGTAATCCTATAATTTCCATAACTTAATGCAGTATTTGATTAGATTTCACCTAAGGGATTAGGGAGGTTTAATTAGGTATTAGGATCAATGAGGCAAGGAATTGTCCTTTGGTTAAAAAAGTGAAATTGATTATCAATCAATTAAAATTCTCAAGAGTTTAGAACATGATTACATTGCAATTGAAAATTTGGTGAAGTGATTCCTAACTATTTTCCATATAGCATTCTTAATACAAAATTCGTATTCTATTTTTACAGCAAGTTTATTACCTTTTATTGTCTTTATTTCTTACTTTCACATGTTACAAACCCCTCAAATGAATTGTTTTACTCAACTAATTATTAAATTGTGAAGTGGTAATTGAAATAAGATCCTTGTGGTTGATACTTGGGGCTCATATTGAATTCTAAATTTTATTACTTGCTACAACTACCTAGTACACTTGCTAGTTAGTTCTCCAATTTTTGTGTAACAAGTTTTTGGTGTCATTGCCAGGGATCTTTATTTTCAATATCATTAGTAGCAAAGGGACAACTAGATTGAGCTATTTGTTCTCTGTTTTCTTTTTGAAAATTTTATTTTTATACATTGAATTTCGTATTACATTTTTTGCTAGTTTTCCTGTACACCTTTGCTGTCTAGTTTTGTATAATTTTTGTGCCACTGTATTTTGTGTAGATTACATGTTTAGATGTTATATTTCTTTCTTAATTCTTCATAGGATATTTTGCTAGTAAATTTTCTGCACTATATTGTTCTGTATTTTCATCATTTTCTTTTAGTGTTTCGCTGTGTTCAGTTTTTCTAGTGATATATGCGTGGAAAAAATAAAAACGAGACTGCTCTTGTATTTGATCCGGACATAGACAAAACATTGAGGAGGCTGAGAAACGAATTAAGAGCAGAAAATTCAGTAAGGAAAAAGCAAGAAGTGGAATCTACACCTTCTACTCCTAAATCGGAAGAACTTCAAATTCCTTCTCCTACACCACCAACACCTCAAGAGATAATGACTAAACAGAACATGATGAGAACTTTAGGGGATTATGCAGTGCCTAACATGCATGGATACAACTCCTTTATAGTCAGACCTACCATACAAGCCAACCATTTTGAAATAAAACCTACTTTACTTTATTTAGTTCAGTAAGATCAATTTGCTGGTTCAATTTCGGATGATCCTAACTTACATATCTCAAACTTTTTGTAGCTTTGTGATACAATAAGGATGAATGGAGTTAGCGAGGATGCAATTAGATTGAGACTATTTCCATTTTCATTGAAATAAAGCTAAATGTTGGCTGCAAGTTCAACCATAAGGAAGCATGACCACTTGGGCAGACCTTGTTAATAAATTTCTTACCAAGTATTTTACACCATCTAAAGCTGCCAAACAAAGAGGAGAAATTACATCATTCATGCAACAAGAAGGGGAATCTTTATATGAAGCTTAGGAGAGGTATAAAGAATTATTGAGGAAATGTCCACACCATTGCATACCGGAATGGATGCAGCTGGAAACTTTTTATAATAGAATGAGTCCAGCCACTAGAACCATGATTAATGTAGCTGCAGGAGGATCATTAAATACTAAGTCATTGGAAGAAGCTTAACAAATTATAGAGATGATGGCTTCATCTATGCATCAAAATTCTAATTCTAGACACTCTATAAGGAGTGGAGGATATGAAGCCAAAAATTCTTGAGACTTTTCTTGCACAAAACCAGCTGCAAAGTCAAATGTTTTCAGAACAAATTGCTACACTAACTCAACAAATAAGCAATTTATAGGCTGCTCCAATTCAAAATACTCAACTTACTTGTGATTTTTGTTGAGGAAATCATGCTAATGGAGCATATGATGCATCTACAAATGAACCTCAAGAGCAAATTAATTATATAGGAAATTTTCAGAGAAAACAACCCTCATTTCCACTTGGTTTTCAGTACCCTAATAGCAGAAATCAATAGTACTCTAATTGGAATACTCAATATTCTGCTGCAAAGAATTTTAATTCTGCTTTACCTTTTTCTGGTGCAGGTCCAGCAGTACAACAATCCTATTTTCAAGGGAATCCAGCCACTCAACCTCAAAGGAATAAAAAATTCTCCAAGCCTATGAGTGAAAGGTTGAATGAGATAGAGGAAACCATGCTGCAATTTATGAAAGTAACCCAAACAAGCTTTAAGAATCAAGAATCTTCCATAAAGAAGCTTGAAACTCAAATTAGACAGCTGACTGAACAATTATCCAGCAGAGAAGAGGGGAGATTTCCTAGCAATACAATTGTTAATCCAAAAGAATAATGTCAAGCTGTAATGACTAGGAGTGGAGCTATTGTGGGGAGTCCTAAACCTACCAAAAAAAGAGGAAATAATCCTGCTGCAGAGGAGAAACTAAAATCTGATCTAGATGAAGGAAATTTTACCTTGCTGAAAAGAGAAAATTCAGAAGAAGAGAGTTCTCCAAGGGCTGTAAGGAAGACAAAGAGGCAAATACTTGAGGAAGCTAATCAACCTATTGATGAGGAGAAATACAAGAGACTTTCTTACCCTCAAAGAATGCCCAATCCAAAACAAGAAAAACAATTTGAGAGGTTTCTAGATGTCTTCAAGAAACTTCAAATAAATATTCCTTTTGCTGAAGCACTTGAGCAAATGCCTTCCTATGCTAAATTCATAAAGGAGTTGTTATCTAAGAAAAGAAAGCTTGAGAATGATAAAATAGTCCCTTTGACTGAAGAATGCAGTGCTATTTTACAAAGGAAGCTCCCCCAAAAATTAAAGGATCCAAGTTCTTTTAGCATTCCATGTTTTATTGGAAATTGCACCGTGGGGAAAGCTTTATGTGATCTTGGGGCCAACATTAATCTCATGCCTCCTGCTATTATGAAGAGACTTGGAATAGAAGAAGTCAAGCCTACTAGCATAACCTTACAACTTGCGGACATATCTTATACATATCCCTATGGTGTTGTAGAGGATTTGCTAGTTAAGATTGACAAATTTATTTTTCCTGCAGACTTTGTAATTTTGGACATGGAAGTGGATGCCGACATTCCTTTAATTTTGGGCAGACCATTCTTAGCTACAAGGAGAGCTTTAATTGATGTTCGAAAGGGAGAACTTATGTTGAGAGTGCAGGATGAAAAGGTTATTTTTAATGTATTTGAGGCACTCAAACATCCTAATGATGATGTTAGTTGTATGAGGGTTGATATTCTAGATTCTATTACTTTCCCTCATTTTATTGATAATGCTGATGAAATCTCATTGTTAAAGAAAACAATAGTGCAGGGAATCATTCTGCTGCTGTAAAAAAAGAAAAACAATTGAGAGAATATGTGTAGCAGCTGGACACCTTGCCAATTATTCCTTTTTCGGAAAATCCAGCAAAGGAAGAACAAAAAAATGAAATAAAGGAACAAAAGACTGAGAAACTAGAGCTGAAACAATTACCTTCTCACTTGAGATACTCTTTCTTAGACCAAGAACATGAAAATTCAGTGATTATTAGCAATGATCTCAAGGGAGAAGAAGAAGAGAATTTTAAGATCCCATAAATCTGCAATTGATTGGCATATTTCAGATTTAAAGAGGATCAATTCAGCTTTTTGCAAGCATAGAATTATGTTTGAAGAGCATTTTAAACTGGTAGTATAGCCACAAAAAAGACTAAATCTAGTTGTGAAAGAAGTAGTGAGAAAAGAAGTAAGGAAGCTGCTGGATGCAGAGATTATTTACCCAATTTCTGACAGCCAATGGGTTAGTTCAGTCCAAGTTGTCCCAAAAAAGGGAGGGATGACAGTTGTGCCTAATGAAAAGAATGAAATAATTCCTACTAGGACTGTCATGGGCTGGTGCATGTGTATTGACTATAGAAAATTAAATGAGGTAACTAGAAAAGATCACTTTCCATTGCCATTTGCTGATCAAATGTTGGAAAGACTAGCTGGACATGCATATTATTGTTTTCTTGATGGATATTCTGGCTACAATCAAATAGCGGTGGACCCTATGAATCAAGAGAAGACAACATTTACATGTCCATTTGCAGTTTTTGCATATAGAAGAATGCCATTTGGATTGTGCAATGCTCCCACTACTTTTCAAAGGTGTATGTTGTCCATTTTTCTGATTTAGTAGAGAAAATTATTGAAGTGTTTATGGATGATTTCCTATTTTTGGCAATTCTTTTGATAATTGTTTAGCTAATTTGTCCACTATTTTGCAGAGATGTCAAGATACTAACCTTGTTTTAAATTGGGAAAAGTGTCATTTCATGGTCTAAGAGGGAATAGTCCTTGGCCATAGAATTTTGGAAAAAGAAATGGAGGTGGATCAAGCAAAAATCGAAGTTATTAGTAAATTTCCTCCACCAATTAATGTTAAGGGAGTTATGAGTTTCTTCGATCATGCAGGTTTTTATAGGAGGTTTATTAAGGATTTTTCAAAAATTGCAAAACCTCTTAGTGATGATTCTTGTTTGCATGCATTTTTTGTTTTGAAAGAAAAACTTATCTCTACACTTATTCTTACAAAACTTGACTGAAATTTACCTTTTGAATTAATGTGTGATGCAAGCGATAGTGCAGTAGGTGCTGTTTTAGGACAGAAAAAGGATAGGAAATTGCATGTCATTTACTATTCCAACAAAGTCTTATATTCTGCACAAGTAAATTACACAACTACTGAACAGGAACTCCTTGCTATTGTGTTTGCTTTTGATAAATTTAGATCATATTTGATAGGATCCAAAGTCATAGTCTATACTGACCATTCTGTACTTAAATATTTGTTGTCCAAACAGGATACTAAGCCAAGATTATTGAGATGAATTCTGCTGCTGCAGGAGTTTGAATTGGAAATCAGAGATAAAAAGGAAAAGGAAAATGGGGTAGCTGATCATCTGTCGAGGCTTCCATTGGACAAATTAACCTCTAATTCCTTGGACATTAATGAAGAATTTCCAGATGAAAGACTACTTGTTGTGGAAGATTTGCCTTGGTTTGTTGATATTGCAAACTTTAAGGACACTCAACTTATTCCAAAGAAATTTGCTTAGCAACAATGAAAGAAATTTTTACATGACAACAAATTCTTTGTGTGGGAAGACCCTTATCTGTTCAAAATTGGGGTAGATGGTCTACTTAGAAGATGTATCCCACAAAATGAACAACTGAGATATTATGGCATTGTCATAATTCAGGTTATGGAGGCCACCATGGGAGTTCAAGAACTGTTACAAAAGTCTTGCAAGCAGGATTTTTCTAGCCTACACTCTTTAAAGATGCCAAGAATTATGTTGAGAGCTGTGATAAGTGCCAAAGGACAGGCAACATCTCTAAGAAACATAAGCTGCCTTTGACAAATATTTTGGAAGTGGAATTATTTGATGTATGGGAGATTGATTTCATGGGACTTTTTCCCACATCTTGATTATGTTTCTAAATGGGTGGAAGTCATTCCAACAAGGACAAATGAAGCCAAGGTGGTGATTTCTTTTATAAAAAGGAATATCTTTGCTAGATTTGGAGTGCCCAAATTTTTAATAAGTGATGGAGGTGCTCATTTTGGTAACAAGCATCTTGAATCAGTTTTAGCAAAGTATAATGTAAAACACAAGGTTGCTACTCCATATCATCCACAAACAAGGGGACACAGGTTGAAGTGTCAAATAGAGAAATTAAACAAATTCTGGAAAAAGTGGTGAATAATTCAAGAAAGGATTGGTCAAAGAAGTTAGATGACTCCTTGTGGGCATATAGAACTGCCTTTAAGACTCCAATTGGTATGTCGCCTTACCAATTAGTCTTTTGAAAGGCATGTCATTTACCTTTGGAGCTGGAACATAAAGCATATTGGGCCACTAAATGGCTGAATTTTGACTTGGCTAGTGCTGGAGAAAAAAGAATCCTACAGCTACATGAGCTGGACGAATTTAGGCAACAAGCCTATGAAAATGCCAAATTGTACAAAGAAAGAACCAAGAGGATCCATGATAAATTCATTCTGAAAAGAGAGCTTAGGCCTGGACAACAAGTTTTATTGTTTAATTCAAGACTAAAATTATTTCCAGGAAAGCTAAGATCAAGGTGGTCTGGACCTTTTCTAATCAAAGAAGTATCTCCCTTTGGAGCAATTTTAATTGAGGATAGGAAAACAGGGAGAGAATTCAAAGTCAATGGCCAAAGGCTGAAGGTTTATCATGCAGAGGCATTCACAAAGAACATCTCTTGTGTTAAGTTGATTTCTCTTGAATGAGAAATATAAGGCGTCAAGCTAGTGAAATTAAAAGAGCACTTGTGAGAGGTAACTCACATTTCTAACCCTTTACTTTTGTTAGAATCTAGTTTAGGAATTTTTACTTTTAGTTATCTTTGAATTTTAAAAATTCTGCATTTTCTGAATTTTTAGTTGAAAGTAATGGTGGAATATGATTTTCATAATGAATCACATTGTTAATTGTGTTTGCAGATTTTAATTCAATTAAGATCAATGTGTGGAATTGTAGCTGAAATAATGCTCATCAAGTAAGTCAACAATTTAAGGAAGAAAAATTGAAGCGCAGCAGTCCATTCATTCAAGTAGACACTTCAAGTGCATAAAGTGTCTACGCAGAAGTCCATGGATTCTGAATTTTGGAGTGAAGCAAGTGCGTAGCTACTCTACCCACTTGAAGTGGACACGCGTAAAAGAGCGTAGCTACTTTAACCACCAAGAGTGTCCACGCACAAGGCTATATAGTAAAAGCTAAAAAAGTGGCTCTTGCGTAGCTACTCTACCCGTTTGAAGTAGCTACGCGCATGTTTGCGCAGCTACTCTATCCATTTGATGTAGCTACCCGCATCTGAACGAAGCAAGGGCGCAGCTACTTTATCCATTTAAAGTAGCTACGCGCCTCTGTGCATAACTACTCTGCCCATTTGAAATAAACACACGCACAGGTTAGTAGTCTAAGTATTCACTTCAATCATTTAAAGTGGTCACGTGATTTGCACACTTCCATTTAAGTAGACACTCTGAATGCTTAGAGTAAACATGCTCACGTTTAATTCATTACAAAATTTCCAGTGTGTCTACTCTTCCTATTTAAAGTGTCTACTCACTCTGTGTAACCATTTAAACCATCCAGAGTGATAACGCAGAAGCATCCAAAACCTAACCCTGAAACCTAACTCTAAAAATTTGATTTTCCTACTCAGTATTCACTGAATTTTTGCAATTGAAAATCTGGTGAAGTGATTCCTAACTATTTTCCATATAGCATTCTTAATACAAAATTCGTATTCTGTTTTTACAGCAAGTTTATTACCTTTTATTGTCTTTATTTCTTACTTTCACATGTTACAAACCCCTCAAATGAATTGTTTTGCTCAGCTACTTATTAAATTGTGAAGTGATAATTGAAAGAAGATCCTTGTGGATGATACTTATGGCTTATATTGAATTCAAAATTTTATTACTTGTTACAACTACCTAGTACACTTGCTAGTTAGTTCTGTAATTTTTGTGTAACAATTACTATAAAACTGCATATTTAGTTAAGAAACAAAGCATGTTCTAGAGAGTGTATCAAAATTTGAGATTAGTCACACATAAAAAATGTGAAGGTTCAAGTCTCACCAAGGAAGTAAAATGATAATATTCATCAATTCAGTTCATAATTTACTTCAAAAATTTGTATGAATAAAATGGCAAGACTTCCTTATTTTGAAAATACAAGTAGGACAATCATGTTAAGAATGGGAAAAATAACTTATGTAATTCAATAATCAGAATTTCAATTAAGTGGAAATCATATTTTATGCAAAGGAAAACAAAATCTAATCTAATATTTTTCTTTTTTCTAAAAATTTTATGCAGAAATAAAGCTGAACTCATGAAAATAGAGGTACAAAATTCAACCCCCCTTTCATGGTAACTTTCCATATTTTAGAATTCCATGCGCTCTTTGTTCAAGATTTTTGAGAGCATCGTCTACACAAAACATCACAATTATTCATCAATTATTAAGCAAAAGTCAATTAAACTCAAAACTAGTAGATATTTAAAGCATAATTGTTTATAACCAAAATTAAACCAGAATGTAATTACAACCACAAAAGTCTGAAACTAATTACAAAATTTCTACACAAATTAACTACACGACAGAAATTAAAATGCCTAAGCTATTCTTCTGCATCCTCCTCATCTGAGGTATCCTCCCCCAAATCATCATCTTCTTCATCCTTTTCTTCTTCTGCAGTTGTTGTTGATGGTTGTGAGAGTGAGTCCTATAGATAGGAAGATCTTTGAAAACTGAGGATCAAAGGCATTGAGCATTTTCTGCCACTTCTGGTGTATGGTACTGTAACATCCCCAATTTTTGTTCTATATATTAGGGTTGTCTGAGTTAATTAGTGTTTAATTACTTCATTTATTGTTTCTTTTCTCTCTAAATTATTTCTTGTTGCAATTAAAAATTTTGTGGTTAGTTGATTTTAGTAAATTCTTTCTTTAAAGTGATTGTCTAAATTGTTCTGCTACACAATAAAATGATTATTTTATGTAATACTGTTCGATGCATTTATATATATATATGTGTTTTAGTGACCATGTGGTAAAATACCTTGAACAACCCTAGGTTAGCAAGACTAACCCAAGGATGAAGTTGTCTTTTGGTCAAAATAGGTGGACCCTATTTTACTTCATGACTACTATTATTTTTGTTACATTTTTTTTTCTTTTAATTCATATTATTTAATCATGTTATATATTATCTTAAATTAGGAAAACTACACGTGTGACTTTTCCTCCCTTGCCTTAAATGTCCACTTGGCCCAAGTTAGTGGGTATACACGAATCTTTCCATTTTTCCCTAAGTACCATGTACACTAAGATAGCCAATTAATGGAAACCACCACCCTTTCCCTAGATTTCATGTGCACCATAAGGAACCCAAGAGACACATTCCTATCTTTGCCTCTTTTAAGCCTAGTAACCGAAAGAGCATTCAATGCCTCGGAGAGAGAGAGAGAATCGGTTTTGATAGCCTATATTCCTACCCAAATTAACTACACTTAATGCAAATTTCATTATTCCAAGTTACCTTATATAAGTGCAGCCGCCACCCATGAACCGTTACTTTGATTGACCATCATTTGAAAAATTCCTCATTTATGGTGTAACCGAAAAAATGGAGCCCTAATCCTTCCCAAAGTGTGGGCTCTTCCTATTCTCGTGTCTCTAATTAAAGTTGACCAATTTGAGTTAAATTAGCATTCATTCCCATAGTGATTTATTAAGGAAGTTTCTCATGTTTAATCCCTCCTACGAAAAACCCTTCACCTAGCCATTAAGAGTACCATAATTGCCTTAATTGCCTCCCACTTATTGTCAACCTCTTGAGAAAATGAATAGACACGCTCCAATTTCCTCCCCCAAATGATTAGAACCGCCAGTTGCATTTAGGTGACAACGAGTCAACATGGGAAATTACCACATAGTGCATTTAAAATTCTAAAATCGTGCATGATATTAATTGCATATTCCTTCTTTAATTACATTACATTCATTGCTATTCATTGTGAGGTTTATGTGCGCATACTGCCCCAAAGGAGGCACCAACCTTCATGAGCAATCAATGAGATGTTTTGCATGCCCATTCCCTCCTCCAATAACTCAAACCGCGGCCTACATTAAATGGGCGTGTCGATCAACATAAAACACTACACCTGAAGCAATTACCCCCTAAAATCATGCCCACCATTAAATTTCCATTTAATTGTTGTAATCCTCATTTCTTGAGGAGACCTTTCACTTGCACGACCATGTTGGAGGCACTACTCTTTCACTAGCCACTCAATGGACGCAACCCTTCAAATTCATGGGACACAAAAAGTTTGAACCCATTTCCCTCCACAAATAAACCATAGCCGCCAACCTACATTAATTGCTCACTCTTGCCTAGGCTAACCCACCACTCAGTTATTCAACCATGATGATTAGTTATGGAAAACGTGTGAGCACATTAAATGGTTGCTTCTTTTCCCACCTCGTGCATTTATTACTCATGATAGACATACCCAAAGACTCCAAGCGATGTGACCATTTGAGAAGAAGCCAAGAGCCATGTCCTTTCAGGTGCCCTAAACCTAACCCTCCATGAGCAGTCCTAAACCATCACGCCCCTTTTGAAAACGAAAAGACATAGACTCTACACTCATACTATATAAAGACCTTACTTACCTTCACGCGCCCTTTTCATTCTTTTTTTTTTTTTTTGAAACCCTCACAGTGACCATCTCTCTGAAAGCCATACTCTTTCACTATTTCATTCTTCTCTTTGTATTGTAAACACATCCTCCACCTCACCTCTCAAGAAGACAAAAACAGACATGAAGCAACTGCCTGCACTTCCACTTTTTTCAAAAGTTCTTGCCACCGCCAAGGAGCCACTGCGTGGATGAGTACTTACGAACGTCAAGACCGAGCCTTCCACCCTTTTTCACTCTCATTCCAAGCCAGGTTAGGGGAGCTCTTGACTGCGCATGAATGAGTGTGTATGTTTAAATGTGTACAGTGAGTGTGATGTATTCTCTTCTCCCTCGTCTTCATCTTCAATGTTGTAAAAGATTGCATGTAAACATATTCCCCTTCACCTTCTAATTTCTTCATCTGAACTATACCTAAAAATAACATATTGCAAATCGATTGGGTGTGAATGAGTGAGAATATTGCTTGCATGTTGTTGACACCGTGATCCTAGTATGATTTTGGGTTGTTTGTACTTGTTAAATAAAAATGATAACTTTGAATGAATATGTCATTGCATGTTAAACTTGAGTGTGTATTGTTAAATATGGTATGTCTTCTTCCCCCTCATTTTCCCTTTGGCTCTCGTTAAAACATCCACATGTAGATGGTTTTCTTCATCTCCAAATCACTCTATTTGAATAACGTTTTAATGATGATGCTTTGAAGCTTAAATGGGCAAAATCGTGAGTGTGTGATCCTTACATGTCTCTAACTTGGTAGTGTCCTCGTGATTATGGTTTGTTCTTACCCTTTTCATTATAAAAATGATACCTTTGAAAGAATATGCTATTATAGGATAAAATTTTTACATGAGTTATATACTTTCTTCTTGATTCTTATGGTTTGCCTCTTCTCCTACTCATTTCGTTATGAAACCTCCCATTCTTTCTCCTATTCACGTGTTCAAAAAAAAAATATGTACATGAAAGAAAAGACCTAGTTTTCCTTTGGTTTTCATTTTGGCCGAGAGTCAAAGAACCCTTTCTTGACCATGCATGAATTAATTTATTATCTAATTATGAACTCTACTAATTTTTGGCTTAAAAAGTATGATTGCATGTGGGTTGAGCCTACAGTTATTTACCAAGTTCTTTTGTTTCTTCTACGAAAGACTCATACAAAAATATACGTTTTTAATTTTAAGATTTCATTAAAATTGTCATGATCATTTCCATCTTCCCTCTTCTTTTCTTTCACACTGAGACCGTGGGGTATGAATCCCTCGAAAGTTGAATGTAAAATCGAGAATGATAAAGTGTGGATGTCATTATAAAATTATTTGCATGCATGATGTGGAGGAAGGAGAGTCAAGGTCACAGTTTGGCACAGCAGGGGAATGTGGAGTGTTCAGGTTCAAGAGGAGAACCTTGGGGATAGTGGAGGAGGGGTAGCCCCAATGGTGTGAAATAGCTCACTGCAGCCGGGACACGTCACCATCGAAGCCTCCACTAATCCTGACGCGAGCAAGCATTACCGAGGATCGCGGTAGAACTCATTCCTGAGCAACCAAGATGGTAATGCAGGGAAATATTCATGGAGAATTATGTACAATGTGTGCCTGTAGGGAATGAGGGTCTCCAATCACCTTGATTGGAGGAATGCCAGAAAATTGAGGAAGTAGGGATGTCCTAAGTTGCATTTGTTTGAATCATATCGTTGATGAATTTCTGTGATTCTGCTTGTGCTTTGTGGCTGTCTAACAGATATCAATTTGAGACTATGTGTTTACTGGAATCTGATTTCGTGAATATTTTATGTTATTTTAATTACCTTGCTTATTCAATTACTGATGTATAATTGTATTTGGAGCTCACCCTTTCTGTTCTTGTTCTGGTATTACTTTTGTATGTATTGTATGATTGTGTGACAGATGGGCCCACAACGAGCGATAATTTGGGGAGAGGACTCCAGAGGGAAGGAGGCATGAACGTATGATCCAGCAACGCGCAGCCTCATATACCAAGGGATGATCTCCATGACCATGGGACCTCTCGTTGAAGATGGATGGAAGCCTAATTGGAGCGACCACCTTTTTGCTGAAATCTCCGTACCCTTACCAACTGAACGGAGTATCATTATCCATTCACCCCCTCCTTCTCCATCATCTCAAGAACCCCCTGCCAAACGACTTAAAACTTTTGTTGACAAAGGTAAGACCATCATTGACCTCGATCCAGAGCCTACACCCTGTCCCAGCCTTACTCCTGCACCTGAGTGGAAAGACATCGAAGTTGTTGAGTCTTCCATTAGGCCAGTACCTCGTCACTCCCTGCAAATTCAGGCACCTCTTCTGACAAAGCTGGACCTTTCACCCGACGCCCTTCACCACCACCACCTACCATTAGTTGGATTAACAGTGACCCGGATGACTTGCCGCCCTCTCCTTGCCCTTAGCCAGTGAATGACTCTCTCGACTCCAATGGAATGGAATCTGACCCTAGTGAGGATTCCTTTCTCTTAGAGTTTTATTTGTAGTTTCTTATTTTATTTTGTCATGGATGAACACTGCACATATGTTTTACGTTGTTTTGCTACTGTTTGAAATACTAAACTGTGAGATTTTGTTTTACTGTGGTTTTACCTTGGACATTTTGGCTGGAGGATTTATATACGTTTACTTTCTTTCATCTATATGTTTCTTGTCATACTTTCAGACTTTTATTTCAATCGGTGTGCGATACTAAGCATTTATCTTTATTGTTGTAATAAAATCCTTTTACAAATAATCTGGATGATTAACAAAAATGATTAGCATGTTGTTAAGATATTGGACTAATTAAGTATATAATTTTGTGATGAACGGACTCAATGGAGACGTTTTGTTGCGTTTATTATCTCCTTAATTTAATTTGAATTTTGCGATGAACTGATTTATGGTTAAATTGAGAAGACTGTAGATTGACATGGTTAGTGTTAAGTAGTATAAGCAAGAATTTTATTATAACTATCTGTGGAGGTACCTTTGAATGAACCATGAGCATTGAAAGTCAAAATTATTCCCATGTAAGAGGGATTGTAATTAGTAAGTAGAGTCGCTAAGATGTTGATTTGCATGAATTCTTATACACGTTTATGTTGGGTGCATCGTTCTATAGAAGTCTTAAATTTTAACATAATAAGATGAGATCTTGGTAGAAAATAGGTGTTCAGGTACAATTCATTTTTGGTCATTCCCATCTTTTAACCAATATTCATTAAGACACACTCCAACAGTATTATTCCAGACTTCACACTGCTATGCAACTTATTTTGCCTTTTAGCCAGTGAATTCTGTCTTTCAACTAGGAATGTTGTTTTGTCCTTCATCTTCATTGGATTTTCTCTCTTGAACTATTATGGTAAAGGAGCTACTGATGTACAGGAGGTAGTAGCATAAATTTCCTTCACCATTCCTACTATAATTGCAGGAGCTGCTCTGATCCTTTCTTGATAATTACCAAATTCTATCCCTGCATCCTCACGCAGCACAGTTATTAATGAAGGAAAAGCTAAAGAATCTCTTTTTCTTTTCAAGATGTCTCAAATACATCCAGTAATTACTTCCCTTACATTAATATACATGTCATTCACTACAGCAAATAAAAGTTCAACCTTTTTTACTGCTAAAGTGAAACTGTGCTTCAGTGGCATAAATGAGCTGAGGATGAAGGCACTCCACACTTTGGCAAATGATAGAAGGTTCTTGGTGACAATGCACTTGGATTTCTCTACTGTGTTCAGCTCCCATGTGGTCCATGGTCTTCCAATTCTCTGCAGGATTTCAACATAGTCCTTGTCTTGAAGGTCCCTGAAAGCACTTAATTCTTACTGTCCAGGTTGTTTTTGAGTGTTGATGTTGAGGACTCTGTTGATATTGGCAGCAGAAAAATCCACCCTCATTCCCTTGACCATTGTATGGTATTTTGGTATCTGATCTCCCTTGAACCTTATAGCATTGGCATAAAATTCCTATGGAATTTCCCTCCAACCTATGCCAGCCATTGAATAGAAGGATTCCCATTCTCTTTTCTAAATCTCTTCTTTGTATTCAGGGTGCTATCTTCAGCAATTTCAAAAGCTCTATCCTGGACTATTTTCCTCCTTAGAATATTAGCTCTGAAGTAATTTTCATGAGCTATGCTTCTGAATCTTGGGAATTGGTCTTGAGAAAGAAGCTCCTGTTAGTCTACCCCTCTTTGTCCTTAGGGTTCCCCTTGAAGATCCAACTAGAGTATTTTCAGATGTTCTGGCCATTTCTCAAATATCTACAAGAAAAATCAGTTTAAAAAAAATGCAAGGATACATTTTGCTAAAGTATGAAAAATGTAGATACACATGACCAACTTGAAATGCAAAATATAGATGCCAGGCATTATTAATCAGAGGTAGGGAATTTCATCTTGCATTCACAGTGTACAATATACTTCAGAAATCATATTGCCTATTCCTTAGCCTTCAATTTAATCACAAAATATCAGAATAATGCAAATGAACATCTCCAGAATTTTCAATTAAAATTTTCAATTGGGCCCCTCAGTTCAACTCACTTATCAGAGAAATTGTTCATGCAAATATCACACTGTAACTACAAATCTTCCAATGAAATTATCAAATGAAGTGAGAACTTATCTACATTATCTTTTAATTTCATATTCAAAACAATCAATATCAGAAAATTTCTCAATTTCCCTTTTCATAATTTTTCCCAGAACTTTAACTATGAAGAACCCTAACCTTAGTTATGGAAATGAAAAGGAACTCACCTAGAATAGAAGTGCAGAAGTGTAGATTCAAATCTGTTAGAGAGGAAAGAGTGTGTGCTTGATGAGCAGAGGACGAAAATCAGAGAGAAATTAGAGAAAAATGTGAGTTTAGGTTTGAAAGTGTATGTGCGTGATTACTCTTTTCTAAGTTTACAGCCACGTTGATGCACGTGACCGCTTTTAAAAACAAAAGTGAACATTTCAAGAGTTAATGCTGTGAGCGTGGTCACTATTGCTAGAAAAAGTAAACATTCTAGAGACTTTAATTTTTGAATGAAATGCGTGTTATCACTATTTCTAGGAAAACTGGTAACGCGCAAGCTTACTCTCTGTGCGTGGTTGCTATTTTCAATTAAAGGAGTAACGCGCAAACTGATACCTCATGCTTACCTGCACATGGCCACTTTACTTAAGAAAAGTGGTTGTTCTAGAGAGGTGTGTTATCTTTGGATACTCCGCGTGATCAATTTTATAGCGTCCTAAATTACTAAAACTTGATACCAACTTTTATAACATAGTGGTCCAAAAAACACCAAATTCTGATAATTTTTTTTATATATATATATACAAATATAAGTATAGGTTCCCTTTTTCTAGAAAGAGAGAGTTAATATGCATATATGAATTATAATATCATAATTGATAGTATAGTAGAGTAAAATCAATCATAATACCATGATCTGAAAGTGCCTCCATATATTATAATCATCAGTTGATCCAACAAGGAAATTAGTCAAAGTTTAAAATAAGATAACATTATCTAAATACAGTAACATAACATAACTAGACTCCCTAAGAGCAGTTCCCTTAATACATAATCGAATAAAAGCAACAGTCATAAGGGGAGTAATCCTTAACAGGATTAGACCGCTCAGAAAGAGTAGGCGAAGAAGAACTAGAAGCAGCAACAGCAATAGTAGAATCTTTACTGCTCTCTTCAATCCATCCAGTAGTGCAAGGAGATGAACGAGTGATAGATATCTTCCTGAGAAGGTGGGATCCATACCTTCACCTTGTTCTTGTCCCTCTATATAGATAAAAGAGAAGAACGACACAATACAACATAATTTAAAGGGGTGAGTTCTCCACACACAAACAATAATCAAATAGCCATACTCCAAGGAAGGCAGTATCACAATCACAAGCACTTTCAACAATTAGCATTCACCATCATCAAGTATTCAATAGTAGATTAGAATAATAAGCAATAGTCATATTCATTACCAATTTCACAGTCAATCAATCCTTCTTAGTAGTAATGCATATGATGCATGAATGCAAGTTTCAACCTCAACCATATTGTCTCTCATGTTTTTATAGTATGCAATGATGCATGGGGATCCCATCACTTTATGATTGGCGACTTGTCCAGCTTTTACCATAGAGTCTCATAGATAGATAGATAAATAGATTCAAGTCGTAAGGCGATCGGAGGACTCCATTCCCTGCATTTAGATTGGCACAGTATAATAGAATAGAAATAGCATTTAGCTTTAGTAGAACACGACTAGTGTTTGGTCGAAGATGGGTCTCTTCGGGAATGGACCTCAATGACCATAGATTGTGCAGTCCTTGTCAAATTTGGCTAAGGTTTGCAGTGGGTCACGACCCGGCCACAGGGGCGCTTCACTATTGCCACTTAGGTCAAATATTCCCCCTTTCGCCACCCCCAGTAGGTGTACTCAGGACCGAACCTACAACACCTCCAAGCTGTGCCGTAGTAATGCCTCCAAGTTGTTCAAAATAGTATGATGCATGAAGTAGTATTTTTTAGTTTTCTTTGATAGTTTTCTTATTTCATATAGCTGCTTAGAGGCTAGGCACAGTAGAATAGAAGCCATCACAGGGCTTAGTAGCATGGATAGATTCCATGAGTTTCAAGTAGTTTCAAAGTAGTATAGTTCCATGCGCTCATAGTTTAGAATAGATCTTTCATCATAGATTCATAGTCTCCTTGTTTGATAAATTCATAATCTCATGGAGAATTTTTAGTAGAGCATTTAGTAGATAAGATCATAGCCTAGTCAAATCATTCAGTCCTCCAGTATTCACATCCTCTTTTTTTTCACTGTATTCTTTTGATGAATCCATATTTTGACTGATATTTTAGCATAATTCGAACACAAATGATAAGAAAAATATATAAAGAAAGCAGGAAAACTCAGAAAAAGAGAAGGAATTGAAGTTTGTTTACATATGTAGTTATTTTAGCAATTGTGAAATTTTTGCCTAGGAATTAAGTTTTCAATCTTGTTTTTGAAGGAATAAATTGAGCAAGGATCATATCCATGGAGGTTTGATGACAAGGAAGAGGAAAGAAGCAAGTCTGGACTCCAAAAACACAAGAATAAGAAATTGCAGACTGGGCGTGATCACTATTGTCAGTGAAAGTGATCACTTCAGAGCTTAAAGAAGAAAAGATGCCTGGGCGTTACCACTTTTATCATTAAAAGTGATAGTTCCAGAGAGGCAAAATATCAGGAAAGCTCTGCGTAACCACTATTGTCATCAAAAGTGATCGTTCCAGAGAGTCTTCAACTTGGCGAGTTGCGCGTAGTCACTTTTATCAACAATAGTGATAACGCGTAACTACCTTGGCTCTGCGTTGTCACTTTTATAATCAAGAGTGATAGTTCCAGAGAGCTCTCAATATCAGGAAAATGCGCGTGGCCACTATTTCTGGGAAAACTGTTAACGCGCAACCAAAAACTCTTTGCGTAACTACTATTTCTCATAAAAGTGATAACGTGAAAATCTGGGAAATTTTATAAATACCAGAAACGATCTGGAAAGAGGGGATTCTGTTCATTTTCAGTTTTTTTTAGTTAGCTTCTTGTTAGAGGAAGTGAGAGAGAGGAGTGGGGATTTGAATCTTGGAGCTTCACGAAGAGGAATTGGAGTGGAGCAAGCTTCCATGGTGTTTCTGAGTTTCTTCTTCTCTTCTTCTCTTTCTTTTCTTTTCTCTGCTGCCATGGCTGTGTAATTCATTCATAGTTAGGGATTGTAGATCTGAAACAAACATGTTGAATTGATTTGGATCTGAATTTCAAGCTTTGGAATAGATTGAGTGATTGATTCTGAACTTCACGTGGAAATTGAATGGAAATTTGATTAACTAAATTCAGAGGAACTCTTGTTAATGGAAATTGAATTTGTTCTTCAGATCTGAACCAATCACCAAGATTTTAGTTTTCTTAGGGATAAGGAATTTTGATCTTGCAATCTTTTGGTTTCTTACACTTAAAGCAACATTGAATTGAATCAGATCTAAGGAATTAGAATGGTTTAGTTGAATGTTAGGTTCACTGAGTTAAGGAATTAACCTCTGAATAATACAATGTGAAACTGATTGTCATTCTTTCCAATTGCTTGTTAATTCAGAACTTTATTGATTAAACATTGGTGTTTTAGTGAAGCAATTCCCTAGCTATGGTTTCTTCCTCTGTTATCACATAACTGTGTGTTCATTGTTCTATTTTCTGCAAGTTCATTTTACTTTTAATTGTTCTAGTTTGCTGTTATTACATGTTACCACTCTCCTTACAATTTCAAAAAAGCTTAAATGGTTATAATTCTATGAAGTGATACTTGAATCTAAATTCCCTGTGGAGACGATATTTGGATCTTAAATTTACTCATCACTTGTTGCAATCCTAGTGCACTTGCTAGTGTAGATTGCTAACAACAAGTTTTTGGCGCCGTTGCCAGGGAATTTTGCATTTCAATATCATTAGTAGTAGAAAAGTAACTAGATGGAGCATTTATTTTGTTGCTTTGCTTTCAAATTGCTTTCTACATAATTTTACTGCAACTTGTGTAATATTTTGCATAATATTTTTGTCTGCTGCAAAGAGTTTTTACATCATTGTTTATCTGCATAATTTCAGTTTTCATTGTTCTTCATAGTTGTAATTACCATTCTGTATATTGGTACATGAATTTACAATTCGGTAACTGCTAGATTTAAGTTTCTATATGATTTTACTGATAGATTTTGCATGAATTTTGTTGTACATTTCTGAATATCAATTGTAGTCTAATTTTGCTTCAAACTGATTTGTATATGCGTGGTAAAAACAAGAATAAATCAATTCTGGTCTTTGATCCTGACATAGACATAACTTTAAGAAGATTGAGAAAAGAGTCTAGAGCAGAAAAAGCCATAGGGAGTGATAGTGAGTTAGAAGCTGTCCATTCTCCAGAATCTCAGAGTAATCCTAGAGTGAAAAGAACATCTACACCCTTGAGACAACCAAATCCAGCAATAGATATGGCAAAGCAGAACAGAATTAGAACATTAGGGGACTATGCTATTCCTAACATGCAAGGTTTTAACTCTTCTATAATTAGGCCAACTATTCAAGCCAACCATTTTGAGATTAAACCTGCCCTACTACATTTAGTCCAACAGGATCAGTTTTCTGGAGGAAATTCTGATGATCCTAACCTGCATATTTCAAATTTTCTGCAGCTATGTGACACCATAAGAATGAATGGAGTTAGTGAAGAAGCTATCAGATTAAGACTATTTCCTTTTTCCTTGAGAGATAGAGCAAAATGTTGGTTACAAGCTCAACCACAAGGAAGCATCACAACCTGGACAGAACTTGTGAATAAGTTTTTAACTAAGTACTTCCCTCCATCCAAAGCTGCTAAGTTGAGAGGAGAAATTACATCTTTTGTGCAGCAAGAAGGAGAATCATTGTATGAAGCCTGGGAAAGATACAAAGAATTGCTTAGAAGGTGTCCACATCATTGTATTCCAGATTGGATGCAATTGGAGACTTTTTATAATGGGATGAATGCGGTAACAAGAACAATGGTTGATGCTGCTGCTGGAGGTTCATTAAATACAAAATCCTTGGAAGAAGCTCAGAGAATTATTGAGATGATGGCATCTTCAATGTATCAGAATTCAAACTCAAGAAATCAAGGAAGAAATTCTGGTCATGAAGCTAAGGTTCTGGAAACCTTTCTTGCACAGAATCAGCTACAAAATCAAATGTTTTCAGAACAATTAGCTGTCTTAACACAACAAATCAGCAACCTACAAACAGGGAGTATGCCTACCAGTGAGCTAAGTTGTGATTTTTGTGGAGGAAACCATGCAAATGGTTTATGTGAGGCATCCACAAGTGAAACACAAGAGCAAGTGAATTATATGAATAATTTTCAGAGACAACAGCCATCATATCCTCCAGGATTTCAATTTTTGAATAATAGAACTCAGCAGTATTCTAATTGGAATAATCAATATTCTGCTGCAAAGAATTCTAACTCAAATTTGCCTTTTTCTAATGCAAGTCCAGCAACACAACAGCCTTATTTTCAGAGGAATTCATCCACTCAACCACAAGGAAATCAGAAATTTTCCAGACCTATGAATGAGAGGTTGACTGAGATGGAAGAAACTATGTTGCAATTCATGAAGGTGACTCAAACAAGCTTCAAAAACCAAGAAGCTTCTATGAAGAAACTAGAGACACAGATTGGACAATTAGCTGAACAACTATCCAACAGGGATGAAGGAAGATTTCCAAGCAATACAGTAATCAATCCTAAAGAGCAATGTCAAGACATAACTACAAGGAGTGGAGCTGTAGTTGCAAGCCCTAAACCAGCAGAAAAGAAAGTAAATGATGTAGGAGAAAGAAACATTGAACAAGATCTGGAACAAGGAAATTTTAAACTATTGAAGAAAGACCATTCAGAAGAAAAAGTAGATATGCCTATGAATTCTGAAAGGAAAACCAAAAAGCAACTCTTTGAGGAAGCTTGTAAGCCAATAGACCCAGAAAAATACAAGAGGCTGCCCTATCCTCAGAGAGTCCAAAATCCTAAACAAGAGGAACAATTTGAAAGGTTTATGAATGTCTTTAAGAAATTACAAATTAACATTCCTTTTGCAGAAGCTTTGGAGCAAATGCCTTCATATGCAAAGTTTATGAAAGAACTACTTTCCAGAAAAAGAAAGCTAGAGCATGATAAAACAGTACCTTTGACAGAGGAGTGCAGTGCCATTCTCAAGAGAAAGCTTCCTCAAAAACTGAAAGATCCTGGATCATTTAGCATTCTTTGTGAAATAGGAAACTGCACTATGGGAAGAGCATTGTGTGACTTGGGAGCAAGCATAAATCTGATGCCATTGGCTGTTCTGCAGAAACTTGGCATAGAGGAAGTGAAGCCCACCAACATTACACTGCAGCTAGCTGATAGATCATACACTTATCCATATGGAGTTGTTGAAGATTTATTAGTTAAAGTTGACAAGTTCATTTTTCCTGCAGATTTTGTAATTCTGGACATGGAAGTGGATTCTAACATTCCCTTGATCCTAGGGAGACCATTTCTTGCAACCGGGAGAGCCTTAATAGATGTGCAGAAAGGTGAACTTATGCTTCGAGTTCAAGATGAGAAGGTAGTGTTTAATGTGTTTGAAGCTTTAAAATATCCAATTGAAGATAGTACATGTATGAAGGTAGATATACTGGATGCTTTTATTACACAACGCCATATTAATGAAATTGACGAACTTGTTGTGTTAGAAGAAATAATATCTGCAAGGAATAACAAATCTGAATTTCTGCATGAAGAATACATTATGTAAGTGCAGCAGCAACTAGAAGCTCTGCCAATTCAAAAATCTGCAGAAAATTCAATGAAGGAGAAGCTAGAAAAGGATGATAAAGAAGAGGAAAAGCAAAAGCTAGAACTGAAACAACTTCCTTTGCACCTGCGGTATGCATTTCTGGATGAGAAACATCAAAATCTAGTCATCATCAATAACGAACTTAAGGAAGAACAAGAGGAAAAATTGCTCAGAATTTTGAGAGAACATAAATCTGCAATTGGATGGAGTATTATAGATCTGAAAGGTATAAATCCTTCAGTTTGTAAGCACAGAATTTTATTTGAAGAGAATTTTAAACTTGTTGTGTAGCCACAAAGGAGGTTAAACCCAGCCATGAAAGAGGTAGTTAAAAAGGAAGTCATGAAGCTGTTAGATGCAGGAATAATATACCCTATTTCTGACAGCAATTGGGTAAGTCTAGTCCAAGTTGTTCCAAAGAAAGGTGGTATGACAGTTGTACCTAATGAAAAGAATGAACTTGTCCCTACTAGGACTGTGACTGGATGGAGAATGTGCACAGACTATAGGAAATTAAATGATGCAACCAGAAAAGACCATTTCCCACTACCATTTGCAGATCAAATGCTAGAAAGACTTGCTGGACATTCATTTTATTGTTTTCTTGATGGGTATTCAGGATATAATCAAGTAGCTGTGGATCCTTTAGATCAAGAGAAAACTGCATTTACATGTCCATTTGGAGTCTTTGCATATAGAAGAATGCCATTTTGTTGGTGTAATGCCCTTGCCACTTTCCAAAGATGCATGCTTTCTATTTTTTCTGATTTGGTAGAAAACATCATAGAAGTTTTCATGGATGATTTCTCTATTTTTGGTGATTCTTTTGATGATTGTTTAGCTAATCTATCCACTGTTTTGCAGAGATGTCAAGACACTAACCTTGTGTTAAATTGGGAGAAGTGCCATTTCATGGTACAAGAAGGCATTGTCCTTGGTCACAAAATTTCAGATAAAGGAATGGAGGTGGACCAAGCTAAAATAGAAGTCATTAGTAAATTGCCTCCACCTATCAATGTTAAGGGAGTTAGAAGTTTTTTAGGACATGCTGGTTTTTATAGAAGATTCATAAAAGATTTTTCCAAGATTGCTAAACCCTTGAGTAATTTACTTATAAAGGATGCAGATTTCATATTTGATGATAATTGTTTGCATGCATTTTCTGTTTTAAAAGAGAAACTGGTTTCTGCACCTATTCTTGCAAAACCAGATTGGAAACTACCTTTTGAACTCATGTGTGATGCAAGTGATAGTGTAGTGGGTGTTGTGTTAGGACAGAGGAAAGATAGGAAATTACATGCTATCTATTATTCAAGCAAAGTGTTAAATCCTACACAAGTGAATTACACAACAACAGAAAAAGAACTTTTAGCTATTGTATATGCTTTTGATAAGTTCAGATCATATTTAATGGGTTCAAAAGTGATTGTATACACTGATCATGCTGCTCTTAAATATCTTTTGACAAAACAGGATGCAAAGCCCAGATTATTAAGATGGATTCTACTCCTCTAAGAATTTGAGCTAGAGATCAAAGACAAGAAAGGGAAAGAAAACAGTGTTGCTGACCACCTATCCAGATTACCTTTGGAGAGTACAACCACTGAATCATTGGAAATAAATGAAGAATTTCTAGATGAAAAGCTGTTTGCAGTGGATAACATGCCTTGGTTTGCTAACATTGCAAATTTTAAAGCCACTCAATTCATTCCAAAGAGGTTTACTTGGCAGCAAAAGAAGAAGTTCTTTCATGACAGCAAATTCTATGTGTGGGAAGACCCATACCTGTTCAAAATTGGAGTAGATGGGTTACTTAGAAGATGCATTCCACAAAGTGAGCAAGCTGAGATATTATGGCATTGTCACAATTCAGAATATGGAGGTCACCATGCAAGTTCAAGGACTGCTGCAAAAGTTTTGCAAGCAGGTTTCTTTTGGCCTACACTCTTCAAAGATGCCAAGAGGTATGTAGAAAACTGTGACAAATGTCAAAGAACTGGAAATATCTCAAGAAGACATGAGCTGCCATTAACCAACATCTTAGAAGTGGAACTATTTGATGTATGGGGGATTGATTTCATGGGACCATTTCCTCCATCATTTTCACACGAATACATTCTAGTGGCAGTGGATTATGTGTCTAAATAGGTAGAAGCAATTCCCACCAGATCAAATGATGCAAAGGTAGTGATTTCTTTTATAAGAAAGAACATTTTTTCAAGATTTGGTGTGCCTAGAGTGCTGATAAGTGATGGAGGTACTCACTTTTGCAACAAGTATCTTGCAACTGTATTAATGAAATATGGTGTGAAGCATAAGATTGCTACTCCATACCATCCACAAACAAGTGGACAAGTGGAGGTTTCAAATAGAGAAATCAAGCAAATTTTGGAGAAAGTAGTGAACAGCTCAAGGAAGGATTGGTCAAAGAGGCTGGATGATTCATTGTGGGCATACAGAACTGCTTTTAAAACTCCAATTGGTATATCTCCATATCAGTTAGTATTTGGAAAAGCCTGTCACCTACCTCTAGAGCTGGAACATAGAGCATATTGGACTACAAAATGGCTTAACTTTGATCTGTCAAGTGCTGGAAGGAAGAGAGTTCTGCAGTTGCATGAATTGGAGGAATTCAGACAGCAAACATATGAGAATGCAAAGTTGTACAAAGAAAGAACCAAGACAATCCATGACAAGTTCATTCTGCAAAAAGATTTCAAACCTGGCCAGCAAGTGCTGCTATTCAATTCGAGATTAAAATTGTTTCCAGGGAAATTGAAATCTAGATGGTCTAGACCATTTTTAATAAAGGAGACCTCTCCCTTTGGAGTAATTCTTATAAAAGATCAGAAAACAGGGAGGGAATTCAAGGTCAATGGCCAAAGATTGAAGATCTATCATGGAGAAGAGTTTGCAAGAAACATATCATGCTTGAAATTGGTTCCTCTTGAGTGAGGAACCACTAATGTCAAGCTAGTGACATTAAAGAAGCGCTTTGTGAGAGGCTACTCACATTTCTAACCCAGTTTAAGCTTTCTATAGTGTTTTTAGAATTTTGCATATTATTGTTCTGTAAATTCCTGATATTCTGCAAAAATTCTACACAAATACTGCTGAATTTGAGTTTCTAAGGTGCATTTGGTTGCTTAATCTGAGGATTGATAAGGTGAATGTGTCGTTAAGAGTTTAAGATTCTACATAATCTGATTTTACCAATTTCTGGAAGTTTCTGCATAATGTATGTGAATATTCTGCTGAATCTGATTTTTTGAGGCACAATTGAGATACTTAAATTGAGATTCAATATGGAGAGTATGTATTTGATGGATTCAAGAATGAAAATTGAATTAATTGAGGTTTTAGAGGTATTTGATTAATGAGAGGAGTCACTTTATTGCAGAAAAGAAGCTACGCAGAGAATGCATTCTGAAGTTTTCTGCTGGAACAATCACTTTTACTGATAAAAGTAATCACACAGAGACAGATGGGAAAATGAGCTCTCTGGAACGCTTCCTTTTTCTGTCAAGAGTGACTACGCACAGGTAAGTAAACTTCTAATATTTCTGCGTTAGTACTTTTATTGAAAAAAGTTATCACTTTGCTGCGCGTTATCACTTTGCTCAGCAATAATGATAACGCGTGCCTCACTCTGAAAAATCTACTCTCTGGAGCATTCACTCTTACGAATAATAGTGATAACGCTGGAAATTTTAATAACATAAAAGTCACTTTTATTCTCCAAAGTAGTCACGTGCTTAAGCGTGCCTAAAAATATTGCTAAGGGTGAATACGCACATACGTTTTTAAATCAAAAATCCCTTCCCTCTCTGAGAGCTCTCCACTCATCAATCTCTGCATTGCGATTCAGAAGCTTCTTCTTCCCTGTTCGAACATCATTTCTGCATCTCAACCAAGGTACACTTCCCTCACTTCTAAAATCTGTGATTGGGGTTTTTGTATTTGTTTAAATATTTTGGGGAAGTTGCTAAAAAAAAAAAGGGTGTAAATAAGAATGTTCGAGGCATTTAAATCAATTTGGGGATAGAAAATACTGAGATTAGGTTTTGCTGTAATGTGAGTTTTCTAAAAAATTCAATTCTGCATTGCACTTTTCACATTAACAAACTTCTGCAGAAATGGATTTGACCTAAAAGACTTTAATAACAATGTTCTGATTGAAAGATATTGAATTTGAAAGTCTGAAATTATCTATTGTACTGTGTTCTGCATATACTGTTTTGGAAAATGTCGAGATGAGTGTTGGGAAACTATTTTGATATTATTTGCTTCAAGAATGGAATGGACAATACCTTGAATCAGTCTTTCCCTATCAACTATGACATTTCTGCTGGAATAATTGAAACTGCATTGCATAATATATGTATCACATTCTGCAACATTTTAGTTGACTTAAATTGAAGTGTGTGAATTGGCTGATTGGAAATCTCTGAATATGACTATCTGAAATTACCTGCTGTGATGGTTGAGCATCTATTCTGTGCATATGTATAATACATGTTCTGACAGCAAACTTAATTTCAAATTCTGAGGCTATTTGGTTAAAAATAGAATGGATAATACTTCAAATAACTTTTCTCTGTCATGTATGTTAGTTTGATGGGATAGTTGAATCACATTGCATTATATGAACCACATTTTTGATGGATCTGAACTGATAGCAACAGAATTTTTTGAAACTGTGGAATTGAAAATTAGAATACATAGCTGTGCTGAAATTGAGTTAGACATTAAATTGGCAATATCTGAAATGCATACTTGATTGCAAAATGAATACAACTTGGAAATATTTTATTTTTTTTGCTGTCAGCACAAAATCAATTTGAAATTTTGGTCAAGGCATGTAATTATCTTTCTGCGTTACCCTGATATTTGATAAAAGTGTGCACTCTGAATTCTACTGTTAGATTTTGCATGTTTTGAATAAGTTGTGCAATTGGGTGTTGGTATTTGAATGTGAATGATATTACTAGCAGATTGCATGATGAGAAGTATTAGAAAATTTAAATTTCTACAAACTGCTTGATTGAATTTTCTGCAGTATAGGATTATTCTTTGATTCTAAAATTTTAAACTGAAAATTACTCCTTTCATGCAGAAAATTCCAAAATGGTTAGGACTTCATTCAACACACCTGTAGGTCCTCCTAAGAAGAAACGAGCTGCATCTTCCACAACCCCAACAAGAAGATCCAGTCGAAATCTCCAAGCTGCAGCATCAAAGAGGGCCAGAACTGATGGTGTCTCAAGCTCTTCACCTATTCAGATCTCTGAACCCTCACCTTTTCCCTCACCTCAGACAAGATCATCTGCACCTACATCTGAACTTTCACCTTCTCCACCACCTTCAACAAGATCTCCTACACCGGCACCTTCACTACACCATCACCCCCACCAAGAACAGCTGCACCCTCAGGATCCTCACCACCAGCCACACATGATCCGAGATTCAGAAGTTTGGCTCATGAAAACTTTTTCAGAGCCAATATTCTAAGAAGAAAAATTGTTCCTGACAGAGCATTCCAAATAGCTGGGAACAATTACCCTGAATTCAAAGAGGAAATCCAGAAAAGAGGCTGGGAATTCTTCTGTGCAACAACTGGCCTGGGTTGGAGGGAAATAACTCAGGAATTCTATGCCAATGCCATGAGGTTTAAAGGGAAAGGAACCCCTAAGTTCAGCTCCATGGTCAAGGGCATGAGAATTGACTTCTCACCAGCAAATATCAACAGGGTGCTGGAAATTAATTCTGCACAACATGCTGCACAGCTGGACTTCAAAACATTTAAGGAAAGTCCAGATATTGATTTTGTGCAAATTCTGGAAAGGATTGGGAAACCAGGCACCACATGGGAACTCAACCAATCTAAGAAGCCAAAGCATATTGTCACCAAGAATCTTCTGCCCTTTGCCAAAGTATGGAGCATGTTTATCTTAAATTCTTTCATGCCTGTCAAACATAGCTCCACACTAGCTGTGAAGAGGGCTGCTCTGCTTTTTGCCATAGTCTCCGACATCTACATAGATGTGGGAGAGGTAATAAGTGAATGTATCTTGGGAATACTGAAGACAAAAAGGGATTCATTAGCCTTCCCTTCAGTAATTACATTACTTTGTGAAGACGCAGGAGTAGAGTTTGGTGATTATCAAGAGAAAATCAGAGCTGCACCATCCATTTCTGCAGCTCTGATCAAAGAGATTTATGCAAATGTCTCCTGCACCTCTGCAGCCTCAATTCCTTCACAATTCAAGAAAGAGAAACCAATGATGATGAAGGACACTCTGAAATAGCTAGCTGAAGGGCAGAATCAACTTGCTGAAAGCCAGACTGAGCTGCACAATAGCCTCAAATCTGGAGTCATGTTAATGGAATGTATTATGCTGAATATTGGTCAGAAATTGGGAATGACCAAAGAAGAAATGTATCATACTCCAGACTTGGCAGAGAATGCCCAGTGCCTTCGTTCTTCTGTTTTCAAGAATATGCCAATATACAGAACCCACTTTCCTCAGCCACCATTTGAAGAGGTAGTGGAAGAAGAAGAAGAAGAAGAAGGTTCTGAAGAGGAAAGCTTAGAGGAAGAAGATGCAGCAGAAGATTAGTTTAGGAATTGATGTTCTGTTATTTAGATTTTTGTAAATTTCTGGTAGTTTTAAACTTTTTGGGTTGTAATCACTAATTGGTACAATTTGGTTTAATTTTCACTTACCTATTTTGCAATTATATTAGCTTTTTAACTAATTACCTTTCTCTTGCTGCGAGTTAAAGGAATTCTGGTGTTTTTGTGCAGAGAATGTCACACACACAACACTCACACACATTGGATGGTGACTCTTGCACAAGCTGCCATGAAAGGGGGGTTTCATTCTCTACCTCTTATTCATGTGTAGCCTCACATTACACTGAATTGTTTTTGAAAAACACTAAATACTAGAATAAATAATAAACTGCTGGCTGTGAATTCTGTGTGAATTTCTTTTTAAGTTGTTTTTCCCATTCTCAAAATGAGATCACACTTGTATTTTCAAAATGAGGCAGTTGCCACTAGGTGCATATATTTTTGAAAAGTGCATTGTGTTTTCATTAATCCACATGATCACTTATAAATTCCTAGTGAGACTTGAGCTGCCTATTTCTTTTTCTTGTGTGATTAATCAGATTTTACTGCATTCTCTAGAACTTGCCCTTATTCTTAATTGAATATGCATATTACAGTTCTCACACACATGATAGAGGCCATGTTTGATATAATTAGTTAGCCTAAAATACCTTCCCTTATGATTAATTGCCCTAGTTTACCCTTTGAGCTTAATATTCCCTTTTCTTGAGTTAACTTCATTACAAGCCTTGCTGAAAAACCAATTTTACCATTCAAAGGAAAAGAGGCATAGTGAGTTCAATCAAGAATGAGTTTTAAAACTAAGTTTGGGGTAGCATCCATTTATGTTGCTTGAGGACAAGCAAATTTTTAAGTTTGGGGTAGGGGAATAGCAAGCTATCTAAGTTTGAGTTCAAAAAGTCAAAAACAAAGAACAAAAGTGCTGCAGAAAAATGAAAAATTATGCAGCAAAACTGTGGAAAGAGTAAAACATGAGTTCAAAAACAGAATCTGAGTTGAAAAGAGAAAAATGGAGAGCAAAAAGAAGAAATTCACAGTAAACTGTTGCAGAGAAAAAGGAAAAGAAATTCGAGGAAAAGGAAAGAGTAAATGGAAGTAAGAGAAGAAAAAGGGAAAATGAAAATTCTGCTGCATAAAAACAATTTGTTTGTTGCATAATTGAGGGATTTAATGTGAATTGATGCTAAACCAGACTAGTTTTAAAGTCATTCACTCAAAATGCCTCTGATCTTTTGAAATTGCAACTTGTTCTTATTTTGTTCAGTATCTACCTTAACCTAAGCCCTGTTATAAACTGTAAAAAGTCCTCTTGATGTGTGATTGGCTGTACTAAGCAGAGGAGATGGAGAAATTGGGCAAGCATATGGTAGAGTGTAGCTGAATTGATGATTAAAGAGAGAAAACAGTACCTTAACACTGCTGAGAAATGAGGGAAACACTATCCAGTGAGAAGTGATCATGATTTTAATGTTTCTCACATGAACTTGGCTGATATATAAACTTAGACAGCAATTCTTGCTTAAAATTTGATGAATGCATTGTGATTGCAACGATGAGTAATTGGATGAACATCTTGATTGAAAATTTTGCAGAAAACACTGAATTGGAAATTGAAAAATATGAGAAAAGCAGTTTATGAATTGGTTTTTGAGAAGTTGAAGAATTACCCTTGGTTTAATTTGATTTGCTTGAGGACAAGCAAAAATTCAAGTTTGGGGTAGTGATGAATCCATATTTTGACTGATATTTTAGCATAATTCGAACACAAATGATAAGAAAAATATATAAAGAAAGCAGGAAAACTTAGAAAAAGAGAAGGAATTGAAATTTGTTTACATATGTAGTTATTTTAGCAATTGTGAAATTTTTGCTTAGGAATTAAGTTTTCAATCTTCTTTTTGAAGGAATAAATTGAGCAAGGATCATATCCATGGAGGTTTGATGACAAGGAAGAGGAAAGAAGCAAGCTTCTTGTTAGAGGAAGTGAGAGAAAGGAGTGGGGATTCGAATCTTGGAGTTTCACGAAGAGGAATTGGAGTGGAGCAAGCTTCCATGGCGTTTCTGAGTTTCTTCTTCGCTTCTTCTCTTTCTTTTCTTGTCTCTACTGCCATGGCTGTGTAATTCATTCATAGTTAGGGATTGTAGATCTGAAACGAACATGTTGAATTGATTTGGATCTGAATTTCAAACTTTGGAATAGATTGAGTGATTGATTCTGAACTTCACGTGGAAATTGAATGGAAATTTGATTAACTAAATTCAGAGGAACTCTTGTCAATGGAAATTGAATTTGTTCTTCAGATCTGAACCAATCACCAAGATTTTAGTTTTCTTAGGGATAAGGAATTTTGATCTTGCAATCTTTTGGTTTCTTACACTTAAAGCAACATTGAATTGAATCAGATCTAAGGAATTAGAATGGTTTAGTTGAATGTTAGGTTCACTGAGTTAAGGAATTAACCTCTGAATAATACAATGTGAAAATGATTGTCATTCTTTCCAATTGCTTGTTAATTCAGAACTTTATTGATTAAACATTGGAGTTTTGGTGAAGCAATTCCCTAGCTATGGTTTCTTCCTCTGTTATCACATAACTGTGTGTTCATTGTTCTGTTTTCTGCAAGTTCATTTTACTTTTAATTGTTCTAGCTTGCTGTTATTACATGTTACCACTCTCCTTACAATTTCGAAAAAGCTTCAATGGTTATAATTCTATGAAGTGATACTTGAATCTAAATTCCCTGTGGAGACGATATTTGGATCTTAAATTTACTCATCACTTGCTGCAATCCTAGTGCACTTGCTAGTGTAGATTGCTAACAACATCTTTTCATGTTACAAGTCTAGTTCTGTTAATTTAGTCCAATTTCATCACTTAATCCATTGAATCCCACCATTCAAGTTCATCCTAATTATTCTATCCATTTTCATCAACCTCTATCACCTTCTAAACCATCAAATAATCAAATTAAATTCTAACTCACTTGATTCTTTCCTCTCGGTTTTTCTTTCTCCACTAGGGAATTTTAATCAAACTTAAACTCCTTCTAAACCATCAATTAGTCAAATTGATTCACAAGCACCCAAGGTTATTACTTCTCAATTTTTCACTCTCTATTAGAGATTTCAATCAATCTTAGACTCTTTTTAAACCATCAAATAATTGAATAAAATTTCAAGCACACAAAGTTCTTTTCTCTCAGTTTTTCTCTCTTTTCCTCATAGAACACTTGTTGATTTTTCATTCCTCATACTCAATTACTCATAATATAGCTAGACCATAGAATTTCCATTAAGTCCTTACATAGTCATAGCCTATTTCATTCAAATAGCCCTCAAGGGCACTAGATCATCAAGATCATAGAGTTTTAGAATCAATTTTGCTACACATTAGTATAGATCATCAAATCTTTCATAGTGGAAATTGAATGATGCATGTGATTCTAGCTAGATAGGAGTTTCATGGCATAGATAGCAAGTAATTCAGATTTTTCAGCCATGTATCACATCATGTTCCTTCATGGTTTTTTAGGTGCAAATACCCAGAATGAATAGTATTCAAGTTCACATCATTCACATTTTTCTAGCACTTTCACACAAGTAAAATTCAGAATTCTCCAACACTTGCACTTTCATTTACTTTTCTTTCACAAAACAAGGCATAGCAAGGTAAAATCAAGACATGCACTCATTTTCATACAAGGTCAATCATCCAAGTTTACAAACAACAAACAACAATCCACCATCCACACATGCATAGTTTAGCATGGATTCAATCAATCAAGCCAAGGTGAAACACTTTCATTTTCATGTACTTTTCTTTCACAAGACAAAGTTCAGATTTTTAGTGCCTTTCTAAGATCAAAATCGAGAAAATGAAGTAAGGTTTAAGCATTTCACTTTGTACAATTATCACTTCAAATTCACATAAGCCCCTTTTCTTCTTTTTCCAAAGTTTCAAAGCACCACAACATGAAAACACAAGTCTTTTTAGTGAAACCAGAACTATCCAGAACTTTTCATTAAAATCTGTGACATTCAAGGTAAAAAATTAACTTGCAAACACTTTGCTTCATCATCCAAGGGCAGAATTTTGTTTAGAAGTAGAAATCAAATTTTGAGGAAAGAAACTCAGATAATCAAGCATGATTTGTGATTTTTATTTCGATCAAACGCTTTTCTTTGAATCATACAAATTTTCAAGAAGTTCAAAGTACCAAAAATATTAAAAGAGTAACCTTTTGAGTAATTTCAAAACTGCACATGGATTTTCATCAAAGATTCGTGACATGCAAAGAATAAAACAACATGCAAAACTATGGCTTCATCATCAAAAGAGGTAACTTTGATTTGAAAAGGAAATCAAATTGAAATGGAGAAATCTGAGACATGCAAGGTAAGAACTTAACATGCAAACACATTGTTTTATCATTCAACTGCAGAATTTTTTATTAGAAATGAAGATCAAGTTTGGAAGAGGGAAAATCGAAACATACAAGGCTTGAAATCAACATGCAAGAAAAGAAACTTGACATGCAAGCTCACGATTTCATAGTTCTAAAGGTAGATTGTCAATTAAACATAAAAATTAATTGGACAAAGGCAAATTTGTGACATACATAAGGAAATCTTAACATGCAAGTACCAAAACTCCAAGCTTTCAAGGAAATCATTTCATCCAAAGCAAAACTGAGCATTAAGAGGCAAGAAAAGTGAAGTACAAAGGAATAATTAACATGCAAGGGATAACTTCACATTATCAAGAGTTTTCGAAAGGAAAAACACAAACTTTTCAAGGATTTTCACAAAGTACAGCCAAGGGAAAGCAATTAAAGACAAGTAAGTGAGAACTCCCCTTTGCCTTTGAGTTTGAAGTGTGAAATGAAGAAGAAAAGGGCTGGAACTTGTGGATCTCCAAAGAAACTTTGCTGGACCGAGAAAACAGCATCAAAAGGCTTGAGCTCTTCCTCCAAAGCAAGCTTCTCCAATACGAAAACTTGAAGGGAAGATGGAGGAATATGGTGGTGAGGGAATGGTGAAGGGTTTGCAAGGTTTAGGTGGAAGGATGATGGAGTTTTGTGGGCTGGAACGTCTCGGTTTCTTTGAAAGAAGTTGAGAGAATTAGAGAGAGGGGTCTCAGTTCTTAGGAGCAAAAGTGAAGAAATGTCCTAAGAGTTTCAATTTATATGAGGACCAAGTGCCAAATGCCAAAGTAAATGGCCTCTCACAGTTTTTGGCTGTTTTGGACAAGCTTTGGAAGTTTCAAAAATTGCACACGGCCCAAACAAGATGAAAAGGAAGTGAAAAGGGTGGTCACGATTTTTAAATTAGAATAGTAACTTTTAGGGAAACTTGCAAGAAAAATATACACATTTCTAGCAAGCAAAATAAATGGAGTGGATTACCAAGTGCATGCACACGGTTTTGGGTGATACAAATTCCAAAATTTGCACAAAATTCTAAATAGAAGATTTTGGGCAGCATTTGTGTGAATTTTGATTAGATGATAAGGAATGTGACATGATTAGATTGACATGTGGACGAGACATTTGACATGGTGCAAACTTCCAAAAATGTAATTAATTAAGGTAATCATGGTGTTGGCTATTTGAAAGACAAGAGAAGAATTTTCCATTAATGATGATGTTTGCAATTTGGGAGACAAGAATATTTTGCATAAAAATCTAGTGGCCGATACTAGATTTGGAAGGATTTGGAGTAATCATGGTGTTTGCAATTTAGGGGACAAGAATATTTTGCATGAAAATCTAGTGACAAATACTAGATTTGGAAAGATTTGGAGTAATCATGGTGTTTGCAATTTAGAGGACAATAATGCCTTGCATGAAAATCTAGTGGCCCATACTAGATTTGGAAATATTTAAAGTAATGATTACAGGACTAAGTAATGATTACAAAATCTTTTTGCAGTGATTATAAAATCTTTTGAAATGATTATAGAATATTTTGTATTGATTACAAAATCTATGAAATGATTACAAAATCTCACATTTTTTGAGATAGATAATTATGATTTTTTAATAATTTAAATAAGATAAAATATGGCTTTTTGAACAAGATCTCAGGGTATTCTGAGCTACATAAATTGAAATAATCAAGAAAATTTAGATGATATCGAAGCCAAGTGAATTGCATGTAGTTATTCTAAAATGCAGAACTTAGAGGTCTAAGTCAACATTCTCCTTAGAGAGTAAAATAGAAAAGTCAGTATCTAGCTAATCATTCAGACACTATCAACCATATATATTAAACAAATGAGATCTAAGGGTCATTAGCTAAGTTGACGAAATTTGGGATGTTACAACTTTCACAAGGGAAAGTGATCATTCCATAGAAGAGCTTCCTTCGTGAGCCTTCGCGTGATCACTTTTGCAAGGAAAAGTGATTGTTTCAGAAAGGAACACTTAACTTCAACCTCTACGTGGCTCCTTTCCTGAAAAATAGTAATCACTTTCATTCATCAAAGCTCTTTAAAACTCAAATAGCTCACTTATTCAATCCTAATCCCTTCATTATACACTTACAACATAAAACTCAATCCATTCAACAAATTAATTCCAAAATGCAAAAAAAATGTAGAATCAACAATTAGAATTGCAGAAAGTGAAATGAAATGAATATCAAAATTCAAGTACAACTACGAATAAGGTAAATTGATTCAGAAATGTGAGTTGCCTCTCACAAAGCGCTCTTTTAACATCACTAGCTTGACGTTAAATGTTCCTCACTGCTGAGGAACCAAGTTAATGTAGAAGTTATTCCTGATGACTTCTCCTCCATGCTAGATCTTTAACCATTGGCCATTTACTTTAAATTCTCTCCCTTCTTTTTGATCTTCAAGTAACACAGCACCAAAGGGAGAAACTTCTTTCACCATAAAAGGTCTTGACTATCTTGACTTGAGCTTTCTAAGAAATAACTTCAATCTTGAATTGAATAGCAGAACTAGCTGCCTTGGTCTGAATTCTTTCTGCAAGATGAATTTATCATGTATTCTTTTAGTCCTCTCCTTATACAGTTTTTCATTTTCATATGCAAATTGTCTGAACTCCTTAAGCTCATGTAATTGCAGCATTCTCTTTTCTCTAGCATTGGTTAAATCAAAATTTAACCATTGAGTAGCCCAGTATGCTTTATGTTCAAGTTCCACAGGAAGATGACATGCCTTTCTAAACACCAATTGATATGGTGACATACCAATTGGTGTTTTGAATGCAGTTTTATATGCCCATACTGTGTCATCCAGTTTTCTTGACCAATCATTCCTTGAACTATTAACCACTTTCTCCAAAATTTTCTTGATTTCTCTATTGGAAATTTCAACTTGTTCACTAGTTTGAGGATGGTAAGGTGTGGCTATTCTGTGTTTTACTCCATAATTTTCCAGAACAGATTCAAGATATTTGTTGCAGAAGTGGGATCCTCCATCACTTATCAGAATTCTTGGCACTCCAAATTTTGTAAATATGTTCTTCTTTATAAATGAAATCACCACTTTAGCTTCATTTGTTCTGGTTGGTATAGCTTCAACCCAGTTAGACACATAATCCACTACCATAAGTATATATTCATTAGAAAAAAAGGTTAGAAAGGGTCCCATAAAGTCTATTCCCCACACATCAAACAATTCCACCTCCAAAATGTTGTTCAAAGGCATTTCATGTCTTCTAGAAATGTTGCCCACTCTTTGGCATTTGTCACAACTCTTTACATAGACTTTTGCATCTTTGAACAATGTAGGCCAAAAGAAGCCTGCTTGTAAGACTTTAGCAGTTGTCCTAGAACCTTCATGATGGCCTCTATAATCTGAATTGTGGCAGTGCCATAAGATATCAACTTGCTCTTTTTGTGGAATGCATCTTCTCAATATACCATCCACTCCAATTTTGAATAGATGATGATCCTCCCAAATGTAGAACTTGTTGTCATGAAGAAACTTCTTTTCTTTGGAATATGTTGAGTAGCCTTAAAGTTTTCAATATCAGCAAACCAAGGTAATTCTTCCATAGTTAGCAACTTTTCATTAGGGAACTCCTCATTAATGTCACAATAATCTGATTGCAGTGCTTCCAAAGGTATTTTGGACAGATGATCTACAACACCATTGTCCTTTCCCTTCTTGTCTTTAATTTCTAATTCAAATTCTTGGAGCAGCAGGATCCATCTTTGCAGTCTTGGTTTGGCATCCTGTTTAGAAAGAAAATATTTCAAGGCAGCATGGTCAGTATATACCACAACCTTTGATCCTACCAAATAAGATCTGAATTTATCAAAAGTAAACACTATAGCAAGCAGCTCTTTTTCAGTTGTTGTGTAATTAATCTGTGCAGAATTTAGGACTCTACTAGCATAGTAAATCACCTGTAGTCTTTTATCTTTCTTTTGTCTTAATACAACACCTATTGCATTATCACTTGCATCACACATAAGTTCAAATGGTAAAGTCCAGTCAGGTTTAACAAGTATTGGAGTAGAAATCAATTTCTCTTTTAAAATGGAAAAAGCATTCAAAAATGGTTCATCAAATACGAATTCTGCATCTTTCATAAGCAAGTCACTAAGAGGTTTAGCAATTTTAAAAAAATCCTTAATGAACCTCCTATAGAACCCTGCATGGCCAAAAAAGCTTCTAATTCCTTTTACATTCACAGGTGAAGGTAATTTACTAATCACTTCTATTTTAGCTTGATCAACCTTCATCCCTCTCACAGAAATCTTATGGCCAAGTACTATGCCTTCTTGAACCATAAAGTGGCATTTCTCCTAATTGGACACAAAATTAGTCTCTTGGCACCTCTGCAAAACAATGGACAAGTTAGATAGGCAGTCATCAAATGAATCTCCAAATACAGAAAAATCATCCATGAAAACTTCAATTATTTTCTTAACCAAGTCAGAAAAAATAGCAAGCATACACCTTTGAAATGTGGTTGGAGCATTACAAAGCCCAAAAGGCGTCCTTCTATATGCAAATATTCCAAATGGACAAGTAAATACAGTCTTTTCTTGGTCAATTGGATCCACAACAATCTGGTTATAGCTAGAATATCCATGTAGAAAGCAATAAAATGTGTGACCAACTAACCTTTCTAACATTTAGTCTACAAAAGGCAGAGGAAAATGGTCTTTTCTGGTCACATCATTCAGTCTTCTATAATCTATGCACATCCTCCATCCTATAACTGTCCTTGTAGGTATCAATTCATTTTTTTCATTTGGTACCATAGTCATTCCTCCCTTTTTGGGTACCACTTGTACAGGACTTACCCAGCTGCTGTCTGAAATGGGATATATAATTCTAGCATTCAAGAGTTTCATGACCTTCTTTCTTACCACTTCCTTCATGGAAGGATTTAGTCTTCTTTGAGGCTTTCAAATCTGATATGCTCCATCCTATTGCTGACTTGTGTGCTCTCAAAATTCTCAACAACTTTTCTTCCTTTTTGTCCTTGAGTTCATTGCTGATTATGACTGGATTTTCATGATTTTAGTCCAAAAATGCATATCTTAAGTGAGAAGGCAGCTGCTTGAGTTCTAACTTCTGAGTTTGTTCTTCTTCTACTTCCTTTTTCAGTTCTTCCTTGATTGATTTCTCTGCAGGGGTCAAGACTGGTAGAGTTTCCAATTGCTGCACAATTTCCATAAGGTGTTCTTCCTTATGCATAACAGATTTAGTATTTCCTGCAACTATGGTTTCTCTCAACACAGAAATTTCATCAAATTCATCAAGATGATAAGGTGTAATAAGAGAATCCAGTATATCCACTCTCATACATGAGTTATCATCAATTGGATACTTGAGTGCTTGAAAAACATTAAATATTACCTTTTGATCCTACACTCTAAGCATGAGCTCTCCCTTTTAAACATCAATAAGAACTCTTCGTTGCAAGGAACGGTCTTCCCAAAATCAGAGGTATATTTGCATCCACTTCCATGTCTAGAATGACAAAATCTGCAGGAAAAATAAATTTGTCAACCTTAATGAACAAATCTTCTACAACTCCATATGGATAAGTGAAAGATCTATCAGCTAATTGCAGTGTAATGGTGATTGGTTTCACTTCTTCTATTCCCAACTTCTTCATAATAGCTAGGGCCATGAGATTAATGCTTGCTCCTAGATCACATAAAGCTCTTCCCACAGTACATTTTCCAATTTCACAAGGGATGCTAAAGGATCCTGGATCCTTGAGTTTTTGAGGAAGTTTTCTTTTAAGAATAGCACTGCGTTCTTCTGTTAATGACACTTTCTTGTCATGTTCCAATTTCCTTTTCTTGGAAAGCAATTCCTTCATAAACTTAGCATAAGAATGCCATCTGCTCCAATGCTTCTGCAAAAGGAATGTTGATTTGCAATTTCTTGAATACATTCAGAAATCTTTCAAACTGCTCCTCTTGCTTAGGATTTTGCACTCTTTGAGGATAAGGTAACCTTTTATATTTTTCTAAATCAATTAGTCTACAAGCATCCTCAAAGAGATGCTTCTTTGTCTTTCTCTCAAAATTTGTAGGAGCTTCTACCTTATTTTCTGAATATTCTCTCTTTAGTAGCTTAAAATTCCCTTGTTACAGATCTTTTTCTATTCTTCCTTCTTCTGCTGCATCACTCACTTTTTTTCTCTGCAGATTTTGGACTGGCTACCACATCTGAACTCCTTATTGTTATAGCTTGACACTTCTCTTTTGGATTTATCACTGTATTACTTGAAAATCTTCCCTCATCTCTATTTGCTAGTTGTTCAGCCAACTGTCCAATTTGAGTTTTTAGCTTCTTCATGAAAGCTTCTTGATTTTTAATCCTGGTTTGAGTGACCTTCATAAATTGTGTCACACTTCTAAGGATAAGTTAATTTAACTAGCAAGTGTACTAGTGTTGATGTAGCAAGTTATAAAAATGATAGAACTGTGTTAGGGTCCCAAGTATCGATCTCAGGGAATAAAAGTATTCAATTACCACTTCACAAGGTCCCAATTAGTTGAGCTTCACGAATTTTAAATAGCGTTTGGAATTAGAATTGACAAATACTGAAATCAGAAGAAAAACATAACAATGAACATGTAAATGTGTGATGAACAGATGTGGAAGACATAGCTAGGGAGTTCTTTCACCAAAACTTCAATGTTGAATCAATAAAAATCTGAACTTTCAAGTAATTAGAAAGAATGACAATCAGTTTCACGTTTTATTATTCAAAGGTTAATTCCTTAACTCAGTGAACCTAAAAAATCACTCTAATTCCTTAGATCTGGTTCAATTCAATGTTGCTTTAAGTATGAGAAACCAGAAGATTGCAAGATCAAGTTCTCTTATCCCTAAGAAAGCTATAATCCTGGTAATTGATTAATAAGAGTTTCTCTATAATTAGTTAATCAAATTTCCATTCAATTACTATGTAAAGTGCAAAATCAACTACTCAATTCATTCCAATAATTGAAATTCAGATCCAGAATCAATTCAACACGTTTGTTTTGGATCCACAATCCCTAACTATGAAGAAATTACACAGCCAATACAACAGAGAAAGAAAAAGAAAGAGAAGAGGAGAAGGAACACAGAAGAGCCATCTTCAATCGATCTTCAATCTGATTCCTCTAGGTTGAAGCTCGGTGTTCATCCCCACTCTTTCTCTCAAACTCTCTCCACACCCAAGAACTAAGTGGAAATGAAAAATGAACAAAAGGTCCAAAAATCTGAGCATTTCTGCAATTTATAATTTTTCTGCCATGAGTGCGTTATCACTTTACTTCATAAGAGTAGCCATGTGCAGGCTTATCTGATGTTTTGGAAGACTAGAGTGATCACTTTCATTCATAAAAGTAGCAACGTTGGAAGTCGAGTTTTGCGCGTGTTCACTTTCATGAGGAAAAGTGGCCACGCGCAACTTGTAAAGCTGAAGGTCTCTCTGGAACACTCACTTTCGTTAGTGAGAGTGACCACGCGCTTCTCGCTATGTATGGAGTCTCTCTGGAACACTTACTTTCACCAGTAAAAGTGGTAACACACTCATTGTATTGAATGGGATTCTTTTGGAACGCTTACTTTCGCCAACAAAAGTGACAACGCGCTACTTACTAAGTCTAAAGTCTCTCGGGAACGCTCACTTTCACCAGTGAAAGTGACAACGCATAGACTTCACTTCCCATTTAAGCTCTGGATCATTTACTTTCACTAACAATAGTGATCACGCCCAGCCCAAACTCCATAAACCTTGTTCTTTAAGTCCAGACTTGCTACTTTTCTTCTATCTTTCCATTGATCTTCCATCTTCATGAACTCTGCTCATAATTTTCTACAAAAACATTCTTGAATTATTAATTTCTACACAGAAAATTCACAAATGATAAAATAACTATTTATTTAAGAAAAACCTTCAATCATTCTATTTTTATGAGTTTTTTTGCTTTTTCTAACATATTTTCCTTATCAAATTGATTAAAACTATATTAAAATACTAGTAAAATTATGGATTCATCAAACTGCAGCATTGTCTCTTCAATCTCATTCATTCTTTCATTCATAGGTCTGAACGAATTCTGACTTCTTTGAGGTTGAGTAGAGGAATTTCCTTGAAAATACTGGTATTGCTGTGAATTTCTTGCATTCAAAAATGAAGGAAAGAGATTAGTTTTTTTCACAGCAAAATTTTGAGGATTCTATTTGTAAAATTGTTGATTCCTGTTATTTGGATATGGGAACCCATGAGGAAATGATTACTGAGGAAAAGATTGTTGCTGTCTTTGATAATTCCCCATATAATTAACTTGCTCTTGTGGATCTGGTGTAGGTATATCACATGCACCATTAACATGATTCCCTCCACAAAAATCACAACTGAATTGATTAGTTGCAACATTTTCGGCTTGTAGATTGCTGATTTGCTGAGTCAAAGCTGTTATTTGCTCAGAAAATAATTGATTTTGCAGCTGATTCTGTGCAAGACAAGTCTCTATAGCTTTAGCTTCATATCCACTACTTCTCTTTGCATGTCTTGAGTTGGAATTTTGGTACATAGATGAAGCCATCATCTCAATAATTCTTTGAGCTTCTTCTCTAAGGATTTCATAGTTAGAGAACCTCTTGCAGCTGCATCCACCATAGTTCTAGTCACTACATTCATTCTATTGTAAAAAGTTTCCAACTGCATCCACTCTGGAATACAATGATGTGGACATCTTCTTAGTAACTCTTTATATCTTTCCCAAGCTTCATAAAGTGATTCTCCTTCCTACTGCACAAAGGATGTGATTTCCCCTCTCAATTTGGTAGCTTTGGATGGAGGAAAGTACTTGGTTAAAAATTTGTTCACAAGTTCTATCCATGTGGTGATGCTCTCTTGAGGCTGTGCTTGTAACCAACATTTGGCCTTGTTTCTCAAAGAGAATGGAAATAGCCTCAGTCTTATAGCATCTTCACTCACTCCATTCATCCTTATAGTGTCACATAACTGCAGAAAATTATAAATATTCAAGTTAGGATAATAAAAAATTCCTCCAGAAAATTGATCCTGTTGTACCAAATGAAGTAAGGTTGGTTTGATTTCAAAATGATTAGCTTGAATGGTTGGTCTAACTATTGAAGAGTTATAGCCCTGCATAATTGGAATTGCATAATCTCCTAGTGTTCTCACTCTATGTTGTTCTGCCATTTCAATTTCTGGAGTTGTCTGTCCTAAAGGTGAATGTGTTCTTTTTATAATAGGAGTATTTTGATTCTTTAGAGAATGTATAATCTCTAAATCACTATCACCTCCTAAAGAACTTTCTTCTCTAACCTCTCTTCTTAATAGAATGTATTTTGTTTTTGCTATGCATATACAATCAAAATGAGAAATAAGTAGGAAGAAAACAAAAAACTGCACTAATTCTATTATTCAAGCAATGTAACTATTTAAAATAATACAAAGATCTGCCAGAAATCCAGACTATAAAAGTAAAGAATTAACTACTAAATTGAGTGCAAAACAGAAAAATTCTAAATGCAATCTAATATTGCAGAAAATTAAAGAAAACAAATGCCCAATCTAGTTATTTTCCTGTTACTAATGATATTGAAAACAACTATTCCCCGGCAACGATGCCAAAAACTTGTCAATTTCTCAACAAAAGTAATTTTGACTAGCAAGTGTACTAGTGTTATTGTAGCAAGCTATAAAATTTTTAGAACTATGTTTGAGTCCCAAATATCATCCTCAGGGAATAGAATTCTCAAATATCACTTCACAAGTCCACAATTATTTGAGTCTAACAAAATTCAATTGAAGTTTGGAAGCAAAAGCAACAAATATTAAAACTCAGATAACAAAACAGAACAAAGATCATGAAAATGTGTATTTAACAGATGTAGAAAACATAGTTAGAGACTTGTTTCACCAAAACTTCAGTGTTGATTCAATAAAGTTCTAAACTTGCAAGTATTTAGATGGAATGACAATCAGTTTCACAATATATTAATCAAAGGTTAATTCCTTAACTCAATGAATCTAACATTCAATTTAATCATTCTAATTCCTTAGATCTAGTTCAATTAAATGTTGCATTAAGCATTAAAAACCAAAAGATTGCAAGATAAAGATGTCTTATCCCTAAGAAATCAGAAATCTTGGTAATTGATTCAGGTCTAAGAAACAAGTTCAACTTCCATTGATAAAAGTTCCTCTGTAATTAGTTAATCAAACTTCCAATCAACAACTACTTGAAAAGCAGAATCAATTACTCAATCCAATCCAGCACTCAAAGTTCAGATCCAAAATCAATTCAACAGTTTCATTTCAAATCCATAATTCCTAACTACAAAGAGTTTAAGCAACCATTACAAAATAAAAAGAGAAAGAAAGAGAAGAAGAAGATGAACGAAGAAGCATCTTCAAGCCAATCTTCAATTTGATTCCTCAAGATTTGAAGCTTGGTATTCGTCCCTAATATCTCTCTCAAACTCTCTCAGCACTAGAAAAAAAATGGAAAAAAAAATAAACGAAAGATCCCAATAGATCTGAGCTAATTCGTATTTATAGAATTCCCTCCTTTTTGACGTGGTCACTATTTTTCACTATAGTAGCCACGTAGAGCACTTTCTGATAATCTTCAGGACTGGAACAATCACTATTCTTCATAAAGTAGCAACGCAGAGGTTCAAGGTTTGCTCCTATTCACTTTCGTGAACAATAGGAGACACATGCAGCTTGCAGTGACGGAAGGCTCTCTGTAAGGATCACTTTTGTGAACAAAAGTGATAACGCATATCTTGCTTTGACAGAAGCTTCTCTGGAATGATCACTATCATCAGTGATAGTGATAACGCTCAGATCATCCTTCAATATTAGGCTCTTGAACAATCACTTTTGTGAATAAAAGTGATAATGCCTGTTCACAAAAATTGGAGAACTAACTAGCAAGTGTACTAGGTAGTTGTAGCAAGTAATAAAATATGGAAATCAATATGAGTCCCAAGTATCGTCCTCAGGGATTAGGTCTATCAATTACCACTTCACAAATCAATAACTAGTTGAGTCAAATGAATTTGGAGTGTTTTGAATCATTTAACAAACAAAAACAATAAAGTGCAAAAATATGAAAAATACAGCAAAAATAGAAATTCAAATTTTGTATTAAAATGCTGTATGGAAAATAGTTAGGAATCACTTCACTAGATTTTCTATTGCAATGTAATAATATTCTAGACTCTTAAGAATTCTACTTGATTGATAATCAATTTCACTTCTTTAACTAAAGGACAATTCCTTGCCTCATTGATCCTAATACCTAATTAAACCTCCCTAATTCCTTAGGTGAAATTCAATCAAATATTGCATTAAGTTCTGGAAATTATAGGATTACTAGATTATGATACTTATTCCTAAGATCTCAATAACCTAGGCATATGATTCAGATCTGAGAAATAAACTCAATTTCCATTGATGAAGATTCCTCTAAATTCAATTGAATGAAGGATTAATTCACAACTGCATTAAGAACAGAATCACATACTGAATTCAATTAAAACCTCAAGGTCCAGATCCAAAATTACATCACAATATCAAATCTGCATCCATGGATCCCTAACAAAAAGAAATCAGAACATGTTCTTAAAAGAAAAAAAAAGAGAAAGAGTAGAAGAAGAAGAGTGATAGTCATATTTTAGTACATCTTTCTCTCTATGTTTTTGGTTTAATTGAGCTTCATTAGTGCATTATTTTGATGTGTTAGTAAGTAATTTAGGATTTAAATATAAATCTTTCTTAATTCCCGCCATAATTTCTTATTTTGACACAGTTTCTTGCAAAGACCATATCTGGAGCTACACTACTTGGAATTGGACAAAATTGATGTCCCTAGAAAGATAAGACAGAGATATACAACTTCTCTGTTGGGAGAAAAGCCCAGTTCGAGCATCTTCAGGTCCAAAATTTCGTTACCATATTGCGGCCCTGCACTGAAATTTTCAGAATTTGATTGTATTGTTGATTTTAATTAGTTAGGTGTTTAGGAACCTCATTAGGGAGTTAGGCCTTAATTAAGCCCAATTATTTTGTCTTTTACTTAGTTAGGTGTTTAGGAACCTCATTAGGGAATTGGACCTTAATTAAACCTAATTATTTTGTCTTTAAATAGAGGTTATGACTCTATGTACAAATCCTTGTTTTTCTTTTCCCGCTCATTATTTTTCAGAATTCAAAAAGTCTTTATTTTAAATTCTTTCCTTTATTTTCGTCTCTCTAACCTTCCATCTTTTTATATTTTCTGGTTTTGGCCGAAGCAAGCATGATCATGAAGCAAGGCTAATCCATCAATCAGTTCAAGGTTTTCAAGAACTACATTGCATTTGAGTTTCGGGTTAGGTTCTATCGACATCTCGCTCTTCCTCCTCTTTTCTGATTAGGATAATTACGTTTTTCATGATATTGAATTTTCGTTTGCATTCTAAACAGAGAATTAGAATTTCATATTTGAAATAAATGAATTCACCTAATTCAATAAATCAATTTTTCTGAATTTTGTTAGAGCATTGGATTTGCGATTGCAATTCTTGTTTTGATGGAATTCATAATCTAGATTTAGATTTTGGGTTATTAATGTCATATTGAATTAGTGTTGATTGGAAATTCGTTGGAATTGTATTCGTGTAACAATGAGAATTGCGTTATAGTGATTGAGATCTTGATTTGGTTGAACTTCATATTTCGTTTCGTTAGAATTATTCTTTGTTCTTTTCTTTTCTGTTGTTTACAATTTAATTCAAAACAATCCATCCCTAAGCTAATCTAAAATTACATGATGGAACCAAAAACAGAATGTATCTTATGTCCTTGTGAGATGACCTAGGTTTACTCCTTCTATTGCAAAATCTTTAAGAAAATCTAGTTTGTTTGATACCATTGCGACGTGGTTATCAAAGAGCTGCAGAATTTCTTCATAAATCCAATCCCCAGCCTGATCCCCCAAGGTCCAGAGCTTGGAAGTCACCCCCAATCTCCCATTCTAACTCTTCTAAGGTGTAAAAGTGAAAAGAAAACAAAAAATGGCAAAAGACCTCCAATTCTGAACTCTTAACTTCTCTTTATAATATTTTTCCCGCCTTTTCCACTTCCACACTTTAATCTCTGAGGATTATAGCATGAAAGGTCTTCTAGAAGCTTCTATAATTGAATTAGGAACTCAAATCCTCCAAAGTTGATACTTAGAAGTGATATTTAAAATTCTGTTACTTTTGCATAGACACTCTCAGCACTTAGAGTGTCTACGCGCTTACTGCGTAGCTACTCTGAGCACTTGAAATGGCTACGTGCTTAATTGCGTAGCTACTCTGAGCACTTGAAGTAGCTACGCGCACTGTCCAATTCTGAATTGGCTTTGGGCGTAGCTCCTCTCAACACCTGGAGTGGCTACGCGCTTACTGCGTAGCTACTTTGAACACTTGAAGTAGCTACTCTCTTGGTCTTCATGGATTTTCTTCTTCAAAGTGTTAACTCTATGCACTCAAAGTGGCTATGCCCAACACATAACACTTGATTCTTCATCTTTTAAGCTCAATTCCTCTACTTTCTTCACTTCAATCTTCAACTCAAACATCTTCAGCTCAAGCTTCTGCACAAAATTAAGTCTTTTTAAGCAAAATTGTCCATAATTGGAATAAAATCTAAAATTCTAAACTATTTATACAATTATAAATATTAATGCAATTTTTATGATATTTTCAAGTTTATTTACTATTTAACTTTTTATTTGCTAACAAAAACTAGGCTAAAAATATAGTAAAATGTGGATTTATCAATGCCCAACTCTTGCTTCACCAGACCTTATTCCTTGATTCCAATTTTTGCTACTTTTCTTCTATCTTTCTCTTGATCTTCCAGCCTTATGAATTTAGCTCAGAATTTCCTACAAAAATATGATTGAATCATTAATTTCTACATAGAAAATACATAAAATTTAAACAACTTTGTATTTAGAAAAGACTTTTAACTTTCTATTATTTTTATGAGTTTTTCATATTTTTCTACCATGTTTTCTTTACCAAATGTATTAAAACTAAGATAAAATACTGGTAAAATATGGATTTATCATAAATTTACAAAAATACTTTTGACTTAGATTTGTAAGTTAGTCCCTATATGTAAAATTTTATAAGTTAGTCCCTATGTAACACCTATTTTCTACCAAAACCCTGTATACTCATATTATAACTTAAGACTCTACAATGTGGCACACCTAAATTATACGTGTAAGAGAACTCAATCAAACAATATTATAGAGGGATCCTACTAGCTATATACCGTCATTCATTACTCTAGGGGCATAATTTCGTCTCTCAATCCTCAAGATTCGTTCAAAAGTACTTCCATGAACGATCACATTACAATTCTCTATTGTACGATTCCACACCAACCGCATGAATTTACAGTATTCACATTCCAACTCAAATATTTAATTCATCACAATAACTCAAACTAATTAAAAGATAACCATTATAACAATGTACTTGCATTGAGTTCACTCATCATAAAATTATATATATATATATTATCCAGTCTCACATTTCAACAACGTACAAATCATTTATGTTAGTTACTCTAATTGTTCGCAAAATAACTCTATAACAACGATACCGTTAGAGATGAAATTTTGGAAATATAGCAAAGAGTATATTGATGAAAGAAAAGTGCATAAATATATATACCATCCAGCCAAGGTGTCCGAGGTAAAAAAAAATCAAAGCCAAATAACCCCAAAGTTTAGTATTCCAAAATAGTAAAGACAACCTAAGTCCTATGAGCAGTATTTATCCATGACGAAAATAAAACAACAACTACAAATAAAACTCTAACGGAAAGAAATCCTCGTTTCTACTCTGTCGGAGTCATGAGAATCATCCACTGGCTGAGGATGAGGAGAGGGTGGCAGGTCGTCCGGGTTGCTGTCAATCCAGTCAAGTGGAGGCAATCGAGAAGCAAGTGGTGGTGGTGAAGGACGTCATATGGAGGGTCCAGCTTCGTCGGGAGGAGGTGTTTGGATCTGTGAGAAGTGGCGAGACACTAGCCTAATGGAAGACTCGATAACCTCGACATCTTTCAACTCAGGGGCAGGAGAAAGGCTGGGAGGAAGGGTAGGCTCTGGGTCCAGATCGATAATGGTTTTACCTTTTTTGACAAAAGTTTTCAATCGCTTGGCAGGGGGTTCTTGAGATGAAGAAGAAGAGGAGGGTATATGAATGATAATGCTCCATTCATACGGTAAAGGTACGAAGATATCGGCAAAAAGATGGTCACTCTAACTGGGCTTCCAACCGTCTTCAACAAGAGGCCCAATGGTCATAGAGATCATTCCCTGATACACAAGATGGCGCGTTGTTGGGTTGTATCTCCAGACTGCTTTCTCCCCGGAATCCTCTCCTCAAATCATTGCTTGCTGAGGGTCCATCTGTCACATAGTCATGCAATACATACAACAAACACAATAACAAAATAGGAACAGAAAGGGTGAGCTTCAATACAATCATCTATCAGCAGTTGAACAAGTGGGGAAATTAAATAACATAAAAGTATTCATGAAATCATACTCCAGTAAACACATAGTCACAATTTAATGTCCATTAAATAGCCACAAGATGCAAGTAAAGTCACAGAAATTCATCACCATGCGATTTAAATGATGTCACTTAGAACGCCACTACTTCCTCAATTTGTTTCCACCATTCCTCCAGTCAAGGTGATCGGAGACCCTCATTCCCTACAAGCACACATTGTACATAATCTCTCAGGGACATTCTCCCATTTTACCATTTCAGTTCCTCAGGAATGAGTTCTTCCACAATCCTCGGTAATGCTTGCTCACGTCAGGATTAGTGGAGGTTTCGATGGCGACGTGTCCCAGCCGCGGTGAGCTATTCCGCACCATTAGGGCAACCCCCCTTCACTACCCCGAAGGTTCTCCCTTCAAACCTGAACACTCACATCCCCCAGCTGTGCTAAACTGTGACCTTGACTCTCCATCCTCCTTATCATTGATGATGGTTTATTTTGAGGTGTTTAAAAGATTTGTCGCAAATCCTCATCAAAATTTAAACAATTTAATGTAGTACTAGAGTTACCCTAGATTGTCTCCCGTGAACATTGGCTATTAATCTTCATTAAACATGTTGAAGGCATTAATTGAACAAGCAATTAAAATGGGGGGGGTTTGTGGTTTCAAATCAAAATAAAGAGTAACGAACAAACGAGTTTAATTAGTTCAAACAATAGAAAGCAGCAATCCTTAGTTCATCCACAAAGATTCTATCCTCATTCCACTCAAGATTTAACATTCATCCTTTCTTCCATGAATAAGGTTAATTTAACAAGCGAAAATCAACCTTATGGTCCCAACGAAATTACGCAATTTGTTAGGCTCTAATCTCTCATCCCAAAATTACGCAACCTTAGAATTAAACCTAGGATTAAGCAATCCCTAGTTTAGAATCTCCTTAAAATGAAATTAGGGTTAATTGAGCAATACCCCCCTCATTCACCATTAATTCAATTCAAGAGACAAGGAAGAAGTAATTCATGAAAAGAAAGGAATTATATTATCATTAAATTCAAGGAACTCAAGAATCTATGCGAACTAACTAAGGATTACACAAAATTTAGCCCTCCATGGAAATGGGGGTCAAAAACGCAGTTGGGAAATGCAGAAAACTCATTAACATTAATGTAAAAGCAAGAGAAATGAGAAACCAAACCCTAGGTTGGACCCTTGGCTGTCACCCAAGGTTGCCCTAAGCTCTAGAAAATATCCTAAATTGAGTAAAGAAGAGAAAAGGTTCAAAAAGTGTAAAAAGTTCTACCCTAATTTGGTAAAAATCTATTTATACTAAAGCTGGCACCCTCCAAAGTAGTTACTCTCATTCTTTCATAGTAAACACGCGCAACATCAGTTGGGTTTTGCCTCTCTGGAGTGATTACTATGAATATTCATAGTAATCACGCGCAGCACTGGGACATTTTGGACTCTCTGGAGTTGTCACTATGAATTTTGATAGTAACTACGCACAGTACCTTCAATTCTGCATGCTCTGGAGTGACTACTATGAATATTCATAGTAACCACGCGCAAGTTTAGTGGATTCTGGGTTGCTGTAGTTGTCACTTTAAGCTTTGAAAGTGATCACTTTGGTCCCTTTGCTGAAAATGGCTTACTGTAGTTGTCACTATCAATTTTGAAAGTAGTTACTTTCACCTCAAATTCCTCAAAATCCAATAATTCTTCAAAATAGGCATGGGGATTCCTGCCACATTATTCAAATGATCAAAACATGTAAAATAAACTATCTAAATCAATGTAAATTAACCAAAAACTAAGAAACCTATATTATTTAGCCTAATTGGAATATTCATCTTATTTTCACTATCTAAGTCTATTCTTTTCTATAAAGAGTAATAAATGATGTATAAAAATTTAGTAAAATGTGGATTCATCAATCATGCACATAAAAAGTTTCGTAAACGTATCCTTGATAGTCATATTTTAATACATCTTTCTCTCTATGTTTTCGATTTAATTGAGTCTTTTTAGTATATTATTTTGATGTGTTAGTTTAGATTTGTGTTGGTAAGTCATTTAGGATTTAAATTTAAATCTTTCTTAATTCCTGCCATAAATTCTTGTTTTGACACAGTTTCTTGAAAAGACCATATCTGGAGCTACACTACTCGGAATTGGACAAAATTGGTGTCCCTGGAAAGATAAGAGAGAGATCTACAACTTCTCTGTTGCGAGAAAAGCCCAGTTCGAACATCTTCAGGCCTAAAACTGCATCACAATGTTGCGGTCCTGCAATGAATTTTTCAGAATTTGGTTTTATTGTTGACATTACTTAATTAGGGTTTTAGGAACCTCGTTAGGAAGCTGGGCCTTAATTAAGCCCAATTATTTTGTCTTTAAATAGGGTTTATGATTTCGCGTGGGGATCTTCTTCCCTCTTTTTTGCCTTAATTTTCAGAATTTTAAATAAAAGCTTTCGTAAGGATTCCTCTCGTCTCCCTCTCTTTTATTTTCGGAAACTTCATCCCCTTCTCTAATTGGTCGAGCAACATGATTATGAAGCAAGGCTAATTCATCAACCGGTTCAAGGTTTCAAAAACTACATTGCATTTGAGTTTCAAAATAGGTTTTATCGAATTCCTCCTTTCCTTCCTCTTTTCTAATTAGGTTAATTACGTTTTTCATGATATGGAATTTTCGTTGCATCCTAAATAGAAAGAATAGGTTAATTTCAGATTTGAATTAATTGGATTCACCTAATTTAATCAATCAATTGTTCTAAATTTTATTAAAGTATTGGGTTTGCGATTGTGGTTCTTGTTTTGATGGAATTCATAATCTAGATTTAGATTTTAGGGTTGTTGATGCATATTGAATTAGTGTGATTGGAAATTCGTTGGGATTATATTTGTGTGAACGACGAGAATTGCATTGTAGGGATTGAGATCTTGAATTGGTTGAATTTCATAATCCTTAATTTTCGTTTTTGTTATTTTGTCGTTTAAATTCAAAACAAATCCTCCCCCAATCTAATTTGAAATTGCATGATGGAATTAAAAATAAAATGCATTTTATGTCCTTGAGAGATGACCTAGGTTTGCTTCTTGTATTGCACCATTTTTGAGAAAATCTAGCTTGTTTGATACCATTGCGACGTGGTTATCAAAATGGCGCCGTTGCCGGGGACATAAGTCATTTTGTTTTTATTTCATCATTTTGTGATTGTGTGTTTTTGTGATTCACTCTTCTGCGTTTGCGTTTTCGTGTGCATTTTTGTTTGTGTTTTCGTGTGCATTTTCTTGGGCGTTTTCATTTTTGTCGTAGGGATTCTGTTTGTCTATTTTTTTTGTTTATTACATTTAATTTTGCAGATTTAATTCGTGTTTTTAGTGTTTAGTTGTGTGATTGGTGCCATTGTGGTCAATTGTGTGTGGCTGGATGCGAAAAACAGAGGACTAGTAGGAATAGAAAACATAGATGCTGCATAATTGCTATCAGATTTCACTATTCATCGTGCACTGTTCACATACTGTTCACACACTATTCATGCACTATTCATCCGATTTTGAAAAATTCCAAAAAAAAATAGCCAGAGATTGAATTTTGATCTGAATTTTTGTGTCCACATTTCTTTTAGTGTCTATTAGTGTTTAGAGTTGGTAGATTGCAAAAATCATTTATAGAAACAAAGATACATCTTGGTGGCCGAGAAAATTTTTGCGAAACTTCAAAGTGGCATAACTTTTGCTAGAAAACTCAGAATTGAGCTTATTGCATATGCATTTGGGGTAGAAAAAAATTTCTTATTCAATGTAACTAGCTTTGCTGTTGAGGCTGCCCAGAATTTCAAAAATTGCTTGTTTTCTAAAAGTTTTTTATTTTTCAGTATTTATTGACCTATTTTTCTTGACTTTAGGCTTCTAGTTCCCATAGCAATTCAATTCAAAAAAATCTGAAAATTTTTGTGGTGTTTTCCCATACCAAAAAGAGATTTATCATGGTCCCCCTTCATTCATATCTTGCATTTTGATGGTACTTGCTTTGTAAACTGACTTTGTGCATTCATTGAGTATTTTCTGTTCTTGTTGGTTCTAAACTTGAATGACCAGGGCCAACCCTGTTATATTGCATGAACCTGACCCTGAAATAGAAAGAACACTTCGGAGGATAAGATCTAGCAAAAACAGTGTTAGTGGTAGTGGTAGTGGTAGCTTACTTGGTGATTCTGAAACTATTACTGTTATTCCTGTTGTTAGGGAGAACATGGCTAATAATCCTGAGCTAACTTTGAAGGAATTGGCCACACCTAATGTTGTGTATCAGTCATGGTGTGTCCAATATCCTGAAGATGAAACAACCTCTTATGAGCTTAAATCTGGACTTATCCATTTGTTACCAAAGTTTCATGGACTTGCAGGTGAAGATCCTCACAAGCATTTAAAAGAGTTCCATGTGGTGTGTTCCACCATGAGACCACAAGGAGTGCCTGAAGACCATGTCAAGATGAAGGCGTTCCCCTTCTCCCTGGATGGTGTTGCGAAGGATTGGCTCTACTTTCTACCTTCAACAATCACCACATGGAATCAAATGAAGAGGTTATTTCTGGAGAAATTCTTCCCTGCCTCCAGAACCGCAGCAATAAGAAAAGAGATTTGTGGTATAAGGCAGCTGAATGGAGAGACCTTGTATGACTACTGGGAGAGATTCAACAAGCTGTGTGCTACCTGCCCTCACCATCAGATAAGTGAGCAATTACTAATTCAATATTTTTATGAAGGGCTAACTTTGATGGACAGGAGCATGATAGATGCAGCAAGTGGAGGAGCATTGATGGATAAGACACCACAGGCTGCAAGACAACTTATTACAAACATGGCAGCCAACACTCAACAATTCAGATTCAGAGGACCCACTAAGGGAGTGAATGAGATAGCACTTGGTGCTGGTACTGGTGCTGTTCATGGTGTGGAAAATCAAAGGCTGGAAAACAAAATCAATGAGCTGACCACCATGGTGAGGCATTTGGCAATTGGCCAACAACAAGTGAATCCAGTAAGTGACCAGCTAGCAAGAGTCTGTGGGATATGTACTTCCACTGAGCATCCTACAGATTCATGCCCTACCCTGCAAGAGACGGATGCGAATGTTTCTGGAATCTACACCAACCAACAACAGCAATATAGATCTCCACACCAACAGCAGAATTATAACCCGTATTCCCAGACATATAACCCGGGCTAGAGAGATCATCCAAACCTGAAATGGGGGCAGCAGCAACAAGGTCAACAATCTTCATTTCAACCTGCTGCAGGTAAATATCAGCCTCCATTTAGGCAACAACCACCTCCACCTTCAACACCTCCTCCTGCACAAAGGAGCGAGCCATTATTCCAAGAGATGATACAACAGATGGCTGCAAACAACCTGCAGTTTCAACAGAACACGCAAGCAACCGTCCAGGATTTAAAGATTCAGGTTGGACAGCTAGCCACTCAAGTGAGTCAGATTCAGTCTCAAGGCTCCAGTAATTTGCCTTCTCAAACAGTAATGAATCCAAAGGGCAATCAAGTGCTATTACCCTACGAAGTGGAAAAGAGTTACCAGCAGTTGTAGCTGCAGCACCAGATTCTGAAAATGAGAGTAGTGCCACTGAAAAACATGTTCCGTTGCCTTTCCTGAGCAGACCAGCAGCAGCAAGAAAAAAACCAGAGTCGGAGAATGAGTTGCTGGACATGTTCAGCAGAATAGAAGTAAATATTCCCCTCCTTGACGCCATCCGACAAGTTCCAAAATATGCAAAGTTCCTAAAGGAATTGTGTACCAATAAGAGGAAGCTAAAGGGCAATGAGAGAGTGAGCATGGGAAGAAATGGCTCTGCACTCCTCCAGAATAAAAATGTGTCTGCAATCATTCCACAAAACTTGCTCCCTGAGTTGCCACAGAAGTGCAAGGATCCAGGAACTTTCACCATCCCTTGCACTATTGGAGAGGAAGTTTTTACAAATGCTATGCTGGATTTAGGTGCTTCAATTAATGTTATGCCTGCATCTATTTTTAGATCCTTGCAGATTGGAGATTTGATTCCTACAAGAATTGTAGTCTAGCTAGCAAACAAGAGCATTGTGCAGCCACTTGGTGTCGTAGAAGATGTTCTTGTCAAAGTTGAGGACCTCCTTTTCCCTGCTGATTTTTATATTCTAGAGATGGAGGATGACCTGCCCAGCCATGCTACATTGATCCTTGGGAGACCATTCTTGAGGACGACGCGAACAAAGATAGATGTGCATGCAGGGACCCTTTCTATGGAGTTTGGTGACAATTTGGTGCAGTTCAACATTTTTGAGGTAATGAGACACCCAACAGAAAACCATTCTGTTTTCAGTTTGGATCTTATTGATTTACTTGTTGATAATTGTACAAATTTAGATGATTTGTTTGTTGATTCCTCAGACCTTACTGACCCATCATATTGTGATGATTCTTCTATGTGTGCTATTTGTAGTGTTGATGTTGCAGGTGCAGCAGATATGGTTACACCAGTAGATGATTCACTACCAGCAGTTGATCTAGCTTCATCTCCATCAATAGAGCTTAAGCCTTTACCTGCACATCTGAAGTATGCTTACCTAGAGGACAACCAGCGACTTCCTGTCATTATAGCTCGGGATCTCAAATCTGATCAAGAGGAGAGATTACTACAGGTCTTGAGAGATCATAGGAAGGCCATTGGTTGGACCCTTGCTAATCTTTCTGGAATTAGTCCTGCCATTTGTATGCACCAAATTTTATTGGAGGATGAGTTTCGACCTGTGAGACAGCCACAGAGGCGACTCAACCCTACTATTCTAGATGTTGTGAAGAAGGAGGTCACAAAGCTACTGGCAGCAGGTATTATTTATCCTATTTTTGACAGTAAGTGGGTTAGTCCTGTGCAGGTGGTCCCAAAGAAGACTGGGATGACTGTGGTGAAGAACCAAGATGATGAGTTAGTTCCAACTAGAGTTCAAAACAGTTGGCGAGTTTGCGTAGATTACAGGAGACTTAACCAGGCAACTCGCAAGGATCATTTCCCTCTTCCATTCATCGATCAGGTATTGGAAAGGCTGGCAGGTAAATCCCATTACTGCTTTTTAGATGGATTTTCTGGGTACATGCAGGTTCATATTGCACCGGAGGACCAGCACAAGACCACATTCACCTGCCCATTTGGCACATTTGCTTACACTAGGATGCCATTTGGCTTGTGCAACGCTCCGGGCACCTTTCAGAGGTGTATGGTTAGTATATTTTCTGACCTTTTAGAGAGTTACATGGAGGTGTTTATGGATGATTTTACTGTCTATGGTTCTTCATTTGATGCATGCCTAGAGAATTTATCTAAGGTGTTACATAGGTGCATCCAAACTAACCTTGTGTTAAATTTTGAAAAGTGTCACTTTTTGGTCACACAGGGTATAGTCTTGGGTCACTTAGTCTCCAGTCAGGGTATTCAGGTTGATAAGGCTAAAATTGATATCATTGCTTCTCTCCCTTACCCCACTTCTGTGAGAGAAGTGCGTTCCTTTCTTGGACATGCAGGTTTTTACAAGAGGTTTATACAGGACTTCAGCAAGATTGCATTACCATTGTCCAAGCTGCTGCATGATGAATCCATATTTTTACTGATATTTTAGCATAATTCTAGCTCATTTAATAAGGAAAATATATGAAGAAAGCAGAAAAACTCAGAAAAAGAGAATGATTGAAAGTTTTAATTCAATTTGTAGTTATTTTCGCATTTGTAGAATTTATGCTTAGTTCTTAAGGAATTTATCTTGTTTTGAAGGAATAAGCTGAGCAAAAGTCATGGAAATGGAGAATCAATGGGAAGGAAGAGGAAGAATGGCAATGTTGGACTCCAAAATACAAGAATTATGGGTTGCAGCCTGGGCGTGATCACTATTGTTAGTGAAAGTGATCATTCCAGAGCCTAAAGGAGAAGAAGAGCCTGTGCGTAATCACTTTTATTTACAAGAGTGAGCGTTGCCAGTGTGCGTTATCACTTTCGTCAACGAAAGTGAGCGTTCCAAAGAAGACTCCATTCCTGAGGAGCTGCGCGTTGTCACTTTCGCCAGCGAAAGTGAGCGTTCCAGAGGCACTTGTATCAGGACAGCTTGCGCGTGGTTACTATTATTCACGAAAGTGATCACGCGCAGCCCTTGACCTCCTGCGTTGCCACTATTCTGAATAAAAGTGAATGTTCTAGAGAAGCCTTCAACTCTGCAAGTTGCGCGTGGTTACTCTTGCTCTTGAAAGTGAACACGCGCACTACATAAAGCTTTTGCGTGGTTACTCTTGTGAAGAAAAGTGACAACGCACAGAACTGGGTTTTCTATATATTCATGATTGAAGCGCGAAAACAGGGATCGGTTGCTCATTTTCTGTTTTGTTAGTTAGATTCTCGTTGAGAGAGAGTGGAGAGAAGACTGGGGTCAAAGCTTGAAGCTCCAAGAAGAGGGATCGGATTGGAGCTCGTGGCCATGGCTGCTCTGCATTCTTCTTCATCTTCTTCTTCTTCTTTCTCTGTTTTTGTTGCAATGTGTGCTTAATTTCCCATAGTTAGGAGTTTATGGAACTCGAATTGATGTATTGATTCGACTTTATCTTCTAAACTTTAAGTTCTTGGATTAATTGAGTTGTTAATTCTGCTTTTCATGCAATCTCTGAATGGAAATTCATTTGATTAATCAAGAGGAATCTTTACCAATGGGAATTGGATTGTTTACTCCGATCTGAATTGGCAACCAGAGTTTAGGGATTTCTTAGGGATAAGGAGACCTAATTCTGCAATCTTATAGTTCTAATTCTTAATGCAACCTGAAATTGAATCTCACCTAAGAGATTAGGGAGGTTTAGTGGATTGTTAGGGTCAATGAGTTAAGGAATTAACCTTTGGCTAGATATATGTGAAACTGATTGTCAATTATTCAATTGCTTGAATGTTCAGAGGATTTAATTGGATTGATATTGATATTCTTGTGAAGTAAATTCCTAATTATCCTTCATTGCTATTTCATTTCATCACAAATCTTATACTCTGTTTCTCTGCAAGTTCTTTGCTTTAATTGCTTTGGTTTATTGCTGTTATATGTTACAAATCTCCTTCAAAAATTCGTATGGCTCAAATGGTTATAATTCTGTGAAGTGGTACTTGAAACCTAAATTCCCTGTGGAGACGATATTCTGATCTTAAATTACTCATCACTTGCTGCAATCCTAGTGCACTTGCTAGTGTTAGATTGCGAACAACAAGTTTTTGGCGCCGTTGTCGGGGAAATTAGAGTTTCAATATCATTAGTAACATAAGAATAGCTAGATTGAGTATTTTGTTCTCTGAATTTCTGTAGTAGTAGTCTGTAGTTAGACATTTTGTCCGTTCTGCATAATTCTGTAACTTTTAAACTTGTGTTTCAATTATTTTTACTGATATTTACTGCATAATTTTCGTGGTGCAGTTCTGAATACTAACGTGTAGTTTACTTTTGCTTCATTTTGAATTGTATATGCGTGGCAAAAACAAAGACAAATCAACTCTAGTCTTTGATCCTGACATAGACATAACCTTAAGAAGATTGAGAAAAGAGTCTAGAGCAGAAAAAGCCATAGGGAGTGATAGTGAGTTAGAAGCTGTCCATTCTCCAGAATCTCAGAGTAATCCTAGAGTGAAAAGAACACCTACATCTTTGAGACAACTAAATTCAGAAATAGGGATGGCAGAACAAAATAGAATTAGAACATTAGGGGACTATGCAATTCCTAACATGCAAGGTTTTAACTCTTTTATAATCAGGCCAACTATTCAAGCCAACCATTTTGAGATTAAACCTGCTTTATTGCACTTAGTCCAACAAGATCAGTTTTCTGGTGGAAATTCTGATGATCCTAACTTACATATTTCAAATTTTCTACAGCTATGTGACACCATAAGAATAAATGGGGTTAGTGAAGAAGCCATCAGACTGAGACTATTTCCTTTTTCCTTGAGAGATAGAGCAAAATGCTGGTTACAAGCTCAACCACAAGGAAGCATCACAACCTGGACAGAACTTGTGAATAAGTTTTTAACCAAGTACTTCCCTCCATCCAAAGCTGCTAAGCTGAGAGGAGAAATTACATCCTTTGTGCAGCAAGAAGGAGAATCATTGTATGAAGCTTGGGAAAGATACAAAGAATTGCTAAGAAGGTGTCCACATCATTGTATTCCAGATTGGATGCAATTGGAAACTTTTTATAATGGGATGAATGCAGTAACAAGAACAATGGTTGATGCTGCTGCTGGAGGTTCATTAAATACAAAGTCCTTAGAAGAAGCTCAAAGGATTATTGACATGATGGCATCTTCAATGTATCAGAATTCAAACTCAAGGAATCAAGGAAGAAACTCTGGTCATGAAGCTAAAGTTCTGGAAACTTTTCTTGCACAAAATCAGCTACAAAATCAAATGTTTTCAGAACAATTAGCTGCCTTAACACAACAAATCAACAATCTGCAAACAGGGAGTATGCCTACCAGTCAGCTAAGTTGTGATTTTTGTGGAGGAAACCATGCAAATGGTGCATGTGAGGCATCCACAAGTGAACCACAAGAGCAAGTGAATTATATGAATAATTTTCAGAGACAACAGCCATCATATCCCCCTGGATTTCAATTTTTGAATAATAGAACTCAGCAGTATTCTAATTGGAATAATCAATATTCTGCTGCAAAGAATTCTAATTCAAATTTGCCTTTTTCTAATGCAGGTCCAGCAACACAACAGCCTTATTTTCAGAGGAATTCATACACTCAACCTCAAGGAAATCAGAAATTTTCCAGACCTATGAATGAGAGGTTGACTGAGATGGAAGAGACTATGCTGCAATTCATGAAGGTGACTCAAACAAGCTTCAAAAACCAAGAAGCTTCCATAAAGAAACTAGAGACACAGATTGGACAATTAGCTGAACAATTATCCAGCAGGGATGAAGGAAGATTTCCAAGTAATACAGTAATCAATCCTAAAGAGCAATGTCAAGCCATAACTACAAGGAGTGGAGCTGTAGTTGCAAGCCCTAAACCAGCAGAAAAGAAAGTGAATGATGTAGTAGAAAGAAATATTGAACAAGATCTGCAACAAGGAAATTTTAAGCTATTGAAGAAAGACCATTCAGAAGAAAAAGAAAAAGTTCTTATGAATTCTGAAAGGAAAACCAAAAAGCAACTCTTTGAGGAAGCTTGTAAGCCAATAGACCCAGAAAAATACAAGAGGCTACCCTATCCTCAAAGAGTCCAAAATCCTAAACAAGAGGAACAATTTGAAAGGTTTATGAATGTCTTTAAGAAATTACAAATTAACATTCCTTTTGCAGAAGCTTTGGAGCAAATGCCTTCATATGCAAAGTTCATGAAAGAACTACTTTCCAGAAAAAGGAAGCTAGAGCATGACAAAATAGTACCTTTGACAGAGGAGTGTAGTGCCATTCTCAAAAGAAAGCTTCCTCAAAAGTTGAAAGATCCTGGATCATTTAGCATTCCTTGTGAAATAGGAAACTGCACTGTGGGAAGAGCATTGTGTGACTTGGGAGCAAGCATAAATCTGATGCCATTGGCTGTTCTGCAGAAACTTGGAATAGAGGAAGTGAAGCCTACCAACATTACACTGCAGCTAGCTGATAGATCATATACTTATCCATATGGAGTTGTTGAAGATTTATTAGTGAAAGTTGATAAGTTCATTTTTCCTGCAAATTTTGTAATTTTGGACATGGAGGTGGATTCTAACATTCCTTTGATCCTAGGGAGGCCATTTCTTGCAACTGGAAGAGCTTTAATAGATGTGCAAAAAGGTGAACTTATGCTTCGAGTTCAAGATGAGAAGGTAATATTTAATGTGTTTGAAGCTTTAAAATATCCAGTTGAAGATAATACATGTATGAAGATAGATATACTGGATACTTTCATTACACAACACCATATGAAATATTTTGATGAAACTGCTATGTTAGAAGAGATAATATCTGCAGGGAATGACAAATCTAAAACTCTGAATGAAGAAGATATCATGGAAGTGCAGCAGCAACTAGAAGCTCTGCCAATTCAAAAACCTGCAGAAAATATAGTGAAAGAAGAGCTGAAAAAGGATGCTAAAGAAGAAGAAAAGCAAAGGTTAGAACTGAAACAACTCCCTTCACACTTGCGGTATGCATTTCTGGATGAGAATCATGAAAATCCAGTCATTATCAATAATGAACTTAAGGAAGAACAAGAGGAAAAATTGCTCAGAATTTTGAGAGAACACAAATCTGCAATTGGCTGGAGTATTGCAGACCTGAAAGGTATAAATCCTTCATTTTGTAAGCACAGAATTTTATTTGAAGAGAATTTCAAACCTGTTGTGCAGCCACAAAGGAGGTTAAACCCAGCCATGAAAGAGGTAGTTAAAAAAGAGGTCATAAAGCTGTTAGATGCAGGAATAATATACCCAATTTCTGACAGCAATTGGGTAAGTCCAGTCCAAGTTGTTCCAAAGAAAGGTGGTATGACAGTTGTACCTAATGAAAAGAATGAACTTGTCCCTACTAGGACTGTGACTGGATGGAGAATGTGCATAGACTATAGAAAATTAAATGATGCAACCAGAAAAGACCATTTTCCACTACCATTTGCAGATCAAATGTTAGAAAGACTTGCTGGACATTCATTTTATTGTTTTCTTGATGGGTATTCAGGATATAATCAAATAGCTATAGATCCTTTAGATCAAGAGAAAACTGCATTTACATGTCCATTTGGAGTCTTTGCATATAGGAGAATGCCATTTGGTTTGTGTAATGCCCCTGCCACTTTTCAAAGATGCATGCTTTCTATTTTTTCTGATATGGTAGAAAACATCATAGAAGTGTTCATGGACGATTTCTCTGTTTTTGGTGATTCTTTTGATGATTGTTTAGCTAATCTATCCACTGCAAGTTGGAATTCTGCACATGGATTGATTGAAATTATCTAGTAAAGAGATGTATATTGTCACAATTCTGTGTCATGAATTTTAAACTGTCAAATTACTTGCTTGTTTTTGCAGCCACTTCAAAATGGTTAGAACTTCTTTGAATACACCAGTTGGACCTTCTAAGAAGACCAAAGCTGGATCTGCCAACAACACTCCAAGAAGGAGATCTATCAGGAATATGCAAGCTGGAACAGCCAGGAATTATTCAACCACTAAAAGAGCAAGAACTGATGGTGTCTCACCTTCCTCACCCATTGAAATTGCTGACCCTCCTCAGCCAAGTGTAACCACACCTGCAACCTCTTCACCACCTCAGCCGACCAGAAGAAATGCGCCTTCTACCTCTACCCCTACTGATCATGATCCAAGATTCAGGAGCATTGCTCATGAAAACTATTTCAAGGCAAATATTCTGAGGAGAAAGATTGTCCCAGATAGAGCCTTTGAAATTGCTGAAGGTAACTACCCTGAGTACTCAGAAGAAATTCAGAAAAGGGGATGGGACAACTTCTGCTCCTTGGCTGATAATGGTTAGAGAGAAATTACACAGGAGTTTTATGCAAATGCAATGCGGTTCAAGGGAGACCAAATTCCCAAATTTCACACAATGGTCAAGGGTATGAGGGTGGATTTCACTGCTGCCAACATCAATCGAGTGTTGGAAATTTACACTGAAAGACAACCTGGGCAGATGGACTTCACTGACTTTAAGAATAGTCAAGACAAGGATTATATTGAAATCCTGCACAGAATTGGAAGGCCAGGCACAACTTGGCAGCTGAACCTTGCCCAGAAACCCAAGTGCATCACCACCAAGAACCTACTACCATTTGCTAAAGTTTGGAGTACCTTTCTATTGAATTCTTTCATGCCAGTCAAGCATAGTTCAACCCTGGCAGTAAAGAGGGCTGAATTATTGTTTGCTATTGTTAATGATATGTACATTGATGTAGGGGAAGTAATTAGTGAATGTATCTTAAATATTCTAAAAACAAAAAGAGATTCACTAGCCTTTCCCTCATTAATCACTTTACTTTGTGAGGATGCAGGGGTTGAAGTTGGAGACTACCAAGAGAAAATCAGATCTGCTCCCCCTATCTCTGTCTCAATGGTAAAGGAAATCTATGCCACCACCTCCTGCACTTCAGCTGCACCTATCCCTACTCAGTTCAGAAAGGAGAAACCAATGAAGATGAAGGACATCCTACATCTTTTGGTTGAAAGGCAAAATCAATTGGTTGAACGACAAACTGAGCTCCACAACAGTTTGAAGGCAGGAACTATGCTAGTGGAATGTGTGTTGATGAATCTTGGTCAGAAGATAGGAATGACCAAAGATGAACTTTATCACACACCAGACTTGGCTGAGAATGCTCAATGTCTACGCTCATCAGTTTTTAAAGACTTGCCAATATACAAGACTCATTTTCCACAGCCAACTAAAGAAGTGGTGGAGGAAGAAGAAGATGAGGAGGATGAGGAAGAAGATGAAGATGAAATTTCTGATGAGGAGGATGCTCAAGATGACTAGCTTAGGATTTTTGTTTTCTTTTCTGTTAATTCGAATTTTCTCTTGATGGTTTTGTAATTAAGTTTCAAACTTTTTGGTTTCATTTTAGAATTTGGGTTTGTAATTTGCACACTTGGTATATTTTGGTTTCATGCTAATTCTGAACAATTATATTTTGAACATATATTAATTCTGCAGAATTCAATCCCTTTTCACTTGATAATTGATGGAATTTTTGGTGTTTTGTGCAGAAAATGTCACAACCACACAACACTCACACACCTTGGAAGCTGACACTTGCACAAGCTGCCATGAAAAGGGGGGTTTCATTCTCTACCTCTTATTCATGAGTTAGCTTCACAATTACACTGAATTATTCCTGAAAAACACCAAAATACTAGAATAGATAATAAATTGATGGCTGTTAATCAAATAAAAATGATTGACAATTTTGTGAATTCTATGTAATTTTCTTTTTAAGTTGTTTTTCCCATTCTCAAAATGAGATCACACTTGTATTTTCAAAAATGAGGCAGTTGCCACTAGGTGCATAAATTTCTGAAAAGTGCATTGTGTTTTCATTAATCCACATGATCACTTATAATACCTAGTGAGATTTGAGCTGTCTAATTCTTTTCTTGTGTGATTAATCATATTTGGCTGTATTCTCTAGAACTTGCCCTTGTTCTTAATTGAATATGCATGCTACAGTTTTCACCCACATGATAGAGGCCATGTTTGATTATACCTAGTCAGCCTAAAGGCCTTCCTTTATGATTGAATGTCTTAGTTCACCCTTTTGAGCTTAATATCCCTTTTCTTGAAATTACCTCATTATAAAGCCTTGCCTGAAAAACCAATTTTTACCATTCAAAAGATCAAAGGCATAATGAGTTTAATCAAGAATGAGTTTTAAAACTAAGTTTGGGGTGGCATCCAGATTTTAATTGCTTGAGGACAAGCAATGTTCTAAGTTTGGGGTGAGAAATAGCATGCTATCTAAGTTGGAGTTCAACAAGCCAGAAAGAAAGAACAAAAGTGCTGCAGCAAAATGAAAAAAATTATGAAGCAAAGCTGTGAAAAGAACAAAAATGTGATTTCAAAAGAAAAAAAGTGCAGCAAAGTGCTGCAGATAAGAAGATAGTGACTGAAAGCAAGAAAAGAGATGAAAATTCTGCTGCAAGAAAAATTCTGTTTGCTACATAAGTGAGAGAATTAAGGAGGAATAATGTAGATCCAGGCTAGTTTTAAAACAAATCACTCAAAATGCCTCTGATCTTTTGAAACTGCATGTATTGTTTTCCATTTTCTTTGATACCTACCTTAACCTTAGCCTTGTTATAACCTGAAAAAGTCCTCTAGATGTGTGATTAATTGTACTAAGCAGAGGAGATGGAGAAATTGGGCAAGCATATGGTAGAGTGCAGTGAAATTGATGATTTAGAGTGAAAACAACACCTAAACACTGTTGAGTGATGAGAGAAACACTTCCAAGTGAGCTGTGATCATGTTGATTAATTGTACTCACATGAATTTTGATGAAATATATGAACTTAGGTAGCAATTCTTACTTAATGATGATTATGCAGTAGGAATATCATGTTGAGTATTTGGATAAACAACTTGATTGAAAATTTTGCAGAAAACACAGAATTGGAAATTGGAAAATCTGAGAAAAGCAGTTTGCTATTTGAATTTGAAAATGGAGGAACTTACCCTTGGTTTAGTTTGATTTGCTTGAGGACAAGCAAAAATTCAAGTTTGGGGTGGTGATGAATCCATATTTTTACTGATATTTTAGCATAATTCTAGCTCATTTAATAAGGAAAATATATGAAGAAAGTAGAAAAACTCAGAAAAAGAGAATGATTGAAAGTTTTAATTCAATTTGTAGTTATTTTCGCATTTGTAGAATTTATGCTTAGTTCTTAAGGAATTTATCTTGTTTTGAAGAATAAGCTGAGCAAAAGTCATGGAAATGGAGAATCAATGGGAAGGAAGAGGAAGAATGGCAATGTTGGACTCCAAAATACAAGAATTATGGGTTGCATCCTGGGCGTGATCACTATTGTTAGTGAAAGTGATCATTCCAGAGCCTAAAGGAGAAGAAGAGCCTGTGCGTAATCACTTTTATTTACAAGAGTGAGCGTTGCCAGTGTGCGTTATCACTTTCGTCAACGAAAGTGAGCGTTCCAGAGAAGACTCCATTCCTGAGGAGCTGCGCGTTGTCACTTTCCAGAGGCACTTGTATCAGGACAGCTTGCGCGTGGTTACTATTATTCACGAAAGTGATCACGCGCAGCCCTTGACCTCCTGCGTTGCCACTATTCTGAATAAAAGTGAATGTTCCAGAGAAGCCTTCAACTCTGCAAGTTGCGCGTGGTTACTCTTGCTCTTGAAAGTGAACACGCGCACTACATAAAGCTTTTGCGTGGTTACTCTTGTGAAGAAAAGTGACAACGCGCAGAACTGGGTTTTCTATATATTCATGATTGAAGCGCGAAAACAGAGATCGGTTGCTCATTTTCTGTTTTGTTAGTTAGATTCTCGTTGAGAGAGAGTGGAGAGAAGACTGGGGTCAAAGCTTGAAGCTCCAAGAAGAGGGATCGGATTGGAGCTCGTGGCCATGGCTGCTCTGCATTCTTCTTCATCTTCTTCTTCTTCTTTCTCTGTTTTTGTTGCAATGTGTGCTTAATTTCCCATAGTTAGGGGTTTATGGAACTTGAATTGATGTATTGATTCGACTTTATCTTCTAAACTTTAAGTTCTTGGATTAATTGAGTTGTTAATTCTGCTTTTCATGCAATCTCTGAATGGAAATTCATTTGATTAATCAAGAGGAATCTTTACCAATGGGAATTGGATTGTTTGCTCCGATCTGAATTGGCAACCAGAGTTTAGGGATTTCTTAGGGATAAGGAGACCTAATTCTGCAATCTTATAGTTCTAATTCTTAATGCAACTTGAAATTGAATCTCACCTAAGAGATTAGGGAGGTTTAGTGGATTGTTAGGGTCAATGAGTTAAGGAATTAACCTTTGGCTAGATATATGTGAAACTGATTGTCAATTATTCAATTGCTTGAATGTTCAGAGGATTTAATTGGATTGATATTGATATTCTTGTGAAGTAAATTCCTAACTATCCTTCATTGCTATTTCATTTCATCACAAATCTTATACTCTGTTTCTCTGCAAGTTCTTTGCTTTAATTGCTTTGGTTTATTGCTGTTATATGTTACAAATCTCCTTCAAAAATTCGTATGGCTCAAATGGTTATAATTCTGTGAAGTGGTACTTGAAACCTAAATTCCCTGTGGAGACGATATTCTGATCTTAAATTACTCATCACTTGCTGTAATCCTAGTGCACTTGCTAGTGTTAGATTGCGAACAACAATGCGATCAGTGCGATCACAAGGAGAACAACCTGGAAAAGAAATATGTGAATTACAGGGAAAACTCAAGTTAATTCAATCTGAACCAATGATACTTGCTATTCAAGGACCATTAATGTTGTATACAGACCAGTTAGACACAGAAAAACCATTGCATACAGCACAAGAGCAGGAATTGGCAATAATCTTGGACCAGTATAAGCAATTGTTTTAGGTGCAGACAAGCTACCACTTAGCAGAAGTTGTAATCATAAGATTGTCCTGGTTGATCACACACCTGTGTGTTCCAAATCCTGTAGATACCCTCATGCCCAAAATGAAGAGATTGAGAGACAGGTAGTAGCTCTGTTGCAAAATGGTTTTATAAGAGAGAGTGCAAGTTGTTATGCTTCTCCATTGGTTTTAGTTAAGAAAAAGGATGGAAGTTGGAGGTGTTGTATTGATTTTAGAAAGTTAATGCATTAACAGTAAAGAACAAGTTTCCCATGCTGTTAATTGACGATTTGTTAGATGAACTAAATGGAGCTTGTTTTTTCTCTAAATTGGATCTGAGAAGTGGGTATAACCAGGTACGGAAGGCAGAAGAAGATATCCATAAAACAACATTTAGGACCCATAGTGGTCACTATGAATGGGTTGTTTTACCCTTTGGCTTATGCAATGCACCTACCACCTTCCAAAACCTAATGAATGACATTCTTAGACGCCATTTGAGAAAGTTTATACTTGTGTTTTTTTATGATATTTTAGTCTATACAAAAACTTGGCAGGATCATTTACAGCGTTTAGCTATCACCTTGAAAATTCTGCAAGGCAATTGTTTAGCTCTAAACTACAAAAAGTGCAGCTTTGGGAAGAGGAAGGTCGAATATTTTGGCCACATCATTTCACAGCAAGGAGTTGAACCAGATACAGAAAAGGTCAGAGCAGTGGAACAATGGCCAAAACCTGAAATAGTGAAAGAATTGAGAGGATTCCTTGGATTATCAAGATACTACAGAAGGTTCATACGCAACTATGGTAAAATAGCAAAACCATTAATAACTCTATTAAAAAAGGACCAGTTGTTCACATGGGATTCAGAAACTGAGTGAGCATTTTAGACACTGAAAATAGCTTTGATCACAGCACCAATATTGGCCTTACTTAATTCCTCAAAGACATTCACAATTGAGACAGATGCCTCAAGAAGTGGAATAGGAGCAGTACTGCTACAAATGGGACATCCTATCGCTTACAGCAGCAAAGCCATGGGTCCAAGGTATAAATTACTTTCAGCGTATGAGAAAGAATTTTATGCAATTCTCTTTGCTATAAAAAATGGCAACACTATGTTATTGGACAACACTTCATTATAAAGATTGATCAAAAGGCACTTAAGCATCTCCTACAATAATCTCCAACAACTTTGATGCAGAATTAGGGTTTGGAAAAGTTGATGGGACTGGATTTTAGCATAAAATATAAAAAAGGGAAGGAGAATGTGGTGGCTAATTCATTATCAAGACAGGAAGTGAAAGGTAGCTTAGTTGCTATCCTACATTTTACATCAGAATTAATCACAAAAGTCACAGATTCCTGAAGATCCGATTCTAAATTACAGAAGATTGTAGACAAAATTAGGATTAATCAACAACCATACAAGCAATATACATTGGCAGACAACATCCTGAGGAGAAAAGGCAAAGTGGTAGTTGGGAACCAGCAGGAATTAAGGAAGAAGATCCTTAGTCACTGTCATGATTCTGCTTTGGGTAGACATTCCGGAATTGCTTTGACTTATAGAAGAATCAAAGAGAATTTTTACTAGAAAGGACTTCAAAAGATGTGAAGAAATGGGTGCAACATTGTGTCACATGTCAAAGATATAAACCGAGTTAGCAGATGCCTGCAGGTTTGCTACAACCACTCAATATCCCTACTAAAGCTTGGACTTCTATTTCCATGGACTTCATAATAGGCCTACCAAAATCCAATGGTATGACTGTTACCTTTGTAGTTATAGATAGACTAACACAGTATGCACATTTTATGGCCCTTGGTCATCCCTTTAGTGCAGCAAAAGTCTCTAAGGTCTTCATGAATACAGTGGTAAAATTGCACAGTTGGCCACAAGAAATAATTTCTGACAGAGATAGCATATTTATGAGCACATTCTGGACAGGTTTGATGAAAAGTCATGGGGTAAAACTATTGAGATCTATGATGATGGTCTTTTTCTAGGTGTTTAAAAGATTTGTCGTAAATCCTCATCAAAATTTAAACAAATTAATGTAGTACTAGGGTAACCCTAGATTGTCTCCCATGAACATTGGTTATTAATCTTTATTAAACATGTTGAAGGCATTAATTAAACAAGCAATTAAAATGGGGGGGGATTTTGTGGTTTCAAATTAAAATAAAGAGCAATGAGCAAATGAGTTTAATTAATTCAAACAATAGAAAACAACAATCCTTAGTTCATCCACATAGATTCTATCCTCATTCCACTCAAGATTTAACATTCATCCTCTCTTCCATGAATTAGGTTAATTTAACAAGCGAAAATCAACCTTATGGTCCCAACGAAATTACGCAATTTGTTAGGCTCTAATCTCTCATCCCAAAATTACGCAACCTTAGAATTAAATCTAGGATTAAGCAACCCTTAGTTTAGAATCTCCTTAAAACGAAATTAGGGTTAATTGAGCAATACCCCCCTCATTCACCATTAATTCAATTCAAGAGACAAGGAAGAAGTAATTCATGAAAGAAAGGAATTATATTATCATTAAATTCAAGGAACTCAAGAACCCATGTGAATTCACTAAGGATTACACAAACTTAGCCCTCCATGGAAATGGGGGTCAAAAACGCAATTGAGAAATGCAGAAAACTCATTAACATTAATATAAAAGCAAGAGAAATGAGAAACCAAACCCTAGGTTGGACCCTTGGCTGTCACCCAAGGTTGCCCTAAGCTCTGGAAAATATTCTAAATTGAGTAAAGAAGAGAAAAGGTTCAAAAAGTGTAAGAACTCTCTACCCTAATTTGGTAAAAATCTATTTATACTAAAGCTGGCGCTGCCCAAAGTAATTACTCTCATTCTTTCATAGTAACCACGCGCAGCATCAGTTGGGTTTTCCCTCTCTGGAGTCATTACTATGAATATTCATAGTAGTTACGCGCAGCACCTTCAATTTTTGCATGCTCTGGAGTGATTACTATGAATATTCATAGTAACCACGCGCAGGTTTGGTTGATTCTGGGCTACTGTAGTTGTCACTTTAAGCTTTGAAAGTGATCACTTTGGTCCCTTTGCTGGAAATGGCTTGTTGTAGTTGTCACTATCAATATTCAAAGTAGTTACTTTCACCTCAAATTCCTCAAATTCTAATAATTCTTCAAAATAAGCTTGGGGATTCCTGCCATATTATTCAAATGATCAAAATATGTAAAATAAACTATCTAAATTCATGTAAATTAACAAAAAACTAAGAAACCTATATTATTTAGCCTAATTGGAATATTCATCTTATTTACACTATCTAAGTCTATTCTTTTCTATAAAAAGTAATAAATGATGTATAAAAATGTAGTAAAATGTGGATTCATCAATCTACAACTTTCCATCCACAAACTGATGGCCAAATTCAAAAACTTAATAAGTCATTAGAGGCTTACTTGAGGTGTGTAAGTGGAGACATTCCTACACACTGGTCAAACCATTTGTCACTGGCAGAATTGTGGTACAACACCAAGTTCCATACAACAACACAATTGACTCCATTTGAAGCTCTTTATGGGTATCCTCCAACAATGCATAATCTGATCAATAATAAAGATACTATGATTGAGGCAGTAGACTACACAATCAAGACAAGGGAACAGATCAATAAGATACTCCAAGACAACTTGATCAAGGCTCGGGAAAAAATGAAGTTCTATGCATATTTAAAAAGATCTGATAAAGAATATCAACATGGAGACTTTGTTTATTTGAAGATTCAACCCTATAAACAATACTCTTTGGTTAATTCATCTTTGCATAAGTTGTCGACAAAATATTATGGGTCTTTCAAGGTGGTCGAGAGGATTGGAAATGTGACATACAAATTGGAACTTCCTGCAGATACAAAGATCCATGATGTTTTCCATGTCTCATTACTGAAGCAACATCATGGCAACCATGAAGTTTCGGCTACTTTACCAGTATTTACAAACGATGGCCAGTTACAAGTCCAGCCAGAATGAAGCAGAAGGGAAATAGGCCAATAACTGAGGTCTTAATTCAATGGGAGCATACCAACCCAGAAGATGTTGTATAGAAAGAGCTCCATGTTATGAAGACGCAGTTTCCAGAGTTCCAGTGGTATTAGAAGTTGGCTTGGGGTCAAAGCCAAGTCTGAAGGAGGAGAAAGTTATAATAAGTCAAATTAGTAGGAAAAATAAATAATAAAAGAGGATTAGCGGGACTGGCCGTTAGGTAGGGAGTTAGTCTTTGGGGAGAAAATCTATTAAAATGTAATTAAAAAGGTTATATATAACGACCCTATTGTAATAAGAAAGTGGGTAGTAAGAATTCATTTGTATTTCCTCTTCAACCCAGTGTACCTGAGAGTAAGTGTGTAAGGTCAAAATTAGGAACTATTCCAGTTTTGACAAAGGACGCATAGTGAGCATACGATTGAATGAGACAATAGTATCATCAGTATTGTAAATGAACGGGGATGAAGAGGGAGAGTGAAGCTTTGCAGAGTAAAAATGAGAAAAAGGAGTTAACTTGAAAATAGTGAAGGAGAGGGCATACCTACGACATCTTCCTTTGATCCCAAAATTGAAATCAAAAGTGAAAGAATGAGTTTAGGCTTTTAGTGGTTACGGACTTTATACTTAAGGTTATCAAGGAGAGTGGTAGACACAATAACAAGATCAGATAAATATGATAGCTAAAAGATTTTTAATTTAATATCTCAATAATAATATATTATTGATAGGATTTTTATAATATTAATATTTAATCGTAAATATTACCCATCTTTAAAACTGAGATCTCATATTTGCTTTCAGGTTGAGAAATATTTCAAATCTTAACCAATATAGTTAGATAGTGCATTCTATTTGTGCTTGTTATCAAAGATTGAATTGTTTAAGTATTCGATTATGCAAGTATTTAGAAAAAATGTTAATATTACATTACTAAGCTTGCATTTTAAAAAAAATAAATAAATTATATTCTCATAAATTATGTATACTTAAGATTTATTTAATAAACATTTAATTGAGATAAATTTTCATATATAACCAAATAATATAAGAATAAAATTATTTAGTTATTTTTAAAATAAATAAATAAATAATTTTAACATGAACTACTTAGAAGGCAAAAAAATTTTGAATGAAAGTGATCGACCACAGCTTTATGTTCAAAATAATAAAACTATGAATTAATTAAATTAAAATCAAGAAAGAAGGGAGCAACTAATTTTTGTGGAAGTTTCTATTTTTTGTTTAAAAATAGTTTAATTAATGTTTTGGTCCCTATATATTTATTTTTAATTTAGTTAATGCCGTTAGGGATGACAATGGATAGGGTATGGGTAGGCCTTATACCCACGTTTTAAAAAGATACCTTTACCTAACCCATACTGGTGTGAGTATGAACATTAATCCCTGTATCTCTACCCTTTGGGTACCTACATACCCATCTTGTACCTATTACCTGCGCTTGTTTGAGAAAAAAATATTTATAGAAAAAATATGTTTATGTAACTTCACATAAGTAGCATAATAATACAAAAATTGAATAATTAGTTGTTGAACAAGGTACACACATAGATAAAAAAAAAATATTCAAAGAACCAAAGTGTTAAATGTATCTTAATACAATAATTTTTTAAACTAAAATTTTTAGAAATAATAAGCGAAACTAAACACACAAGTTATTTGTCGACAATTGTGTGAGATTCGATCGATTGGCAACATTAAAGCGACAACAAAATAGATCTCGTGTGAGATCACTTGTGACCTCTTGTGATGGCATTGACAACTAACTCTAATGAATAACATTTCATAGTTGATAGGTTTTAATGAGGCAGACATTGAAAATAAGAGTAGAGTTAGGGCAAGACAGACAAGTTCAAGTACTAAACGACAACGAAAACTAGATACATAATTTATTTTTTTAACTTTTGAATATGAAATTGTAAGAAAATAACGGATTTAATTAAAATAATATAATATAATTAATATATATACATACATTAATACTAGTATTTTTAACTCATGTACTATACTAAAATATTTTGTCAAAAATACAAATTTTTGAAAAATTATTTTAATGAATTAAATATTTATAATATATATAAATTTTAAAAGAAAGAATTTGAATAAAAAATAAATGGTCACAATAAAATTTTATAATAAAAAAATATACATGTATATCAAAAAAATTACTTTTTTATCTGAAGAAAAAATTAACAATATTTTTTTATATTTTATATCTTTTAAAAAACTTCTTTGAACATAAATAAATAGTAAGAATAATATTATTTAGATTCAATATATTATAGTTGTACTTGTAATGCATATGTTGCAGAGAAAAATATTATTTTAAATTAAAATATAAAAAATAAAATTTAAATATTATCAATAAATAATAAGCTTACAATAATAATAGGTAATTGTAAAATTTATAAAATATTTACAATATGTTTTATTATTTATCATTCACTTTATGATTTAAATATTAATATAATTTTATTAAAAAAATATTTGTGTTAAAAATATTTTATATATGTGTCACATATAAATGATATTTTTAAAAATAGTGAATCTTATATTAACTGTGTAATAATTAAATTGTATTAGCCTAATTAAGGGATATAAAATTTTAAATAAATTTTTGTATTAAAAATATAAACCAAAATAAATTTTTTGGTTTACTTTGTTATTAAATATATTTTTATTTTTATATTAATCTTATATAACTTCACATAAGTAGTATAATAATACAAAAATTCAACACATAATTGTAGAACAAAGTCCAAGCATTTATATATATTTGGCGTAAGGTCTTCTTACACTAGTGTAAGTCTAAAAACTCTTACACACAATCTGAGCCTTTCATTTAACTTAAATCTAATGGGTTATAATTTATTACTTCACTCGCCGTTAGATTTAAGTTAAATAAAAGGCTCAGATTAGGTGTAAAAGTTTTTAGACTTACACTATGTTGTTTACAATTCTAAACACTAGCAAGTGCACTAGGAATTGCAGCAAGTAATGAGTAATTTTTAAGATCAGAATATCGTCTCCACAGGGAATTAGGAAATCAATTATCACTTCACAGAACAATAACCATTTGAGCCATATGAAATTGGAAGATTTGTAGCATTCAGAAATCAAGAACAGGAACAATTAAAAGGTAAGAAACTTGCAGTAAAAACAGAGTATGAAAGCTATGATGAAATGGGATAAGAATGAAGAATAGTTAGGAATTTACTTCATAAGAATGTCAATATTGATTCAATTATGCCTCTGAACATTCAAGAACTTGGTTAATTGACAATCAGTTTCACATAATAATAGCCAAAGGTTAATCCCTTAACTCATTGACCCTAACAAGCAACTAAACCACCCTAATCCCTTAAGTGAAGTTCAATTTCAAGTTGCATTAAGACTTAGAACCTTAGGATTGCAGAATTAGGTCTCCTTATCCCTAAGAAATCCCCCAATTCTGAGTGCTAACTCAGATCAGAGAAGCAAATCTAACTTCCATTAGTAAATGTTCCTCTTTGATTAACCATACAAATTTCCATTCATAGATTGTAATAACAGTAGAATTAACAATCCAATTAATCCAAGAACTCAAAATTCAGAAGCAAAAGTCAAATCAATACATCAATTCGAGTTCCATAAACTCCTAACTATAGAGAATTAAGCAAACATCGTAACAGAAAAAGAGGAAGAAGGAGAAGAAGAGAAGAATCGCAGAGAAACCATCTCCACGAGCTCCAATCCAATGCCTCTTCTTGGAGCTTCGAAATTCGACCCCAACCCTCTCTCTTACTCTCTCTCAACAAGATTCTAACAGAAAAAAAATGGAAAATGAGCAAAAGACCCCGAGTTCTGAGCTTAAAACATGTATTTATAGAAATCCTGATTTTGGGCGTTATCACTCTTGCTGATAAGAGTGGCCATGCAGAAGCTCATGTGGTTTCTGGAAACTGGAACTATCACTTTCCCTGGTAAGAGTTGCAACGCAAGAGGTCGAGGGGTTGCGCGTGATCACTTTTGAGAGCAAGAGTGACCACGCGCAGCTTGCCTTGATTCACTCCTCTCTGGAACATCCACTTTTGCTGGCAAGAGTGGTAACGCAGAGCTGTCTGAAATTTTTCCTTCTCTGGAACACTCACTTTCGCCAGCAAGAGTGTTAACACAGAGCTTATTCTTCTAAATAACTCTCTGGAACACTCACTTTCACTAGTAAGAGTGACCACGCCCAGACTTCACTTCTCCTTTAAGCTCTGGAGTGATCACTTTCACTAACAATAGTGATCACACCCAGCTTGCATTCCATAATTCTTGTGTTTTGAGTCCAGAATTGCTACTCTTCCTCTTCCTTTCCATTGATCTTCCATTTTCATGAACCTTGCTCAGATTATTCCTACAAAAACAAGATTGAATTTTTAATTTCTAAGCAGAAATCTCACAAATGCTAAAATAACTAAGTATTCAAAGAAAACCTTCAACCATTCTATTTTTCTAAGTTTTTCCATTTTTCTAACATATTTTCCTTATCAAATGGGTTAGAATTACACTAAAATATTAGTAAAAATATGAATTCATCGCACTGGTATAAGAAAATCCTTCCTTAATATATATATATATATATATATATATATGTGTGTGTGTGTGTGTGTGTGTGTGTGTGTGTGTGTGTGTGTATGTATATGTGGGTATGGGGCAGGGTGGGGGGTCTTAGATACCCATACCCACACCCATCCCATTAAAATTTGTGGGTATTTATCCATACCCATGTAGCGGGTAAATATCCTACCCATTTTTGGTAAATTTTGCGGGTGCCTGTCGAGGTACTTTACCCATTGCCATCCCTAAATGTCGTTAAGTTCATAGTAAAAGACATTAAAAAAGTAAACAACTAAATTGAGAATAAATGTAGTATGAAGACTTATTTATAAACTTTTTACATATACAGACTAACTAACAAATTTAAGTCAAAAGTATTTTTATAAATTTACGATACACATTTGGTTTATATCTTGATTTGCAATTCATCCATATTCTTCCCTTCATCTCTACCTCTGATTCTACTATTGTCATTCTTCGTCGTCCTCTACATAAACTGTAATGGAGCCCAAAGTCTTTTTCTCTTAATTTCTTATTCTCAAAACTCAATCAACTCTTAATAATCTTCACTGAATTCGCTTCTCTTCTCAACCACTTCACCGGCACTCTTACCCACATCCACACCCACCTACCCTAAACCCGAATCTTTCATCAAAACTTTATCCATCCTCGAATGCACCTTTATCGGTGTTGCTAGCAAAAATAAATGTACATATGAGAACTGATTTATAAAGCTTTTACATGTAAGAACTAACTTATAAATTTGAATTAATTTAGAGATCAAAACTATTTAAATCTTTAAAATAATACAAGCAGCTAAAATCTTATAAATTTCTTTTCTAAGCATTGAACATTAAATTAGAAATATTATTATTTATCTAACTTCCTATACTACTATCATTCATACCCGTAATAAAACATGAATACATAGGAAAACATCCTTATAAAGGCATAGTTTCTTGCTAGCAATTTTAGCTTTCTAAATAACATGAGTGTAGTTTAAAAGAGGTAAGTATTTTGCTTTGAGTTTCTTCCATGTTTCATGGAAGTTTCAGGATGTATAATTGAAATATAATGTGGTTTTGTCCTAGGCGCTGATTATCAAAAAAGCTTGAAACTGAATGATCAGATGTTCAAGCTAAGTTGGAAAGACATATTCTGGATGAATCAAAATGAACTTGAGTCAGAAATCCAGAAGGTTTATCGTGACTCAACTCTTGATCCGCGGAGAAAGGCATTTCTTGCGCAGAATCTAATGACAAGGTTGGTTTCAATGATCATAATTCCCTTGTTTTACATATTTACAAAATAAACCACAATTCATTTAGTAGTTTAACATATTGTCTTCAAGCTTTTACACAAATTTTTCGTTTATTCTAGTCGTTGGATAGTTGCTCAACAGAAGTTACCCAAGGCTCCATCTGGGGAATTAACTTATATGTCTTGTATCATTATAGAGTCGATTTACAGATTTAGGTGGGTAGACGTGTAACAATAGAGCATGCTGAGTTGTGCTGTACTGTGCTGTCTGGATCCAGATACCGGAATGGGTCGCTCCCAAACCAACTTAGTTCCTTCTGGATTACTTAGGTTATGAAACTAGTTGGAAACCGTTTTCATGTTGTGCATTAGATGGGCTAGGAATGCATGGGGCTATTGCTGTGAGTAATATTTTACTCTATATATATGATTTTATTTTATTTTTGTAAGCTCACCCTTGTATTTTTGTCTATGTTGTTGTGTTTATGTGTACTGCAATAATCGTATGGTGGTACATGAGTAGATGTAGTAGGTGTTGCATCTACTTCACAGGCTGAGGGGCCAGTGGAGAAATGTTAGAAGTTGGAGTCGAGTAATTTTACATTAAAGTCCTTTTTTCTTATATTTAGAGACCTCATATAGAGGAAGCTATGTAGTATAATTTTCTGTATTTGAGTATTCTGAACTAAATGTAATATTATGTTCTATTGGATATTTGTTGTAAGGAACTTTGTTTTATTTTGAATGAGAAGTTAATTTTATACTTATATTCTCCATTATTTATCTATCTTAAATAAGTAAGTGGTGTAGAAATAATGTTCTCGATTCCTTATAAAAAAGGGTCGTGACACAACTAGTAACTGATCCAGGTGGTAAATAGTATAACCAATCCTTGGCTGTGTCTTGCAATGTGAATGGGAATGCTTTTAGCTCTATGTGATCCTCAGGAACTCCAGCTGGTCCCATGGTGCTACACATAATGTGGAATTCTTTGAGGTGTTTAAATGGATCCTCACCTACAAGACTATGAAACTTGGGCAACAAATGAATCAATCTAGACTTAAGCACACAAGGTGTATCTATATTAGGATATTGGATGCATAATGTTTGCATAGATACATCAGGTGAAGCCAACTCTCTTAAAGTTCTCTCAGCCATAATATCTAAATTGAAATGAGAAGAGGAGGAAGTAGCAAAAGAAACAAAAATAGAGTCGCTAGATAGAGAAAATTATGCAGAGTGTGATAACCAAACTGAGGAATTATGCAGAAAATTTATACAGAATGTTGAATACAAAGTGTAGAATTTATGCAGAAATAGAATGTAGAAAATTTATGCAGAATGCAAAAGGGCAGAAAATGATGTAGCAGAAAATTATGTAGAATTTGATGAAATTGTGCAAAAAAATACATGCAAAAATAGTATGCAAAAATTTGAAATAGATTAGAAACAGAACAAGTACAGAATATATGTAGGATTATGCAGAATGCAAAATATCAAAACAGAAAAATTATGCAGAAATTAATGCAGAATTGCAGAAAACTATGTAGCATAATTTTAAAACAAAATACAGAATGCAGAAATGCAAAAGTGCAGAAAATGAATGCAAAAAAGTATGACAACAAAGTGCAGAGAATTATGCAGAATTTGCAGCAGAAAATTAAAAAACAGAGTAGAAAACAAATGCAGAAAAATGTAGAATGCAACAAGCAGAGTGCAGAAAATTAAAGCTAAAAATGAAATGCAGAATTGTAGAATTTAACAAAAGGAAAATTGCAAAATGGTGTACTAAGAACTCTACAGAAAAACAAGGCAAACAAGGGAATAGACTAGTAAATATATGCAAATTCAAAATAGGAAAAACTAACTACACAAACAAACAATTTATGCAAAATTAGACAACCAGTCACAATTAAAATTGTGCTAACCTAGCACAATGCAAAAATCAAAACAAAACTAACATACTAACATGTAGAATATAAAAACAAAACACATAACATGTTTAATATCTAATCAACCACCAATGATTTCCTGGCAACTGCGCCAATTTGTTGAACAAAATATTTGTTGCGAATCCTCATCAAAATATAAACAAAAATTAATGTAATACTAGGGTACTAACCTAGGTCATCTCCCATGAATCATTGGATGAGTAACCAAATATCAAACATGTAGTGTGTAATATATTTAGAAAGCAAGTAAAAAAGGGGGGTTTTGTGATTTCAAGTTTAATCTACTTAAGCAGAAAATTAAATTGCAAAGTTCAATCAATAAAATGTAGTAACCCCTAGTTCATTCATGTAGACTCTATCCTTATTCCTCTTAAGATTTAATACTCTTCCTCTCTTCCCAGAATTAGGTTAATTTAACAAAAAAAAAATCAACCTTATGTTTCCATATGAATTAGGTAATTCAATGGACTCTAATCTCTCATCCCAAGATTACGCAAACTTAGAAATAAACTTAGAATTAAGCAATTCAAGTTTAGAATCTCATTAAAATGAATTAGGGTTAATTAAGCAATGTCCCCCCTCATTCAACCATTAATTCAATTCAAGAGGTTAGGAAGAAAAAATTCATGAATGAAAAGGATTTGTATTAACATTCAAAACCCAGGAATTTAAGAATCTAAGTGAACTCACTAGGGATTATAAGAGATTTAGCCCTCCATAAGGATGGGTCTCACAATTACAAAGTAAGAGTGAAGAGAAATCAACAACATAAATGTAAAAATCAAAGAGAAGTAAGAAGAAAATGGAAATTCAACCCTAGGTTGATCAACAACATAAATGTACAAATTAAAGAGAAGTAAGAAGAAAATGGAAATTCAACCCTAGGTTGGACCCTTGGCTATCACCCAAGGCCACCCTAGGCTCTAGAAGTGTTCCCAAGATGGCAAAAATCTAAAACTGTAAAAAGCTCTCTAACCCTAATTTCCAAAAATCCATTTATAGTGAAGTGGTCCTCGTCCATAGTAGCTACTATGAAAACCATAGTAGCTACGTGCAGCCTCCTAATCCTGTCATTCTTCTCTGGAGTTGTCACTATAGGATCTAAAAGTAGCTACGCACACGTTTGCTGCATTCTGGTCTCTCTAAAAGTGCCTCCATATATTATAATCATCAGTTGATCTAACAAGGAAATTAGTCATAGTTTAAAATAAGGTAACATTATCCAAATACAGTAACATAATATAACTAGACTCCCTAAGAGCAGTTCCCCTAAGGGTATATTATAGTTGACCTTCGATCCTTTTCCATATCTCTCTGTGAACTCATCTTCAAGTTAAGAAGGGTTCTATATTATCATTCTATTATGGTATTCATTTTGTGCTCATGAGAGCACTGTTATATAAATGTCTTATGAAAATATGTGGTTGAGATATCTATTGTGTGAAGTATGAATGAAAAAATGGTTGTTTGATTGCTTGGATTGGTTGGCTGTTTAGACTAAACAATTGGTATATGCTTATATGAATCGTATAATGAGTACTTAATGTGGAATATTATGAAACTTGCTGAGTGATTTTGTTGTGATTTTATGGAATATGTCTGGGTATGAAAATGATTTAATAAGAGTATAAGTGGAATGGACTTAGTTTGGAAGTGATTTACTAAGCACGATATTATGAATGAGAAACAGAATAACTTTAAGAATGACCTAAGAGTCAGATATGGATTGGATCTAGTGTAAATAGTTACAGAGATACATTGGGGGTATAGAGTTCAAAGACGATAAAAATCTGGAGGAAATGTAGGGTGGTGAGCGATATTTGGGTATGTGTACACACTCTTTCTAAGAAGGAATGCATTACATGGCATCACACTCGTTTCTTGACTAGACTTCTGACTATGCCTTTGCTAAGGGGCCCAATTATTGTACATGTTGTATCCGTGTGCATGATGCATGATTAATGCAAGTGATAACTCTTGGTTTGGCAAAATCTCATTTTTATGCTTATGCGACTCTAGATCCATAACAATCCTATTGTTCGGAAGTTGTTGGGAGTTTCACTAGTTGGCCTACATTTCGCATGTATGGTGGGGACTCGAACCTCCACCGACCGATCTAGCTTGACCAACAAGATAAGCCTCAGGAGAAGGTCAGGATAAAAGAGCATCGCGTGGAGACTCCCAGCCAGGGTTCCGGGGCCTAGGACACTCATAGGGCTATTGGTAAGTCACCCAACTCCATTAAATCCCCTAGACGTCGAGGTCCTCCCTATCTTTCACCAACAATAGTTATAAAATAAGCTCGTGACTTCCTTCACAGGGGAGTGGGATTTCACACACATTTTCCTTCTGAATAGTCATACACACTTTTGGAGTTTCACTCCCTTAATCACGCACATAGGCGCTGGCCAAATTCAAGATTTTACATCATTTCATCAACTATTCAGAACCATATATAAGTAGAGAATTAGCAAGTACTTATACCCGTGCCTCAATGCACTTTCTCTAAGTGTTCCAAGCTCACTAGCTTTGTCTCTTTCCTTGAGTTCCAACCATTACCCGACTAGAGTTAAACTAGTCATTTATTTTCAAAAAGAAAGACAACAAAGTTTTCATAAAGGTTTACTTTTGGTCATTAGATTCAATTATTGAACTCAAGGTCAGAGCTGAAACCATGACCAAACTCCTTAGAGCGCATATACTTACATACCAATTTACTCTAAGCGTATCATCAGCATTTCCCACCCTCAAAGGGCTCAAGTTCATAAATGGTGCCCACTCAGCCTGCATATGCCTATATGCATATTCTTAGTACTTTACACAACACATGCGCCAAACCGTATATTTTCAAAGAGCACAACACATAAGATATCTTGTTCAAATACACCAGGCATTCCGTTTAATTGATCTTTGTTTTTCGGCAAGCTTTGAGTAAATAGTTCACTTGAAATAATTCACAATTTTTACAAAATAATATTTACTCAAACATCAAGTGTAAAATAATTCTCACTCAAAGATCAAAATTCGTCAAAATCAAAGTATACTCATAATTATATTTTAAAACATCAAAAGTCTCAAGTAAATATTCAAAAATGTCAACATGTAATTCAAACAGCACAAGTCTCCTAATACATGTGTTCTAGACCTCAGGGTTAAGGGACAACCCTCTTTGATTTATTTCCTTTCTTACTGTTTACTTGAAATACCTCCTCCCCCTTACCTTGGTGAGTGAGGTAATCCGCAAGTTCTTTTTCTTGGACTTCCCGGTGTCAGAATTTGCAGTTTCTTGATTCGTTTTGTTCCTAGTTCAGAGAAGAGTCTATCAGAATCCTTTGAGCCAAAATGGCCAAGAGTTAGTATTTTTAAAAATTCAGAAACAGCCATGCACTTGTTGCACAAAACTGGAAAATTTCAGATTTCCACAATGTTTGTAAAATTAAGTGTAACAGAGTCAAATGAAGTCCAAATCACGATCTGCAAATTTTTTTTAGAAAGCTAAGATCCTATGGATCAAAATCATATTTTCAAAATCAAACTTTGCTGCTATTCACGTAGGTTTTTCAGCTTTGCACCGTTTTTGTAATTCATTTCATAAAGTATTCAAACGAAGTCCAAAATTAACATAAAAATATGCGTTGGAAAGCTGTTTTCATGTAGTTTATGAAAATAATTTTTTTGGTTGAAACATGTAACATCCCCAATTTTAATTTGTGTACATAGGGTTATCCGAGTTTAGTTAGCCTTTATTAGTACTACTATTATTATATTGATTGATTTTCGTGCATTTTGATAATTTTGTGGATTTGTTGATTTTATGAATGTTCTCTTTTAATGATGATGGTCTGAATTGCTAGGGTCCCTGCTACACGATAGAGCTTGTTATTTTTGTGGTAATGTTTGATGTGAATTTTTATGTGCATGTGTTATAATAATTATATGATGAGGTTATCCTAAATAACCCTAGGTTAGTGAGATTAACCCTGGGGCGAATTTGTCTTTTGGTCAAATAGGAGGACCCCATTTTACTTCATGACCATTGTGATTAATGCTTACATTATCCTTTTAATTCATGTTATTGAATTTTGCTAGATATTTTCTTAAAACTAGTAGAACTACACGTGTAATTTTTCCTCTCTAACCTTAATTGGCCACTTAAGAAAAGCTACCCTTTTGCCCTAGATTCCACGTGCAAAACAAAATTTCAAGAGACACTTTTCAATCTTTCCTCATTTAAGTCTTGTAGCCAAAAAGCCATTCAATGCCTAGGGGGAGGGAGATATTCGAATAGACACCTTATGATTTTGTTCAAATATATCCCTCTTAATTAGGGCAACCAATTTTCGTTAATGCATATGAGATAAGAGATAGAGAAACTGGCCATAATGACCTAGATTCTGAGCCTAAATAATTGCATTTAACACAATTATCAATTCCCTAGTTACCCTAATTAAATGTAGCCGTTTGTCCTTTCCTAAACCGTTACATGTTAAATTGCAATCAATTGAGATTCCCTCATAAAAGATGCAGCCATTAAAGGAAGATTAGAGCCCAAAATCCCTTCCCAAAACGTAAAATCTTCCTATTCTCGTGCCCTTTATTATAGCTGACCAATTTAATTCCATTTGACATTATTCCAATGAACATTTATTGAGAAATTCCCTATACTTAATCACTCTCACGAGAAGCCTTTTCACCTAGCCGTTACATGCACCATAATTACCTAAATTACCTCCCACTTACCTTCAACCTCTCGAGAAAATGAATAGACACACGCTCAAATTTCCTTTCCCATATAATTGGAACCGCTAGCTGCATTTAGGGAGTAATGATGTTAGCTTGAGAAGTCGCCACCTAAGGCATTTAAAACCCAAAACCGTGCATGACATTAATTGTATATTCACCCCCTTAATTACAAACTTTTTAGATTCTCATGCATGTTTAATTGGTGCTGACCGGATTGTCATAAATTAGCATGATTCTTGCAGACGATCATTAAGGATGCCCTTTCCATTCCCACTTACTCGAATAACCTTCCATTTTCCCATTTAACTGCCACTGGATTTATTTAATTACCCACCTGCATTTATTTAGGCGTGTCAATCAGCTTGGAACGTTTCAAATGGAGCCATCACTTCCCCAAATTCGTGCCTGACATTGATTATATTTACCTTCCTTAATTACCTTGCATTAATTGCATGAACTAACTAACCATTCACATTATTTTTCCCTAATAATTGCGTCCTAATTTCATTTAACCCAAGGAGGCCTCACCTGCCTCATTTAAACCATCATTCAAGTTACCTAAATTACCTCTTAACTGCCTTTAACCTCACGAGAAATTTAAACAGCAACATTTATTCTGGAAACTATGCCTCATTAATTGCATGAAATTATTTCCTATTTTATGGCACTGGTCACACGCCCAAGGCAAAAAGAAAGGCATCACCTTGTATCGAGGAGTCCAAGAGGCATCACCATTTCACTAGCCACTCAAAAGGACATCACCCTTTCAAATTCGTGGGACACGAAGGGTTTGAACCCATTTCCCTCCACAAACGAACCCTAGCCGCCAACACGCATTGATTACTTACTCTTGCCCAGGTCAACCCACTACTCGATTACTTCACCATGATGGCTAGCTTGTGGAGACATGTGGGACATTAAAGACTTACTCCTTTTTCACTCTGTACATTCAATGCTCTTGACAAGGTGTGTCACATGCACCTGGACATCCAAGAGGCGTGATTGTTCAACAAGAAAGGCGAAAGGGTATGTCACTTCACTTAACCTAACCCTAAAACCCTTCTTGTGCAACTCCTCACCGTCAGCCCCTGAAAGACGAATGGGCAAAAGCTTTAAGCCACACTATATAAGGACACCTTCTAATCCTCACGCACCCTTTTTCCCTTACTTTCAGAAACACTCTCAACCTCACTACTTCTTTTCTCTCTCGACACCTTCTCACCCTCACACAAAACCCTCTAAGCCCTTTTCTCTCGTGGACAACACACTTCATCACCAACCACTCCAGGAGGCGACAAAACACCAAGGACTCAAGTCGTGACCAAGATTCTGCTAGTATCAAGGCCAAGCCTTCCACTCTATCTCTCTTTCTCAAAACAAACAAGGTTAGGGGAGCTCTTGTTTGCGCTTGAATGCATGTGGTTGTTTGTTAACTTATAAGCTCTGCATGCACTTTCTTTTTCTTGTTTTCGTCTCTGATCTTCATCAAAGAAATTTACAGGCAAACCATTTTTCTTCATCTCGTGGTGATTCTATTTGGTTGGTGTTTTAAAAATCCATGTTTTGTAACTTGTGTGAACTTGATTGAGGTTGAAATAGTTTTGCATGTTGATAATATTAAAATCCTTGTATGAGTCTCAGTAGTTTACCTTTATTATTGAATAAAGTTGGTAACATTGATGAATATCCGATTGCACGTTAAAGTAACTCTATGAATCCTTGTGCTTTTTTCGGTTTTCATTGACTACCCTCCTTCCTTTCTGTTTTAGCTGAGAAATTACTCACCTTTTTCTCTCGGTTTGATTCTATATGACCAAGGAACCCTTTTCTTAACCATGAAAGAATTCTCCTACCACCTAATCACTATTTTACAAAAAATTTGTGGTAGAAATAAGTTGCATGTGTGATTAAACTTTCGGTTATTTCCATGATTCTTTGATGATTATTTTGTTTGCGAAGGTACATTTTGACCAAGATATTTCAACAAAATTTTTATAACTATCTTCATCTTCCCTCCTTTTCTTTTATTCTTGGACTGTGGACGAATGATTCTTCTTTTCTTTGAACGTACTAGCTCTTATGAGTGTAGATTTGGTTATGTGGTTTGTGACCTTTGGAAATTTAATGTGCGTTCAAAAACGCAGAAGTGAGAATGCGGTTACGAAACTCTTATGTGCATGATATGGAAGATGAAGAGTCAAGGTCACAGTTTAGCACAGCTGAGGGATGTGATTGTTCAGGTTCGAGGGAAGGACCTTGGGGGTAGTGGAGGGGGGTTGCCCCAATGGTGCGGAATAGCTCACCGCGGCCGGGACACGTCGCCATCGAAACCTCCACTAATCCTAACGCGAGCAAGCATTACCAAGGATCGTGGAAGGACTTGTTCCTGAGGGACCGAAATGGTTAAATGGGAGAATATTCCTGATGGATTACATACAATGTGTGCTTGTAGGGAACGAGGGCCTTCGATCACCTTGACTGGAGGAATGGTGGGAACAAACTGAGGAAGTAGTGACGTTTTAAACGTTAGTGTTTGAATTATGTTGCGATGAATCTCTGTGACCCTGCCTGCATTTTGTAACTGTTTATTGGGCATTTTGTTATGACTGTGTGTTTGTCAATATGTGACTTCGTAAGTGCTTGATACTACTCTGATTTCCTTACTTACTCAACATCTGATGACTGATTGTATTGGAGCTCACCCTTTCTGTTCGTGTTCTATTGTTGTGTGTTTGTATGTATTGCATGACTGTATGAGAGATGGACCCTCAGCGAGCAATGATTTGGGGAGAGAATTCCGACAAGAAAGCAGTATGGAGATATGACCAAGCAACGCGTCGTCTCGTGTACCAGGGGATGGTCTACATGACCATGGGGCCTCTCACTGAAGGCGACTGGAAGCCTAGCTGGAGTGATCACCTTTTTGTAGATGTCTCTGTACCTCTACCTTCGGAACGAAGTATTATCATCCACTCACCCCCTTCTTCTCCACCACAAGAACCCCTAGCCAAATGTCTTAAAATTTTTATTGACAAAGGTAAGACCGTTATCGATCTTGACCCCGAGCCTACCCCTCCTCCCAGCCCTTCTCCTGCCCCTGAGTTGAAAGATATTGAGGTTATCGAGTCTTCCATTACACCAATGTCTCGCCAGTTCCCACGGATCCAAGCACATCCTCCCGATGAAGCTGGACCCTCTGTCCGACGCCTTTCACCACCACCACCTGCTTCTTGATCGCCCCCACCCACTATCGGCTGGATTGACAGCGACTTGGATGACCTGCCGCTCTCTCCTCGTCCTCAACCAGTGAACGACTCTCACGACTCCAACGGAATAGAGTCTGACCCCAGCGAGGATTCCTTTCCGTCAGAGTTTTATTTGTAGTTGTTTTATTTTGTGATGGATTAATACTGCTCATAGGACTTGGGTTGTTTTTTTTGTTTTTATTATTTCGAAACACTGAACCTTGGGGTTATTTGGCTTTGATTTTTGTTTTCCTTGGACACTTTGGTTGGATGGTTTATATATATATATATATATATATATATATATATATATACTTTTCTTTTACCAACATACTCTTTATTATATTTCCATAATTTTTTTTAATCTTCAACGGTGCCGTCATTTTAGAATCATCCTAAGAATAATTGGAGTAATGAACATAAATGACTTGTATGTTGTTGTGATGCGAGATTAGTAAAATTATATAATTTATGATGAGTGAACTCGATGCAAGTACATTGTTATAATCGCTATCTTTTAGTAAATTCGAGTTATTCTGATAAATTAAATATTTGAGTTAGAATGTGATGAATCCATATTTTGACTGATATTTTAGCATAATTCTAACACATTTGATAAGAAAAATATATAAAGAAAGCAGAAAAACTTAGAAAAAGAGAAGGAATTGAAGTTTGTTTAAATTTGTAGTTATTTTAGCAATTGTGAAATTTTTGCTTAGGAATTAAGTTTTTAATCTTGTTTTTGAAGGAATAAATTGAGCAAGGATCATATCCATGGAGGTTTGATGACAAGGAAGAGGAAAGAAGCAAGTCTGGACTCCAAAAACACAAGAATAAGAAATTGCAGACTGGGCGTGATCACTATTGTCAGTGAAAGTGATCACTTCAGAGCTCAAAGAAGAAGGAAAGCTCTGCGTAACCACTTTTATCATTAAAAGTGATAGTTCCAGAGAGGCAAAATATCAGGAAAGCTCTGCGTAACCACTATTGTCATCAAAAGTGATTGTTCCAGAGAGTCTTCAACTTGGCGAGTTACGCGTAGTCACTTTTATCAGCAATAGTGATAACACGCAACTACCTTGGCTCTGCGTTGTCACTTTTATCACTATAGTTTGTATAAGGAGGTTTCTTGAACCTTGAGATTGCATCTGGTTAAGAGATGAGGCTAACTGTTCCATTTGATTCTCCAAAGTTTTAATACTAACCTCGGTTCTTTACTAGAAAGTGATGTTGTTCATGGTCAATTGCTTCATGAGCTCCTCCAATGATGGTTCATTTTTCTAGGATGCACTTGGTTGTGAAGAAGATGGTTGGTGATGGTGCTGGGCTTGTTGTGGTTGATGTTGGGATTGATGGGATCTAATTGGGCCAGCATGATGTGCTTGATATTGAGTGCCTTGTTGCTGGTTGTGTTATTGAGAATTGATCCCCCATCTCAAATTTGGATGGTTCCTCCAGCCTGGGTTGTATCTATTCATAGATAGATCCCAATTGGGCTGTTGTTGCGAATTTGGAAAAGGAAATTTATTGGTGTAAATGTTTGCAGCATAAGCCTGAGAATTACCTTCTAGAGTGTCAGACTCTTGTAGTGTGGGGCAGCTATCAGTGTAATGGTCAGTAGCTGAGCAAATACCACACAACATGGCTGGAACAGATGGTGTAGGAGTTGAAGATGCAGCAGCACTCTTTTGCATGGAAGCCAATTGCTTCACCATGGATTGTAATTCATCTAGCTTATGTTCCAGCTTACTAGATTCAGCAACTTGTACTTCACTCACATTTCTGGTAACACAAGAATTTTGCCTTGTTGCAAATTGTTGGGAGTTGGCAGCCATGTTCTCAATCAAGTTACGGGCTGCAACCAAAGTTTTGTCGCCCCTCCACTTACGGCGTCTATCATGCTTTGGTCCATAGGGTGCAGTCCCTCATAAAAGTATTGTATCAACAATTGATCACTAATTTGGTGATGGGGGCAGCTAGCACATAGTCTCTTGAACCTTTCCCAGTATTCATAAAGGGTTTCTCTTTCAAGCTGCCTTATCCCACAAATTTCCTTTCTTATGGACGCAGCTCTTGATGCTGGGAAAAATTTCTCCAGGAAAAGTCTTTTCAAGTTATCCCAACTAGTAATAGATCTTGGAGGAAGATAATAAAGGCAATCCTTGGCTGCATCCATCAAAAAGAACGAGAAAGCCTTTAATTTAACATGCTCCTCGGGCACACCTTGTGGCCTCATGGTTGAACAAATAATATGGAACTCCTTGAGGTGCTTGTGTGGATCTTCACCTGCAAGGCCATGAAATCTTGGCAACAAGTGTATTAGTCCAGTCTTTAGTACAAAAGGAGCATCAATGTCAGGATACTGTATGCATAAAGCTTGATATGTTACATCCAGTGCAGCCAGTTCCTTTAATGTTCTTTCATTATCAGCCATTTGTTCAAATTCAGATTCTGAAGAATTAGGTGATGAATAGATAGATGAAGGAGATGAAGGTTCCTCCAAATGTTCAGAATTATGTCTATGTAATCTAATGCTACTATGAAATGTCCTATCAATCTCTGGGTCAAGTGGATACAAGTTTCTTGGATTCGATCTGGTCATACAATAAAAATTTACTATGAGGAATGAAAAGAAGTAAGCTAAATGAAATAGCAAAAATGTAGAACAATTCAGCTAACAATTATGCAAAAAAATGATATCTAAGTGCAGAAAAATGAAACATTAACACTAAACAGCAAAAACAAAAAGAAGTTGCAAACTATGACACAAAAATATGCAACACACAAGCACAAATTCTGTAAAATTATGCAGGAAGACAGAACAATAGTGCAAAAAAATTGAAAACAGAACACTAAAACAGAGCAACTAACAAGTTCAATGCAAAATTAACATCAAAGTCTCCAGCAACGGCGCCAATTTGATGAACGATTTTTCATTTCATTTTGCAAAAAGATTTGTCGTCAACCTTCATCAAAATATGCAGAAAAATTTATGTAGTCTAGGATGCAAGCCTAGGTTGTCTCCAACAACTTTGGTTTGTAATATACATTGAACATGTTGTAAACATTTACTATAAAAGCAATTAAAACAAGGGGGTTTTGTGTAATTCCAATTTTAATGTAAAGGCAAGTGATGAAATTAATGAATTCAATCAATAAAATGAGTAATCCTTAGTTTGTTCATGTAATTCTATCCCTATCCCTCCTAAGATTCAATACTTTTCCTCTTCCTCTGAATTAGGGTAACTCAAAAAGCAAGAATTAACCTTAACATCCCATACAAATTAAGCAATCTTCATAGGCTCCAACTCTTTTCCTCAAGATTACGCAACCTTAGAAACTAACTTAGGATTAAGCAAACTAAGCTAAGAACTTCATTAAACAATGTCCCCCTCATTCAACCATTAATTCAATTCAAAGAGTTGAGAAATATAAATTCATGAAGAAAAAGGAATTATATTGACATTCATACCCAGGAATTCAAGAATCCATGAACTCACTAAGGATTACAAGAAAGTTCAGACCTCCATAAGGATGGGTCTTACAAATTCAAGATGAAAACAAGGAAAATTCAACATCATCAATGTAAGAATTAAAGAAAAATGAAGAGTAATTGTAAATCAAACCCTAAGATTGGCCTTGGCTGTCACCCAAGGATCCTAAGCTCTGCAAAATGCTCTCAAAGTGGCAAAATAATCTAAAGTTATGTAAAAAGCTCCGTACTCTAATTTGTCAAATCCTATTTATAGTGCAGAAATTTTTGCCCAAAGTAACTACTATGGTTTCATAGTGATGACACGCAGCGCTCCATAGTGGTTACTCTCATTCCATAGTGTTTACGCTCAAGTCCTGTGAGTTGGGCCTCTTTGGAGTTATCACTTTGGCTTCATAGTGATAACGCGCAACACTCCATAGTGGTTACTCTCATTCCATAGTGTTTACGCGCAAGTCCTATGTTTTTAGCCTCTCTGGAGTTGTCACTCTGGTATCAGAACGATAACTTTGGCTGCTCCAGAGTGTCTACTATGGTTCCATAGTAGCTACGCGCAAGTCTTGTGCTTTTTGGCCTATTTGGAGTTGTCACTATGGGCTCATAGTGATCACTTTGGTCTGCCCTTCTGGATCTAGCTTGCTGTAGTGTTCACTATGGACTCCAAAGTGACCACTTTCATCTCAAACTTTCTCAAATGCTAAAAATCCATGGAATAAATCTAGAAGCTCCTGCACAATTATTCAAATGATCAAAATTGCAAACTATATCTATGCAAATCAATGTAATTTAACCAAAAATTAAGAAATCTATGATGAATTGACCAAAATGATGTTTTTATGTTATTTACACTTCCTAAGTTTACTAGATTCAGCAACTTGTACTTCACTCACATTTTTGGTAACACAAGAATTTTGCCTTGTTGCAAATTGTTGGAAGTTGGCGGCCATGTTCTCAATCAAGTTGCGGGCTGCAACTAGAGTTTTGTCAACCAACGCTCCTCTACTTGCGACGTCTATCATGCTTCGGTCCATAGGGTGCAGTCCCTCATAAAATTATTGTATCAACAATTGATCACTAATTTGGTGATGGGGGCAGCTAGCACATAGTCTCTTGAATCTTTCTCAATATTCACAAAGCGTTTCTCTTTCAAGCTGCCTTATCCCACAGATTTCCTTTCTTATGGATGCAGCTCTTGATGCTGGGAAAAATTTCTCCAGGAAAAGTCTCTTCAAGTTATCCCAACTAGTAATAGATCCTGGAGGGAGATAGTAGAGCCAATCCTTGGCTGCATCCATTAGAGAGAACGGAAAAGCTTTTAATTTGACATGCTCCTCAAGCACACCTTGTGGCCTCATGGTTGAACAAACAATGTGGAACTCCTTGAGGTGTTTGTGTGGATCTTCACCTGCAAGGCCATCAAATCTTGACAACAAGTGTATTAGTCCAGTCTTTAGTACAAAAGGAGCATCAATGTCAGGATACTGTAAGCATAAAGTTTGATATGTTACATTTGGTGTAGCCAGTTCCTTTAATGTTCTTTCATTGTCAGCCATTTTTTCAAATTCAGATCCTAAAGAATGAGGTGATGAATAGATAGATGAAGGGGATGAAGGAGATGAAGACTCCTCAAAATGTTCAAAACTATTCCTGTGTTCTAATGCTACTATTAAATGTCCTGTCAATCTCTGGATCAAGTGGATACAAGTCTCCAAGATTTGACTTGGTCATGCACTAGAAATTAACTATGAACAATGGAAAGAAGTAAACTAAATGAAACAGCAAAAATGCAGAAAAATTCAGATGACAATTATGCAAAAAAAAACTAATAACTAAGTGCAGTAAATTAAAGCATTAACACCAAACAGCAAAAATAGAACAAAGTTGCAAACTATGACACAAAAATATGCAATACACAAGCACAAATCCTGCAGAATTATGCAGCAAAACCAGAACAATAGTGCAGAAAAATTGAAAACAGAACACTAAAACAGAGCAACTAACAAGTTCAATGCAAAATTAACACCAAAGTCCCCGGCAACGGTGCCAATTTGATGAACGATAGATTTTCATTTCGTTTTGCAAAATGATTTGTTGTCAACCTTCATCAAAATATGGAGAAAAATTTTGTAGTATCTAGGGTGCAAGCCTAGGTTGTCTCCAATGACTTTGGTTTGTAACATACATTGAACATGTTGTGAACATTTACTATAAAAGCAATTAAAACAATGGAGTTTTGTGTAATTCCAATTTTAATGTAAAGGCAAGTGACGAAATTAATGAATCCAATCAATGAAATATGCAATCCTTAGTTTGTTCATGTAATTCTATCCCTATCCCTCTCAAGATTCAATACTTTTCCTCTTCTTCTGAATTAGGGTAACTCAAAAAACAAGAATTAACCTTAATATCCCATACAAATTAAGCAATTTACATGGGCTTTAATCTCTCATCCCTAAGATTATGCAACCTTAGAAATTAACTTAGGATTAAGCAAACTAAGTTAAGAATTTCATTAAAACAAATTAGGGTTAATTAAGCAATATCTCCCTCATTCAACCATTAATTCAATTCAAAGAGTTGGGAAATATAAATTCATGAAGAAAAGGGAATTATATTGACATTCATACCCAGGGATTCAAGAATCCATGAACTCACTAAGGATTACAAGAAAGTTTATCCCTCCATAAGGATGGGTCTTACAAATTCAAGATGGAAACAAAGGGAAATCAACATCATAATGCAAGAATTAAAGGAAAATGAAGAGTAATTGTAAATCAAACCCTAAGATTGGCCTTGGTTGTCACCCTAGGATCCTAAGCTCTACAAAATGCTCCCAAAGTGGCAAAAGAATCTAAAATTATGTCCAAAAACCTGTACCCTAATTTCTCAAATCCTTTTTGTAGTGCAGAAATTTTCGCCCAAAGTAACTACTATGGTTTCATAATTTGGGTCTCTCTGGAGTTATCACTTTGGCTTTATAGTGATAACGTAAAATGCTCCAGAGTGGTTACTCTTGCTCCATAGTGTTTACGCGCAGGTCCTGTGTTTTTTGCCTCTTTAGAGTTGTCACTTTAGCATCAGAGTGATAACTTTGGCTGCTCCAGAGTGTCTACTATGGTTCCATAGTAGCTACGTGCAAGTCTTGTCCTTTTTTGCCTCTCTGGAGTTGTCACTATAGGTTCATAGTGATCACTTTGGTCTGCCCTTCTGGATCTAACTTATTGTAGTGTTCACTATGGACTTCAAAGTGATCACTTTCATCTCAAACTTTCTCAAATGCTAAAAATTCATGGAATAAGTCTAGAAACTCCTACAAAATTATTCAAATGATCAAAATTGCAAACTATATCTATGTAAATCAATGTAATTTAACCAAAAATTAAGAAATCTATGATGAATTGACCAAAATGATGTTTTTATGTTATTTACAATTCCTAAGTTTACTTTTTCTATTAAGAAACATTAAAAAGACAAGTAAAAAACCTAATAAAATGTGGATTCATCAGTATCACAGGAAGACATGAGATTCTACAATCCGGCCTTGCGACAAGGTATTTTTCGTGTATTGGTGGCCTTGAGTACAACTTGTTGAGTCCTCCAAGACGCATGGTTTAATTCTTCAGAGGAACGCACTTCCTCTGATTGTTTTCTTTTGTAATTGTCGTCTTTGTATAATTATATTGTTGGGACTGCTCTTAGGCTCAAATAGAGTTAATAACCATTTTGAGTTGTACCTTTGTTTTATAAATATAAATTGCTGTATTTTTTTTTAACAGGATTATTTGGTATTAAATTATTATTTATGTATTTACTTACGATGCTATTTATTTCAAACCATGGTTATGTTTGAGAAAAAGGGATTTCCAATGTATTTCGATACTGAAAATTTTTAAGTACACAAGTACATATGTCTTTTGATTTATGACCAAGTATTACATATCAATATAGTAGATATATACTTTACATGTATGAATACTAAGATGCTTTATTTAGGATAAATGCGTTATGTATGTTAATTCACTTATTCACCAGATGTAAATCATCTAGCTAAGCATGTATATATGCCACTTCATGTATGAAGGCGCGAGGCGCCCAAGTGGGCCATTGAGTCTTTATTAGGGGCATTACAGGTCGCTCTCAGACTAGCTCGATTCCTTTTAGATTACTTAGGCTGTGAAACCAGTTAGAAACTATTTCTCATGTTGTGCATTAAATGGGCTAATAATGCGTGGGGCTGTTGCTGTGAGTAATATTTTGCTCTATATATACGATTTCATTTTATTTTTTTGAAAGCTCACCCTTGCATTTATGTCTATGTCATTGTGTGCGTGTGTACTGCGATGATCGTACGGTGGTACGTGAACAAATGTAGCAGGTGTTGCATCTACTTCACAGGCTGAGAGGCTAGTGGAGAAATGTTAGAAACTGGAGTCGAGTAATTTTGCATCAAAGTCCTTTTTCTTTATATTTTGAGACCTCATGTAGAGGGAGTTACGTAGTATAATTTTGTGTATTTTGAATATTATGAATTAAATGTAATATTATGTTGTTCTATTGGATATTTGTTGTAAGAAACTTTGTTTTATTTTGATTTGAGGAGTGAATTTTATACTTATATTTTCTATTATTTATCTTTCTTAAATAAGTATGTGGTATAAAAACAATGTTCTCGGTTCCTTGGTCATAACAGTTAGGTAGATCAAACTTAGTTCTTCTCTTTTAATTATTATTAAATTAAAAGCTTATAAACTCTATATTTTTTCTTCTATTTACCTTTCATGACCATTGGGAGTAATAACTTAAGAAAAAGACTGTTAACATTATATGACTACTGAGTGTCAATAGATTTAGGATGAGTGATTGACAATCATAGAGAAACTGAAATTATAATTAATCAAAAAGAGAACGTACAACATTGTAAAAATGAATCTATGAGCTCTAAGTTCTTCTTGATTAGTTTATTGTAGAGGTTGTACTATTTTAATTCTATGATTAAATCTTTGTTTTTATTTTATTTTGTATCCATTAACGTCAAACAATTAAATCAAGAAAATCTTGATAATTAGAAACGATCATTATGAGATGATATTTCAAAAACTTATTTTATAACCCTTCATTACTTTTCTGTAGATATATTTATCCATCAAAACTTTGCGATTCAAAATCTTATTTGTACCAATTGTTGTTATCTTGAGTAATATAATCAAATTGAATGACAAACAAAACTTCATCTAACGTTATGGTGAAGGATACATTAGTTTATACATCGTTATCATCTTGGATATCGACGATCGAAACCATCGAAAGAAAAAGCATGTAACATATTCATGACTAAACAAAGAGTTAACTAGCGTCAAGAATTGTTATTTATGGTACCTTGGTGGCTCTAGCTGCCGCTTGGTACCTGGAAGCATATCTATGAAACAAGGCTAGTGCAATACTAGTGACTTCGGCAACATTTTGCGCCTTAACCTTTATAGTAGCAGTTCTCTTACTCATCCTTTGACCAGGGAACGATTGTACACAATAGCTTGCATCTGTTAAGGCAGTGCTCACCCATGTCTCGACGTTGCTTATTTGCCACAAGAAACGATCGTCTATGATGGTGCGCTTGTCTAGCCTGCGGAGCTCTTTGATGGCTTGGCTAAGTTGGTCCACACTATCATTGATTAGCGTCAAGCAATCTTGAATAGTAAGGTACACTTTGCCAATATTGAATTCCTCAAGTTCTTTGGTCACTTTCAACAGGTAACCCCTTGTTTGTAGTGCCCTCGTGAGGCTCACGGAAAGAGCTACATGGACTAAGTCCTTAGGGCCATTATCGATGTTGTAATTGGCAAATCTGGCCAGGCAACGTATGCACAGATCAGGGTATCGAGTGCTATTGCAAGAGGACTCTATGTAGCCCATTGTTTGGGTTTGGTTTTGCCTGTTATGCCCAGCCCTGGATGGCTCAACTTGTGCAAGACATGTAAAGATCATAGCAAGAAAAATAACTAAGATTGGCAAGTTTGGTAGGAGTGCCATCTTGGGTGACAACTGATAATTGATTTGTTCAGACTCTGATACGTAAAAAAAAAGTAGGAGTTTGCAAAGCTCGAAAGCAGATTTTTGGTTGAATAAAATGTCAAAAGGACAAGTTTAATTTATATAGAGAGAGCTTCACAAAGCACCATGTCATGCACATGCTTATCCTTGTCTTCTTTTTAAATGTTAATTTACCTGCATTATTAAGTTGCACCAGGCACGAAGAACTCCAATTAGACTATTTAAAATGGCTAGTCACAAATCTTGGATCAGCATTAGCTTTAACTTTAACAACGCATTAATTTTCAATTAAGCATTAGCTTTAACTAGCTGTTCTACATAAGCATGCATAATGATAGCGGTTTAGCTTTCGGTCAAATACTGTATGAAAAAAAGTTGATAGAGAAACTCACTTCATGATTTCTACACCTTAAAAAGAATAACTTTCAGCTATCGGCTAAGAGATATATTTGATCTTTGAAAAAAATAAATAAATAACTATACATATTTAGATCATCAAATTACGACTATAAGGTTCTGTTTAGTAAATATAATAGGAGAAAGAGATTAGAAAAAGAGATAGATAAAGATAGAATATGATAAAAATAAAATAAAAAAAAACTTCTTATCCTATTCTATATTTGATGTATATAAGGATAGAAAAACATATAACATTATATTATTATTTTTAATATTTGAGATAAATAAATAAATAATAGAAAAAATAAAAATTATATTTAAATAAAACACTCTTTTATTAAAATTAATATGATTTTCTAAAGATAATTTTTATTTAAATTTTTACTTTTAAATATATGTAAATATAAATCAAAAAATATTTTCATGCACATATGATAATAAAATTTGATATAATAATTTTATTCAATTTTTTAAAATTAAAAATTATTATTAGAAAAGAAATTATAATATGAGCGAAAAATTTTAAAAGTGTTAAAATTTATTTTATAAAATAATTAAAATATTTTTTTACAATTTTTTTAAATATACACTTTTCTTAAGATATTATAGATTTTTAAAAAATATAATTTTTAAAAAAAAATTATTATTAAAAAATTTACATATTTTTATAAATATTTTAAAATTATATTCTTTTATAAAAACTTTGAACTTATATTTTTTAATAATTATATTTTCTAGAAAATATTAAAAAGTTATAAAATATGCGTAAGGATGTAATGAAAAAAATAAAATAAAATATAACTATCATATCTTATTAATAAAAAATATTATAAATAAGATAAAATAAAATAAACTATTTTATCATGTCATTTTGTTTTATTTACCAAAACACATGCTGAATAACATAACCTTTCGTAATAACATTGATAGAGTCTTGTCCTTGAGATATTAGTAAATAATTTTATTACTTTTACGAAACGAATTTAATTATTTTTTTGTTCTTAAGATTAATGGTTAACCCATTTATAACAATAAACATCAATATTAATTAATATTCAACCCAGAGTTCATACCTAGTTTAAGAAGGACTTTCTCCCTAATTGAGTTTAATGGCACGTGCAGTAATTAATGCCGGTCAACGTTTTCCTTGTCATACGTGTTCTGCTTATAGGTTTTGACCTTAGATAATAAAATCTCCGACCAAATTGTGCGGAAATAATAGAAAAGGGGTTATGCGAAGCTTAGGAGGGAAAACGTAAAGAAGTTGAATCAATGGGCATTGTTTAACACTTTAATATGAGATTGATGATGATATTGTGAAGTGAATCATGGTACAAGATGGGGCTCATTCGGCGATGCCAACGGGCCTTTGTCCACGGGAAAAGAGGAAAGGTAATATAAAACACGTGCATGTAGCTGAGGTTGACGAAGCACGATAACCCCATCTCTTTTTATCTTCTTTCTGTCAAGGATACACAATTTAGAGTATACCTACAACTATGTGCCACTAATATTTGATTTTTATTAGCAAATGAGCGTGGACCAAAAGAATAAAGTCAGCCAGTTAGTTTCACTGCTATGTTTTTTTTTTCAGCGCTAGTTTATCCATTTTAATTTTACGTTCCTGATTAATACATTCAAGAACAAATATTTTATTTGAAATTATGACACAAGGGAAAGAATCTTTTCATATCGGCGTAAACTGTAATCTGAGTATTTTATTTAATTTATATTTATTATAACTCATTAAATATAAATTAAAAAAAAATTAAAATTAAATATAATTTAAGAATTTTTAGACTTGTAATATACAAGAAGACTTATTTGTAAAGCTTTTCGTCTCTTTCCATATGATCATTTCTGTTTCTAAATAGTTAATGGGATCTCTCGATGAATTAAGTCAAGTGAAACAGAAAAAGTTAGGCGTATAGACGCATTTAAAAAGGCATTCACCAACTCATTATAAGGTATAAGGTAGTCAAAGAAAATAGTAAAACATTCCAATAGATGGTGATATTAAATTTGCTACAGTGCAACCAAGTTCCACCATCATCTAGTTCATAGTCAAACTCAACATAGTCATAGGTTGGCTATCCATTCTCGTTTCCGTTTTAGACAAATACACCAACTACGCATAAAATCATCACAAAGACAAAGTACCATCTTTCTCATCTACGATCAAATAAAGAAAACATAAGTTATTTCATCCAAGATATTTTAATCAAAATTCACACTTAGAATTCTCAATCTCATTTTCAACTTATTCTTTGGTTAAGTTTGATTTTGCTTGGTAAAAGTTCTAATAAGTAACTTTTATAAATAATGCTCAAAATTAAATCCTTACCACCAAATCTAAACAAAATTAGTCATTCATTTTCATTCTCATAACCACATGCTTACAAGTATGTTTCATCACATCACAGCCATGCTAACCAGCATAACACATTATATCATCATCTTTCTCAAATCACATCAGATTAATATATCTTTCTGAACATTACTAGTCTCGTACTTTATAAAAATTTAACCATTCAAAGAGAAATGTTTCTTTTCACGAGGTTCATCAATACTTTTGAACACAAATTCTTAAATATTTCTACCGTCGTCACTATTTCTTAAATAAGCAAGATTCAAAAAATTCCACAAACTCTAAAATATCAAATTCACAATAACAAATAACAAAAGTCTTATATTTTTTCTTTTGTGCCCACTACGCCAGAAATGAGATGTTAGAGTGGTTCCAGTTAAACATAGAAAGCGGTTATAAGTGCTATAAAATCTCACGCTATGCGATGTTTTGATTTTTGGAAAGTAGTTATTTAACCGCTCTCAAATGTATATTTTGGAGAGCGGTTATGAGTGAACTGCTTTCAGAAGCTGGACCAAAGAGACCGGTTAACGGTTAACCGCTCTCTAATCTCAAACTTATAAGAGCAGTTCACGTTTAACCACTCTCTTAAGTATACTTCTGAGAGCGTTTCACGCTTAATCGCTCTCTTAAGCGTACTTCTGAAAGCAATTATTTGGTGAACCGCACTCACAAGTGGACTTTGCAAAGCAGTTTTTCGTGACCCGCTCTCCAAAGTTAAGAAATATTTCTTAATTATTTTAATAAAACTATCATAATTTTTATTTTTAGCATACTTGGTAAAGCATACAGTATTCAAAACCAATTCAATCCGAATATAAATTTCAAACAGAGCCTGATATACTAGAATTTCAAAGCAATTGCACATTATATTATTCAATTACAATTCACATATACATATTACAATAAGAGTTTACATTGATAGAAGGAAAATAATCTCATATTTACACTTTTTGCCTAAATTTTCGCAGGTTTAGAAAATTGTCTAAATATTGTACAAAAACACTAATAATCTATTGTGCTTAATGTCTCCTTTAAATATCTATGGTACAGATATGCACATCACTCCTTTTGCACTTGATGAATTCTGTTGTCAAGGAAAGTTAGCATCTGTACCTCTAGAAAGTACTGAATACAAAATAATAAAACACAAAGCTTAATTAATTAAGGCAAATAATAAGCATAGGGCAAACAGTTAGCATCTGTAAGATTCTTACATTAACTGGGATTACAATTTGTCCATGTTGCAAAGCATCCCCAATGAATAGACACACATAATATCCACAGTCATCATTATTTGTTTGCTTTGGACACTATATGGAAGATAAAAACAAATAAACCAGCATTAACTACGATAGATATACAGTACAATTAATATTTACCTAAAAATTAGAAACATATTGTATGGTATAGTGTTACTTGTACAGTGACCCATCTTGTCTGAGTCATCTTTGTCCTAGAGGGCTGCACTTCCCTCTCTGCTCAATACGTGACAAGAGCGCTAACAATGGTGCATGAAAGAACTTAGATACATTTGAACCACTTAACATTAATCATAGTTGGTTGACATAAATAAATGCTTACTTATTAAATAGGTTCTATATATGTGTTCTGATCTTCAGCTGCTTGCGTAAAGGGTCCATATAATAAATAGTCTCGTTAGCAGTATTGATGGCAATCAAGACCCAATGTTGCCTACCACGAGTATAAATATATGTTTAAGATTACAAGAATTAAAAGTTATATGCTAAATTATAAAACATAAAGCAGAGCCTTAATCAAATTGACTTACCCAACATTATAAGGTGCAAAAGTCAAGTGATCTTCACCCATATGACGCTTCAACATTTCAGCCATATGTTGATGTGGGTTCAGATTGAGCCTTTCGTCCATTTCATATGGAGATATAAATGAGAATCTATTTGCCATTGTTGTCCCATGCAAGTAAGCTTCACACAAATATCTTGTATTGCAAAAGTAGAATTGAAATGCATTATACAATGAACGTTCAAAAAGTTATAAATTGCTAAAGAATTATATAATTTGAAAATTAATTTACCGTATGTAAAGGTTAATGCTAGAGGCACTTAACCAATGTCGACGTATGACCTCTATAATGTTTTCCTTCCCCACAATGTTACAAAACTCTTTACCCCAGTGCTCAGTTGTCAGTTGAATTGTAGCTGTATTAATGGCTTGATCACTTCTCACAAACAGCTTCATCATATCCAAGCATGCAGCACCTTGGGCTTTTGCCAACTTAAGAATCTCTGATGATACACAAGCATTGCTACCTTTATTGGATGGACCAGCAATGGACTCTTTTAAGTAGCTTGTCTCTTTCCCTAACCCTTTACCTGATGAAGGGACAACCTAAATTATATATTTTTTAATTGTAACATCTAGTCTTCCAAACTATAAAGAAGCTTGTATACATGCCTTAGGTCTTAAAGTGATTAGGGACAATGGCCAAGCAACATAAGTACCAATGGCATCTCTCAGGTAAATGAGGTTTGCTTATTCATTTGGGATAGGCAGTGCAGAGTCTTCCTCATGTTGTTGCACTACCTCTTTAGAAACCTTACCATGCTCTGGAGGAAGAGTCATATTATGTAAGGAGTTCCCAACCACTGTATGATATACTCTACCTCTTGCAACTAGGCGAAAAGGTTTGTTCAAGTATAGCAAACAGTTATGATCACCCTATAAATGAAAGTTTGTTATATTCTTTTCTAATTAAATCAAAAGCATTAAACACTAAAAGCTAAATGATGATTTACTGTAGCTTAAATACCTCTAGGATCTCAACAGAAGCAATTAGTGTGCAACTGCCTCTATGGCTGGTAGAAGGTGCATCTACAGGCGATTGGGGACCAATGTCCACCTTTGGTTGCATTTGAGGAGCAATATTAAAAGGGGGTGACATACATGGTGGTGGGGAGTGAGTAGGGTTGAACGACATCTGACCTGGCATGAATGGAGGCAGTCCCTGACCCCCTGTCAACTGTGTCACTACATTAGTCAAATGTGTTACCCAATACTTCATGTTTTTTCACTCGGTAGATGATGGATGTGGACATGATAGTGCTGACCCAAATGCAGATTTTTGAGTCACTGATGAATCCACTTTTTATTATATTTTACTTGCCTTTTTGGTGCTCTTTGATAGAAAAAATGGACTTAGATAGTGAAAATAATATAGAAATCACATTTTGAGTAAATATCATAGGTTTATTAATTTTTTGTTAATTTGCATTTAATTACATAGATATAGATTGCAATTTTAATTATCTTGATGATTTTGCAGAGTGCCCAAGTTAAATTTGAGAAATCTTGGTCCTTGGATGAAAGTTGCCCCCAAAGTAGCCACTTTTAGGAGCAAAAGTGGCAACTACAGCAAGTCTGAGCATTAAAAGTTCCAAAGTAGCCACTTTCAAGACCAAAAGTGGCAACTCCAGAAGCTCCAGGGACGCTAAATTGGAAGCATGATGCGCGTGGCCACTATTGCCTTTCAAAGTGGCTACGCGCATCCAAAGTAGCCACTTTCAAGACCAAAAGTGGCAACTCCAGAAGCTCCAGGAACGCCAATTTTGAAGCATGATGCGTGTGGCCACTATTGCCTTTCAAAGTGGCTATGCGCATCCAAAGTTCCCACTTTCAAGACCAATAGTGGCAACTCCCGAGAATTGACAATTTTACGAGAATTGCGCGTGGACACTTTCAAGGCCCAAAGTGGACACTTTCAAAGGCAAAAGTGGACACTTTGGTGACATGTCATCCACTATAAATAGATTTTAGGAATTAGGGTACGGGACTTTTGACACTTTACACAATTTTTCTTTGCCAAATTGGGATAATTTCTTACGACATTGGAGTCTTGGGTGATAGCCAAGGGTCCTCTATAGGTTTTAATTTCTAATTTCTCCTTTGATTGTTGTTGAATTTACATTAATGATGTTTACATTCTTGCATTTCTTTCTCTCATTTATGAAGCCCATCCATATGGAGGGCTAAACTTTCTTGTAATTCCTAGTCAATGCACATGAATCTTGAATTCTTGGGATTAATTGCAATACAAATCTTTCTTTCCTTGAATTTATTAACCCTAATCTCTGAATGAAATGGAATTTGCATGAAGGGAACATTGCTTAATGAACCCTAATTTACCTAACGAAATTCTAATTCAAAATTGCTTAATTTTGATTAATCCTTGAGGTTGCTTAATCTTAGGGATAGAGATTGGAGCCCATTAAGATGCTTAATTTTAATTGGGATGTTAAAGTTAGTCTTCGCTTGTTAGATTAACTTAATTCAAGGGAAAGAAAGGGGATTATTGAATCATTTGAAAGAATAATGATAGAACTCATTGCTTGACTAGGGATTACCCATTTTAATTGATTGAATTTCATTAACTTACATTTTGTTCTTGATTAAAATCTGGAAATTGACAAACCTCCCCCCAATTTACTTGCTTTAAAATACATGTTTACACTTGCTCGATGTATGTTCCCAACCAAAAATTCCTTGGAGACGACCTAGGATAACACCCTAGTACTGCATTCATTTCTTTGCATATTTGATGAGGATTAACAACAATCTTTTGCATAACGAATAGCTCAAATATCGTTTCATGAGTCACCCCAAAACCTACAGCCCTCACACGACCTGGATGCTCTCTTACACCAAGTGCTTGAGAGAGTATGTCATTTCGGGCTATTGATTCAGTCTCAACGTCTAGAGTGACCTGTGAAAGGTTTTCCTACAATAAACACAACAAAAACTTAAAGGTCGTTAAAGGAGAATTCAAATACAACTTTATGTATTTGAAAATACTAACACATTAGGCCTAACTACTTACAAATTCATGGACCATTTTTTGAACTCTTTCGTCATCAATGTCACCTTGTTTATTTACCCTAACAGCTTTTCATAGGACATGTTGAGGTACTGAGGTCAAATTAGACCCAGATGTAGTAATCTACACCAAATTTAAGACTAAATGCCCTCATTAAACGGTTTCCAACAATGAAAACTGAAATTATGCAGATAAACAAGGATGTAAAAATTCTATGAGCAGACAGAAATATTATGAAGAATATTACATAAGGTGCAGTAAAATTATGCAGAAGCAATTTGAAAGCAAAGCCACAAAATAAATGCTCAATCTAGTTACTTTTCTACTACTAATGATATTGAAATGCAAAATTTCCCGGCAACGGCGCCAAAAACTTATTGTTAGCAATCTACACTAGCAAGTGCACTAGGATTGCAGCAAGTGATGAGTAAATTTAAGATCCAAATATCGTCTCCACAGTGAATTTAGATTCAAGTATCACTTCATAGAATTATAACCATTCAAGCTTTTCGAAATTGTAAGCAGAGTGGTAACATGTAATAACAGCAAACTAGAACAATTAGAAGTAAAATGAACTTGCAGAAAACAGAATAATGAACACACAGTTATGTGATAACAGAGGAAGAAACCATAGCTAGGGAATTGCTTCACCAAAACTCCAATATTTAATCAATAAAGTTCTGAATTAACAAGCAATTGGAAAGAATGACAATCAGTTTCACATTATACTATTCAGAGGTTAATTCCTTAACTCAGTGAACCTAACATTCAATTAAACCATTCTAATTCCTTAGATCTGATTCAATTCAATGTTGCTTTAAGTGTAAGAAACCAAAAGATTGCAAGATCAAAGTTTCTTATCCCTAAGAAAACTAAAATCTCGGTGATTGGTTCAGATCTGAAGAACAAATTCAATTTCCATTGACAAAGGTTCCTCTGAATTTAGTTAATCAAATTTCCATTCAATTTCCACGTGAAGTTCAGAATCAATCACTCAATCTATTCCAAAGCTTGAAATTCAGATCCAAATCAATTCAACATATTCGTTTCAGATCTACAATCCCTAACTATGAACGAATTACATAGCCATGGCAGCAGAGAAAAGAAAAGAAAGAGAAGAAGAGAAGAAGAATCTCAGAAACGCCATGGAAGCTTGCTCCACTCCAATTCCTCTTCGTGAAGCTCCAAGATTCGAATCCCCACTCCTCTCTCTCACTTTCTCTAACAAGAAGCTAACTAAAAAAACTGAAAATGAATAGAATCCCCTCTTTCCGGATTGTTTCTGGTATTTATAAAATTTCCCAGATTTTCACGTTATCACTTTTATGAGAAATAGTAGTTACGCAGAGAGTTTTTGGTTGCGCGTTAACACTTTTCCCAGAAATAGTGGCCACGTGCATTTTCCTGATATTGAGAGCTCTCTGGAACTCTCACTCTTGATGATAAAAGTGACAACGCAGAGCCAAGGTAGTTGCGCGTTATCACTATTGTTGATAAAAGTGACTACGCGCAACTCGCCAAGTTAAAGACTCTCTAGAACGATCACTTTTGATGACAATAGTGGTTACGCAGAGCTTTCTTGATATGTTGCCTCTCTGGAACTATCACTTTTAATGATAAAAGTGGTAACGCCCAGGCATCACTTCTTCTTTGAGCTCTGAAGTGATCACTTTCACTGACAATAGTGATCACGCCCAGTCTGCAATTTCTTATTCTTGTGTTTTTGGAGTCCAGACTTGCTTCTTTCCTCTTCCTTGTCATCAAACCTCCATGGATATGATCCTTGCTCAATTTATTCCTTCAAAAACAAGATTGAAAACTTAATTCCTAAGCAAAAATTTCACAATTGCTAAAATAACTACATATGTAAACAAACTTCAATTCCTTCTCTTTTTCTGAGTTTTCCTGCTTTCTTTATATATTTTTCTTATCATTTGTGTTTTAATTATGCTAAAATATCAGTCAAAATATGGATTCATCACTACCCCAAACTTGAATTTTTGCTTGTCCTCAAGCAAATCAAATTAAACCAAGGGTAATTCTTCCACTTCTCATAAACCAATTCACAAACTGCTTTTCTCAGATTTTTCAATTTCCAATTCTGTGTTTTCTGCAAAATTTTCAATCAAGATGTTCATCCAATTACTCATCGTTGCAATCACAATGCATTCATCAAATTTTAAGCAAGAATTGCTATCTAAGTTCATATATATCAGCCAAGTTCATGTGAGAAACATTAAAATCATGATCACTTCTCACTGGACAGTGTTTCCCTCATTTCTCAGCAGTGTTAAGGTACTGTTTTCTCTCTTTAATCATCAATTCAGCTACACTCTACCATATGCTTGCCCAATTTCTCCATCTCCTCTGCTTAGTACAGCCAATCACACATCAAGAGGACTTTTTACAGTTTATAACAAGGCTTAGGTTAAGGTAGATACTGAACAGAATAAGAACAAGTTGCAATTTCAAAAGATCAGAGGCATTTTGAGTGAATGACTTTAAAACTAGTCTGGTTTAGCATCAATTCACATTAAATCCCTCAGTTATGCAGCAAACAAATTGTTTTTGTGCAGCAGAATTTTCATTTTCCCTTTTTCTTCTCTTACTTCCATTTACTCTTTCCTTTTCCTCAAATTTCTTTTCCTTTTTCTCTGCAACAGTTCAGATTCTGTTTTTGAACTCATGTTTTACTCTTTCCACAGTTTTGCTGCATAATTTTTCATTTTTCTGCAGCACTTTTGTTCTTTCTTTTTGACTTTTTGAACTCAAACTTAGATAGCTTGCTATTCCCCTACCCCAAACTTAAAAATTTGCTTGTCCTCAAGCAACATAAATGGATGCTACCCCAAACTTAGTTTTAAAACTCATTCTTGATTGAACTCACTATGCCTCTTTTCCTTTGAATGGTAAAATTGGTTTTTCAGCAAGGCTTGTAATGAAGTTAACTCAAGAAAAAGGAATATTAAGCTCAAAGGGGTAAACTAGGCAATTAATCATAAGGGAAGGCATTTTAGGCTAACTAATTATATCAAACATGGCCTCTATCATGTGTGTGAGAATTGTAACATGCATATTCAATTAAGAAAAAGGGCAAGTTCTAGAGAATGCAGTAAAATCTGATTAATCACACAAGAAAAAGTAATAGGCAGCTCAAGTCTCACTAGGAATTTATAAGTGATCATGTGGATTAATGAAAACACAATGCACTTTTCAGAAATATATGCACCTAGTTGCAACTGCCTCATTTTGAAAATACAAGTGTGATCTCATTTTGAGAATGGGAAAAACAACTTAAAAAGAAATTCACATAGAATTCACAGCCAGCAGTTTATTATTTATTCTAGTATTTAGTGTTTTTCAAAAACAATTCAGTGTAATGTGAGGCTACACATGAATAAGAGGTAGAGAATGAAACCCCCCTTTCATGGCAGCTTGTGCAAGAGTCACCATCCACTGTGTGTAAGTGTTGTGTGTGTGATATTCTCTGCACAAAAACACCAGAATTCCATCAATTCGCAGCAAGAGAAAGCTGATTAGTTAAGAAGCTAATATAATTGCAAAATAGGTAAGTGAAAATTAAACCAAATTGTAGCAAATAGTGATTACAACCCAAAAAGTTTAAAACTACTAGAAATTTACAAAATCCTAATAACAGAAAATAAATTCCTAAACTAATCTTCTGCTGCATCTTCTTCCTCTGAGCTTTCCTCTTCAGAACCTTCTTCTTCTTCTTCCTCCACTACCTCTTCAAATGGTGGCTGATGAAAGTGGGTTCTGTATATTGGCATATTCTTGAAAACAGAAGAACGAAGGCACTGGGCATTCTCTGCCAAGTCTGGAGTATGATACATTTCATCTTTGGTCATTCCCAATTTCTGACCAATATTCAGCATAATACATTCCATTAACATAACTCCAGCTTTGAGGCTATTGTGCAGCTCAGTCTTCCTTTCAGCCAATTGATTCTGCCCTTCAGCTAGCTGTTTCAGAGTGTCCTTCATCATCATTGGTTTCTCTTTCTTGAATTGTGAAGGAATTCGGGCTGCAGAGGTGCAGGATACAGTGGCATAAATCTCTTTGATCAGAGCTGCAAAAATGGATGGTGCAGCTCTGATTTTCTCTTGATAATCACCAAACTCTACTCCTGCGTCTTCACAAAGTAATGTAATTACTGAAGGGAAGGCTAATGAATCCCTTTTTGTCTTCAGTATTCCCAAGATACATTCACTTATTACTTCCCCCACATCTATGTAGATGTCGGAGACTATGGCAAAACGCAGAGCAGCCCTCTTCACAGCTAGTGTGGAGCTATGTTTGACAGGCATGAAAGAATTTAAGATAAACATGCTCCATACTTTGGCAAAGGGCAGAAGATTCTTGGTGACAATATGTTTTGACTTCTTAGATTGGTTGAGTTCCTATGTGGTGCCTGGTTTCCCAATCCTTTCTAGAATTTGCACAAAATCAATATCTGGACTTTCCTTAAATGTTTTGAAGTCCAACTGTACAGCATGTTGTGCAGAATTAATTTCCAGTACCCTGTTGATATTTACTGCTGAGAAGTCAATTCTCATGCCCTTGACCATGGAGCTGAACTTAGGGGTTCCTTTCCCTTTAAACCTCATGGCATTAACATAAAATTCCTGAGTTATTTCCCTCCAACCCAGGCCAGCTGCTGCACAGAAGAATTCCCAGCCTCTTTTCTGGATTTCCTCTTTGAATTCAGGGTAATTGTTCCCAGCTATTTGGAATGCTCTGTCAGGAACAATTTTTCTTCTTAGAATATTGGCTCTGAAAAAGTTTTCATGAGCCAAACTTCTGAATCTCGGATAATGTGTGGCTGGTGGTGAGGATCCTGAGGGTGCAGCTGTTCTTGGTGGGGGTGATGGTGTAGGTGAAGGTGCAGGTGCAGGAAATCTTGTTGAAGGTGGTGGAGAAGGTGAAAGTTCAGATGTAGGTGCAGATGATCTTGTCTGAGGTGAGGGAGAAGGTGAGGGTTCAGAGATCTGAATAGGTGAAGAGCTTGAGACACCATCAGTTCTGGCCCTCTTTGATGCTGCAGCTTGGAGATTTCAGCTGGATCTTCTTGTTGGGGTTGTGGAAGATGCAACTCGTTTCTTCTTAGGAGTGGTAGAAGATGCAGCTTGCTTCTTCTTAGGAGGACCTACAGGTGTGTTGAATGAAGTCCTAACCATTTTGGAATTTTCTGCATGAAAGGAGTAATTGTCAGTTTAAAATTTTAGAATCAAAGAATAATCGTATACTGCAGAAAATTCAATCAAGCAGTTTGCAGAAATTTAAATTTTCTAATACTTCTCATCATGCAATCTGCTAATAATGTCATTCACATTCAAATACCAACATTCAAATACCAACACCCAATTGCACAACTTATTCAAAACATGCAAAATCTAACAGTAGAATTTCAGAGTGCACACTCTTATCAAATATCAGGGTAACGCAGAAAGATAATTACATGCCTTGACCAAAATTTCAAACTAATTTTGTGCTACTAGCAAAAATTCCCAAGTTGTACTCATTTTACAATCAAGTATGCACTTCAGATATTCCCAATTTAATGTCTAATCTCAATTTCAGTATAATTATGCATTCTAATTTCCAATTCCACAGTTTCAGAAAATTTTGTTGCTATCAGTTCAGATTCTGCAAAAATGTGGTTCATATAATGCAATATGATTCAACTATCCCATCAAACTAACATACATGACAGAGAACAACTATTTAGAGTATTATTCATTCTAATTTGAACCAATTAGCTTCAGAGTGTGATGAATTTAAGTCTGCTATCAAAACATGTATTATACAGATGCACAGAATAATTGCTCAACATTAATCCATCACATTCAGAGAAATTTAGATACTCCTAAGCTGAAAATTCAGGATGTGTTCACTATCATTAAAAATTAGGGTAGCGCAGAGCAATATTTTCAAGTTTCAACCAATTTTCAAACATATTTTGCAACCCAATCATTCTCAGCAAAAAGTTATTCTATCAAAGTAATGCAGAATTACTTGTCCTGGTATTTTCCTAACATTCGATTGCATTACATGCAGTGTATGGTTGCAGTTAATCTCACTCAACAGTCTTAGTTCAAACGTTTTCACTGAATTCTCTTTAGGTCATCCCAATTTCTGCAGAACTTTTATTCAAATATGTACAATGTAGATTCGAATGCTCAATAAATGACAGGGGAGACTTCTTCAGTGTATTGTTCCTACAGTGCCTCAGTACCCCATTCTACATTTTTCCAAATTTTTAAACGCAGAAAACCCTAGCTACAGTTACAAAGGAATGAGAGTAAGTGTACCTTGCAGGAAGATGTAGTATTGAATGAGAAATGCTGGTTGATTCTAGGTCACACAGAGAGTGAGATTTGCAGAGAAAGCTTAGACAGAGATGAAGTTTCAAGCATGAAAAGTGTGTGTACGTGCTCAGGTTAGGGATTATATATGGTTATGCTGGCACGTGACAATTTTTTTTTAAACAAAAATGAACGTTGTAAAATTAATTGTTCCCAGCGTAATCACTATTATTCGAAAGAGTGAATGTTCCAGAGAGTGAATTTTTCAGAGTGAGGCGCGCGTTATCACTATTGCTGAGCAAAGTGATAACACGCAGCAAAGTGATAACTTTTTTCAGTAAAAGTACTAACGCAGAAGTATTAAAAGTTTACTTACCTGTGCGTAGTCACTCTTGACAGAAAAAGGAGGCATTCCAGAGAGCTCATTTTCCCATCTGTCTCTGCGTGATCACTTTTATCAGTAAAAGTGATTGTTCCAGCAGAAAACCTCAAAATGCATTCTCTGCGTAGCTTCTTTTCTGCAATAAAGTGACTCCTCTCATTAATCAAATACCTCTAAAACCTCAATTAATTCAATTTTCACTCTCGAATCCATCAAATACACACTCTCCACATTGAATCTCAATTCAAGTATCTCAATTGTGCCTCAGAAAATCAGATTCAGCAGAATATTCTCATACATTATGCAGAAACTTCCAGAAATTGGTAAAATCAGATTATGCAGAATCTTAAACTCTTAACTACACATTCACCTCATTAATTCTAAGATTAAGCAAACAAATGCACCTCAAAAACTCAGGTTCAGCAGTATTTGTGTATAATTTTTGCAGAATATCAGAAATTTACAGAACAATAATATGCAAAATTCTAAAACACTATAGAAAGCTTAAACTGGGTTAGAAATGTGAGTTGCCTCTCACAAAGCGCTTCTTTAATGTCACTAGCTTGACATTAGTTGTTCCTCACTCAAGAGGAACCAATTTCAAGCATGATATGTTTCTTGCAAACTCTTCTCCATGATAGATCTTCAATCTTTGGCCATTGACCTTGAAGTCCCTCCCTGTTTTCTGATCTTCTATAAGAATTGCTCCAAAGGGAGAGGTCTCCTTTATTAAAAATGGTCCAGACCATCTAGATTTTAGTTTCCCTGGAAACAATTTTAATCTTGAATTGAATAGCAGCACTTGCTGGCCAGGTCTGAAATCTTTTTGCAGAATGAACTTGTCATGGATTCTTTTAGTTCTTTCTTTATACAACTTTGTATTCTCATATGCTTGCTGTCTGAATTCCTCTAATTCATGTAGCTGCAGAACTCTCTTCCTTCCAGCACTTGACAGATCAAAGTTAAGCCATTTTGTAGTCCAATATGCTCTATGTTCCAGCTCTAGAGGTAGGTGACAGGCCTTTCCAAATACTAATTGATATGGAGACATACCAATTGGAGTTTTAAAAGCAGTTCTATATGCCCACAATGAATCATCCAGCCTCTTTGACCAATCCTTCCTTGAGTTGTTCACTACTTTCTCCAGAATTTGCTTGATTTCTCTATTTGAAACCTCCACTTGTCCACTTGTTTGTGGATGATATGGAGTAGCAACCTTATGCTTCACACCATATTTCATTAATACAGCTTCAAGATACTTGTTGCAGAAGTGAGTACCTCCATCACTTATCAGCACTCTAGGCACACCAAATCTTGAAAAAATGTTCTTTCTTATAAAAGAAATCACTACCTTTGCATCATTTGATCTGGTGGGAATTGCTTCTACCCATTTAGACACATAATCCACTGCCACTAGAATGTATTCGTGTGAAAATGATGGGAGAAATGGTCCCATGAAATCAATCCCCCATACATCAAATAGTTCTACTTCTAAGATGTTGGTTAATGGCAGCTCATGTCTTCTTGAGATATTTCCAGTTCTTTGACATTTGTCACAGTTTTCTACATACCTCTTGGCATCTTTGAAGAGTGTAGGTCAAAAGAAACCTGCTTGCAAAACTTTTGCAACAGTCCTTGAACTTGCATGGTGACCTCCATATTCTGAATTGTGACAATGCCATAATATCTCAGCTTGCTCACTTTGTGGAATGCATCTTCTAAGTAACCCATCTACTCCAATTTTGAACAGGTATGGGTCTTCCCACACATAGAATTTGCTGTCATGTAAGAACTTCTTCTTTTGCTGCCAAGTAAACCTCTTTGGAATGAATTGAGTGGCTTTAAAATTTGCAATGTCAGCAAACCAAGGCATGTTATCCACTGCAAACAGCTTTTCATCTGGAAATTCTTCATTTATTTCCAATGATTCAGTGGTTGAACTCTCCAAAGGTAATCTGGATAGGTGGTCAGCAACACTATTTTCTTTCCCTTTCTTGTCTTTGATCTCTAGCTCAAATTCTTGGAGGAGTAGAATCCATCTTAATAATCTGGGCTTTGCATCCTGTTTTGTCAAAAGATATTTAAGAGCAGCATGATCAGTGTATACAATCACTTTTGAACCCATTAAATATGACCTGAACTTATCAAAAGCATATACAACAGCTAAAAGTTCTTTTTCTGTTGTTGTGTAATTCACTTGTGCAGGATTTAACACTTTGCTTGAATAATAGATAGCATGTAATTTCCTATCTTTCCTCTGTCTTAACATAGCACTCACTGCACTATCACTTGCATCACACATGAGTTCAAAAGGTAGTTTCCAATCTAGTTTTGCAAGAATAGGTGCAGAAATCAGTTTCTCTTTTAAAACAGAAAACGCATGCAAACAATTATCATCGAATATGAAATCTGCATCCTTTATAAGTAAATTACTCAAGGGTTTAGCAATCTTGGAAAAATCTTTTATGAATCTTCTATAAAAACCAGCATGTCCTAAAAAACTTCTAACTCCCTTAACATTGATAGGTGGAGGTAATTTACTAATGACTTCTATCTTAGCTTGGTCCACCTCCATTCCTTTCTCTGAAATTTTGTGACCAAGGACAATGCCTTCTTGTACCATGAAATGACACTTCTCCCAATTTAACACAAGGTTAGTGTCTTGACATCTCTGCAAAATAGTGGATAGATTAGCTAAACAATCATCAAAAGAATCACCAAAAACAGAGAAATCATCCATGAACACTTCTATGATGTTTTCTACCAAATCAGAAAAAATAGAAAGCATGAATCTTTGGAAAGTGGCAGGGGCATTACACAAACCAAATGGCATTCTCCTATATGCAAAGACTCCAAATGGACATGTAAATGCAGTTTTCTCTTGATCTAAAGGATCCACAGCTATTTGATTATATCCTGAATACCCATCAAGAAAACAATAAAATGAATGTCCAGCAAGTCTTTCTAGCATTTGATCTGCAAATGGTAATGGGAAATGGTCTTTTCTGGTTGCATCATTTAATTTCCTATAGTCTTTTCACATTCTCCATCCAGTCACAGTCCTAGTAGGGACAAGTTCATTCTTTTCATTAGGTACAACTGTCATACCACCTTTCTTTGGAACAACTTGGACTGGACTTACCCAATTGCTGTCAGAAATAGGGTATATTATTCCTGCATCTAACAGCTTCATGGCTTCCTTTTTAACTACCTCTTTCATGGCTGGGTTTAACCTCCTTTTGGCTACACAACAGGTTTAAAATTCTCTTCAAATAAAATTTTGTGCTTACAAAATGAAGGGTTTATACCTTTCAAATTTGTAATACTCCATCCAATTACAGATTTATGTTCTCTCAAAATTCTGAGCAATTTTTCCTCTTGTTCTTCCTTAAGTTCATTATTGATGATAACTGGATTTTCATGTTTCTCATCCAGAAATGCATACTGCAGGTGGGAAGGGAGTTGTTTCAGTTCTAGCTTTTGCTTTTCCTCTTCTTTATCATCCTTTTCTAGCTTCTCCTTTACTGAATTTTCTGCAGATTTTTGAATTGGCAGAGCTTCTAGTTGCTGCTGCACTTCCATAATGTATTCTTCATGCAGAAGTTCAGATTTGTTATTCCCTACAGATATTATTTCTTCTAACACAACAAGTTCATCAATTTCATTAATATGGCGTTGTGTAATAAAAGCATCCAGTATATCTACCTTCATACATGTACTATCTTCAATTGGATATTTTAAAGCTTCAAACACATTAAACACTACCTTCTCATCTTGAACTCGAAGCATAAGTTCACCTTTCTGCACATCTATTAAGGCTCTCCCGGTTGCAAGAAATGGTCTCCCTAGGATCAAAGGAATATTAGAATCCACCTCCATGTCCAAAATTACAAAATCTGCAGGAAAAATGAACTTGTCAACTTTAACTAATAAATCTTCAACAACTCCATATGGATAAGTGTATGATCTATCAGCTAGCTGCAGTGTAATGTTGGTGGGCTTCACTTCCTTTATGCCAAGTTTCTGCAGAACAGCCAATGGCATCAGATTTATGCTTGCTCCCAAGTCACACAATGCTCTTCCCATAGTGCAGTTTCCTATTTCACAAGGAATGCTAAATGATCCAGGATCTTTCAGTTTTTTAGGAAGCTTTCTCTTGAGAATGGCACTGCACTCCTCTGTCAAAGGTACTGTTTTATCATGCTCTAGCTTCCTTTTTTCTGGAAAGTAGTTCTTTCATAAACTTTGCATATGAAGGCATTTGCTCCAAAGCTTCTGCAAAAGGAATATTAATTTGTAATTTCTTAAAGACATTCATAAACCTTTCAAATTGTTCCTCTTGTTTAGGATTTTGGACTCTTTGAGGATAGGGCAGCCTCTTGTATTTTTCTGGATCTATTGGCTTACAAGCTTCCTCAAAGAGTTGCTTTTTGGTTTTCCTTTCAGAATTCATAGGAACATCTACTTTTTCTTCTGAATGGTCTTTTTTTAATAGCTTAAAATTTCCTTGTTGCAGATCTTGTTCAATTTTTCTTTCTGCTTCATCATTCACTTTCTTTTCTGCTAGTTTAGGACTTGCAACTACAGCTCCACTCCTTATAGTTATGGCTTGACATTGCTCTTTAGGATTGATTACTGTATTGCTTGGAAATCTGCCTTCATCCCTGCTGGATAGTTGTTCAGCTAATTGTCCGATCTGTGTCTCTAGTTTCTTCATGGAAGCTTCTTGGTTTTTGAAGCTTGTTTGAGTTACCTTCATGAATTGCAGCATAGTCTCTTCCATCTTAGTCAACCTCTCATTCATAGGCTTAGAAAATTTCTGATTTCCTTGAGGTTGAGTGGATGAATTCCTTTGAAAATAAGGCTGTTGTGTTGCTGGACCTGCATTAGAAAAAGGCAAATTTGAGTTAGAATTCTTTGGAGCAGAATATTGATTATTCCAATTAGAATACTGCTGAGTTCTATTATTCGAAAATTGAAATCCTGGGGGGTATGATGGCTGTTGTCTCAGAAAATTATTCATATAATTCACTTGCTCTTGTGTTTCACTTGTGGATGCCTCACATACACCATTTGCATGGTTTCCTCCACAAAAATCACAACTTAGCTGACTGGTGGGCATACTCCCTGTTTGCAGGTTGCTGATTTGTTGTGTTAAGGCAACTAATTGTTCTGAAAACATTTGATTTTGTAGCTGATTCTGTGCAAGAAAAGTTTCCAGAACCTTAGCTTCATGACCAGAATTTCTTCCTTGATTTCTTGAGTTTGAATTCTAATACATTGAAGATGCCATCATCTCAATAATTCTCTGAGCTTCTTCCAAGGACTTTGTATTTAATGAACCTCCAGCAGCAGCATCAACCATTGTTCTTGTTACTGCATTCATCCCATTATAAAAAGTCTCCAATTGCATCCAATCTGGAATACAATGATGTGGACACCTTCTAAGTAATTCTTTATATCTTTCCCAAGCTTCATACAATGATTCTCCTTCTTGCTGCACAAAGGATGTAATTTCTCCTCTCAACTTAGGAGCTTTGGATGAAGGGAAGTACTTAGTTAGAAACTTATTCACAAGTTCTATCCAGGTTGTGATGCTTCCTTGTGGTTGAGCTTGTAACCAACATTTTGCTCTATCTCTCAAGGAAAAAGGAAATAGTCTTAATCTGATAGCTTCTTCACTAACTTCATTCATTCTTATAGTGTCACATAGCTGCAGAAAATTTGAAATATGCAAGTTAGGATCATCAGAATTTCCTCCAGAAAACTGATCCTGTTGGACTAAATGTAGTAGGGCAGGTTTAATCTCAAAATGGTTGGCTTGAATAGTTGGCCTAATTATAGAAGAGTTAAAACCTTGCATGTTAGGAATAGCATAGTCCCCTAATGTTCTAATTTTGTTCTGCTCTGCCATTTCTCTTGCTGGATTTGGTTGTCTCAAGGGTGTAGATGTTCTTTTCACTCTAGGATTACTCTGAGATTCTGGAGAATGGACAGCTTCTAACTCACTATCACTCCCTATGGCTTTTTCTGCTCTAGACTCTTTTCTCAATCTTCTCAAAGTTATGTCTATGTCAGGATCAAAGACCAGAATTGATTTATTCTTGTTTTTACCACGCATATACAAATCAGTTTGAAGCAAAACTAGACTACAATTGATATTCAGAAATGTACAACAGAATTCATGCAAAATCTATTAGTAAAAGCATATAGAAACTTAAATCTAGCAGTTGCAAAATTGTAAAATCATGTAAAAACATATGCAGAATGGCAATTACAAATATGAAGAACAATGAAAACTGAAATTATGCAGATAAACAAGGATGTAAAAATTCTATGAGCAGACAGAAATATTATGAAGAATATTACATAAGGTGCAGTAAAATTATGCAGAAGCAATTTGAAAGCAAAGCCACAAAATAAATGCTCAATCTAGTTACTTTTCTACTACTAATGATATTGAAATGCAAAATTCCCCGGCAACGGCGCCAAAAACTTATTGTTAGCAATCTACACTAGCAAGTGCACTAGGATTGCAGCAAGTGATGAGTAAATTTAAGATCCAAATATCGTCTCCACAGTGAATTTAGATTCAAGTATCACTTCATAGAATTATAACCATTCAAGCTTTTCGAAATTGTAAGCAGAGTGGTAACATGTAATAACAGCAAACTAGAACAATTAGAAGTAAAATGAACTTGCAGAAAACAGAATAATGAACACACAGTTATGTGATAACAGAGGAAGAAACCATAGCTAGGGAATTGCTTCACCAAAACTCCAATGTTTAATCAATAAAGTTCTGAATTAACAAGCAATTGGAAAGAATGACAATCAGTTTCACATTATACTATTCAGAGGTTAATTCCTTAACTCAGTGAACCTAACATTCAATTAAACCATTCTAATTCCTTAGATCTGATTCAATTCAATGTTGCTTTAAGTGTAAGAAACCAAAAGATTGCAAGATCAAAGTTTCTTATCCCTAAGAAAACTAAAATCTCGGTGATTGGTTCAGATCTGAAGAACAAATTCAATTTCCATTGACAAAGGTTCCTCTGAATTTAGTTAATCAAATTTCCATTCAATTTCCACGTGAAGTTCAGAATCAATCACTCAATCTATTCCAAAGCTTGAAATTCAGAAACACCATGGAAGCTTGCTTCACTCCAATTCCTCTTCGTGAAGCTCCAAGATTCGAATCCCCACTCCTCTCTCTCACTTTCTCTAACAAGAAGCTAACTAAAAAAACTGAAAATGAACAAAATCCCCTATTTCCGGATCGTTTCTGGTATTTATAAAATTTCTCAGATTTTCACGTTATCACTTTTATGAGAAATAGTAGTTACGCAGAGAGTTTTTGATTGCGCGTTAACACTTTTCCCAGAAATAGTGGCCACGCGCATTTTCCTGATATTGAGAGCTCTCTAGAACTATCACTCTTGATGATAAAAGTGACAACGCAGAGCCAAGGTAGTTGCGCGTTATCACTATTGTTGATAAAAGTGACTACGCGCAACTTGCCAAGTTGAAGACTCTCTGGAACGATCACTTTTGATGACAATAGTGGTTACGCAGAGCTTTCTTGATATTTTGCCTCTCTGGAACTATCACTTTTAATGATAAAAGTGGTAACGCCCAGGCATCACTTCTTCTTTGAGCTCTGAAGTGATCACTTTCACTAACAATAGTGATCACGCCCAGTCTGCAATTTCTTATTCTTGTGTTTTTGGAGTCCAGACTTGCTTCTTTCCTCTTCCTTATCATCAAACCTCCATGGATATGATCCTTGCTCAATTTATTCCTTCAAAAACAAGATTGAAAACTTAATTCCTAAGCAAAAATTTCACAATTGCTAAAATAACTACATATGTAAACAAACTTCAATTCCTTCTCTTTTTCTGAGTTTTCCTGCTTTCTTTATATATTTTTCTTATCATTTGTGTTTGAATTATGCTAAAATATCAGTCAAAATATGGAATCATCAGCGGGAGTTTCTAAACTTGGTGCAAGGAAACTCATCAGTCTATGAGTATGCAATACAGTTTGAGCGGCTCTACAGATTTTATTCTCACCCGACCTCGGAGGAGTGGAGATGTCAGAGGTTTTCAGACGGGTTGAGAACTGACTTAAAGAGGATTTTAATCCCACTTAGGATCACAGAATTTGCTGACTTGGTGGATCAAGCCACCATTATAGAGAGTCTTAATGCAGAGGATGTTGGTGGAGTTGGAAAGACTCAATCTAGTAGAGTTGCTAGTAGCTATGGTAATGGAAGTAAGGGTGCTAAGAAGGGCCCCTACAGTCGGTCGCTACGCCAACAGCAATCTCGACCATCTCAGTCGAGAGGATCGGCAGCATCAGCCCCGGTGCCAATAGAGACTACTACTTCTGCATTTCAGCCTAGGGAAGCAACTTCTTCTGCTCTTAGAGTCTCAATGCTGCAGATTGTCAGATGTTTCAGGTGTGGTGGGCCACACTACCTGAGTCAGTGCCCACAGACTGATGTCAGAGTTTGCTTCTCATGCCAGCAGCCAGGGCATCTTGCTAGGGACTGGCCTACGCCTAGTGGGGCAGTTTCGTCTTCTGCTAGCGCCTTGCACGCTGTGAGACCTAAAGCGACTAGGGCTTCAACGACAACCAGATCGAGAGCAGAGGGACGTATATTCACTACTTCTGCATCAGAGGCAGCTCAAGCAACGGATCTTGTTCAGGGGACAGTGGTAGTGGCAGGTACTTCTCTTTCTGTATTGTTTGATTCTGGAGCCACGCACTCTTTTATTGTGGACCTTTGTGTGAGAACCTTAGGGTTACCAGTGAGCGATCTAGGATGTGAATTGGTAGTATCGACACCTACTTTAAGTTCGATTAAGACTTCGAGGGTTTATGTTAGGTGCCCTATAGTAATTGAGGGACGAAAGTACAAAGTAAATCTTATTTGTATTCCGATGTCAGGGTTAGATGTAATCCTGGGTATGGATTGGCTAGCTGCCAATCGTGTGCTAATTGATTGTGGCCGGAGGTGTTTAGTCTTTCCTAAGCAGCAAGGCTGTGTGGAATTGATTTCTACTCGCCAAGTAGAAACATCCTTAGGTGAAGGAGTATCTTGTTTTGTTTTGCTGGGCGTTATGAATGTAGAAGTGGAGCAAAGCCTTCAGTCAATACCAGTAGTACGGGAATTCCCTGAGATTTTCCCAAAGGATATTCCTGGAATACCTCCACGTAGAGAGGTGGAGTTTGCTATAGATTTGATTCATGGAGCTGAGCCAGTGTCTGTAGCACCTTATAGAATGGCGCCGAAGGAGTTGATGGAGCTTAAGGAGCAGATCGAGGATCTAATGCGGAAATAGATGATTAGGCCGAGTGTATCACCTTGGGGAGCACCAGTTCTCTTAGTGAAAAAGAAGGACGGCAGTTCTAGATTATGTGTTGATTATCGCAAGTTAAATAAGTTGAGAATTAAGAATAAGTACCCGTTGCCGCGAATCGATGATTTAATGGACCAGCTGAGAGGTGCTAAGGTATTCTCTAAGATTGATTTGAAGTCTGGGTACCATCAGATCCGAGTGAAGTATGAAGATATTCCTAAGACTGCTTTTCGCACTAGATATGGCCATTATGAGTATATAGTGATGCCCTTTGGAGTCACGAATGCTCCAGCTGTGTTTATGGACTACATGAATCGGATCTTTAGACCTTTCCTGGATCGATTTGTGGTAGTCTTTATTGATGATATTTTAATTTATTCTAGTTCGTCAGAAGAACATGAAGAGCATTTGAGGATTGTACTTAGTGTTTTAAGGGAGAAACAGTTGTATGCTAAATTGTCTAAGTGTGAGTTTTGGCTAGAGGAAGTGAAGTTCCTTGGTCATGTTATTTCAGCTAAAGGAATTGCAATTGATCCTTCCAAAGTTGAAGCGGTGTTACAGTGGGAAAGGCTTAAGACAGCCACAGAGATTCGTAGTTTTGTGGGCTTAGCAGGGTACTACCAGAGATTTATAGAGGGATTTGCGAAGATAGCTCCACCATTAATACGGTTAACTCGCCGTGATCAACGCTTTGTATGGACTGAGGAATGTGAACAAAGCTTTAATGAGTTGAAGCAGAGACTAACTTCCTCACCAGTGTTGATTCTCCCTGATACTAGTCGACCGTTTGAGGTGTACTGTGATACTTCCCATCAAGGATTGGGATGTGTGTTAATGCAGGATAAGAGAGTGGTAGCTTATGCATCTCGCCAATTGCGAACTCATGAGCGAAATTACCCGATTCATGATCTTGAGTTAGCTGCTATGGTCTTTGCTCTGAAGGTGTGGCGGCACTATCTTTATGGAGCTCAGTTTGATGTGTATAGTGATCACAAGAGTCTGAAGTATTTATTTGATCAGCGAGAGTTAAATATGAGGCAGAGACGTTGGGTGGAATTCCTTAAGGATTATGATTTTCAGCTCCAATACCATCCAGGAAAAGCTAACGTGGTGGCCGATGCATTAAGTAGGAATGTGGTTCAGGCATTTTCCTTAAGAGTTAGTGAAACTCTTTTGGTAGAACAATTCCAAGACCTGAACATACATGTAGACTTATCACCTGAAAAGATTAGTTGTAGCCGAATTGTGGTGACTAATAATTTCTTACAGGAAATTAAAGCCAAACAACTGTGGGATCCGATGTTATGTCGGATTGTATTTCTCTTAGGGACAGATAAGACAAAGGGTTTTAGTAAAGGTGCTGATGGTATTCTCAAATGCCAAGGTCGAGTTTGTGTCCATAGAAATACTGAATTAAAGAGAGCAATTCTAGAAGAAGGACATAAGGGTAGTCTCAACATTCATCCTGGTGTTACCAAGATGTATCAAGATTTAAAGCAGATGTTTTGGTGGCCAGGCATGAAGCGAGAGATAGCTGAATTTGTTAAAGCTTGTTTGACTTGCCAGAAGGCAAAGGCGGAGCACCAGAGCCCTCCAAGAGAGTTGCAAACGATGGAAATTCTAGAGTGGAAGTGGGACCATGTGACTATGGACTTTGTGTCCCATCTACCTAGAATAGTTAAAAATCATGATGCCGTGTGGGTCATAGTTGATAGGCTAACCAAGAGTGCACATTTCTTGCCAATTAACATGACCTTTAGCTTGGAGAAATTAGCAAAATTATACATTAGAGAGATTGTCAGGTTACATGGAGTACCTTCTAGTATTATCTCTGATAGGGATCCTCGATTCACTTCCTAATTTTGGCAGAGTTTCCAAGAAGCTATGGGCACACAGTTGAGGTTGAGTTCTGCATATCATCCGCAGACAGATGGTCAATCTGAGCGTACTATTCAGACCTTAGAGGACCTATTGCAGACTTGTATTGTAGAGCAGAAGAGTAATTGGGAGGATATGCTTCCTTTGGTAGAATTCACTTATAATAATAGCTACCATTCGACTATAGATATGGCACCATTTGAAGCTCTGTATGGCAGAAGGTGTAGAACCCCTATCTGTTGGTTCCAAGATGGAGTACATTTGATGGTTGGACCTGAAATGCTGCAAGAAACTAAGGAGAAAGTTGAACTTATTAGAGAAAAGCTGAGAGCTACCCAGAGTCGACAGAAATCTTATGCTGACCGACACAGAAGATCCCTAAAATTTGAGGTTGGTGATCACGTATTCCTGAGAGTATCACACACTACAGGTGTGGGGCGAGCCTTAAGAGCTAAGAAGTTAACACCTAAATTCATAGGACCATATCAGATATTACATCGTAGAGGACCAGTAGCCTATGAATTAGCGCTACCACCTCAGTTGTCTGGAATACATAATGTTTTTCATGTGTCGCAGTTAAGGAAGTATGTTCCAGATTCGTCTCATGTAATCGAGCCTGATGTTGTGGAGTTAAGAGATGATTTGTCTATGGAGGTTCCAGCTGCTCGTATTGAGAAAAATAGAGTTAAGGAACTTAGAGGCAAGTCTATTCGGTTAGTAAAGGTTGTTTGGGACCCAGTAACTGGTGATGCCACATGGGAGTTAGAGGGAAGAATGAGAAAGTTGTACCCTCATCTTTTCTCTGAGTGATGAAATTTTCAAGGACGAAAATTTATTTTCGGGGGGAGAATTGTCAGGCTAGTGATTTATTATTGAGTAATCTATAATATTTTATACTTGTTCAATGTTAATTGAAGGATTATTTGGTATTGGAATAGATTTAGATGGAGTTTGAAATTATTTAAAAAAAAAAAAAAAGTGAACAGTACCGTATGAACAGTGTCAGATGAACAGTAAAACCGCTTATGAACAGTGCAAACCGCGTATGTACAGTGACTGTTGATGTCATCAGTGACGTCATGGCTGACGTCACATACGCGTACAGTACGCGTGCACAATATTTTCTGGTGTGAATAGTGCCCTGAACAGTGTTTCCGGCGATTAACAGTAAATTTTGGCGGTGAACAGTGTTTCACACGAAATTTTCATTTCTTCACCCCTATCAAAGGTTCTAAGGCCAAATACCACCATTTCTCTCATACTAAACCCTCCTAAACTTAAATTTCTCGCCAGATCTGGGATTCTACGTCTATTCTGAAGGATTTGAAGTAAGTTTCTTTAAGTTTGAAGCTAGATTTACCTTCCGTTTCTCTTCTCCTTCTCTTTCTCATAGAAGTTCATGGTGTTCTTAGGAGAAATTTTGTTCTAAAGCCGAATCTTCGGTGAATCTTGCATTAAAACAAGTAATATTCGGTAGATCTAGTGTGAATCACCTTTCTGAGGTAAGGGGAGTTTACTTTAACTTATGAACTACGTTTTGAACGGTTTGATATGCTATTTCAAGATGTTTTGATATGATTTTGTTAGATCTATTGAATAAAAGCTATTTTCTAAGTTGTAACTGCTGTTAATTGATTTAAAATGTTGAGATTTTGGCTGATCTATCTTAAACTTGCCTTAGCTGAGCTGTTAAAATAATTTTGGCGGTGTGCATCATGCTGAGATATATGTTTTGCATCATTATAGAGCCGAGTTACATGTTTAGGTAGGTAGATGTGTAACGGTAAGTTCATGCTGAGCTGCTGTGCTGTGCTGTCTGGATCCAGATACCGGAATGGGTCGCTCCCGGACTGGCTCGGTTCCTTCTGGATTACTTAGGCTGTGAAACCAGTTGGAAACCGTTTTCATGTTGTGCATTAGATGGGCTGGAAATGCATGGGGCTATTGCTGTGAGAAATATTTTGCTTTATATATATGATTTTATTTTATTTTTGTAAGCTCACCCTTGCATTTCTTTCTATGTCGTTGTGTGCGTGTGTATTGTGATGATCGTACGGTGGTACATGAGCAGATGTAGCAGGTGTTGCATCTACTTCACAGGCTGAGGGGCCAGTGAAGAAATGTTATAAGCTGGAGTTGAGTAATATTTCATCAAAGTCCTTTTTCCCTTATATTTTGAGACCTCATGTAGAGGGAACTATATAGTACAATTTTGGGTATTTTGAATATTATGAACTAAATGTAATATTATGTTGTTCTGTTGGATATTTGTTGTAAGAAACTTTGTTTTATTTTAATTGAGAAGAGAATTTCATACTTATATTCTCTATTATTTATTTATCTTAAATAAGTATGTGATGTACAAACAATGTTCTCGGTTCCTTACAAAAAGGGGTCGTGACACAGTGTCCTAATTTCATGCTCTTTGTCACGCAACAATGGTCAACTTTTACAAAATAAAAACTAATTTCATGTTCAAACAAACACAACAGCACTAACTTGCTAGAATGAACGAAGTTCCACTAATTTGTCACAGTTTAGCTGAAGCAAGTATGGAGGATAGACCTTTGTAACTGCTCAACATCAATAATACAAGTGCATTTCAGTGAACAAAGAGAATGAGAGAGTGCGAATGTCCAGACATTGCCAGAAAACCAAGAAACGATTATGAATATACCTTAAATTTGCGAATGCGATGTCAAGTGTGCTTGTTCTTCTGCAAAAATTTCTCACAAAACACTGAACACAGACAAATTTGAAGTACAGAGACTTGGCGGGGCGACAGGGATAACCAGATTAGAGCTTAAGGTTTAATTTAAAAATACAACATCTGAGAGCGGTTAAGAAATAACCGTTCTCTAATCTACACCTTTCAGAGCGGTTATTTAACAACCACTCTCTAAAATACAATTATGAGAGCAGTTCCATCTGAACCGCTCTCAAAAGTACATATTAGAGAGCTAGAACCACTCTCAAAAGTAAAATATTTCTAACAATGTTTATATGGTTAGAACTTTAAGACTCAGGTTCTTCTTTGTTTAAAAATTTTCTTTCGATGAGTTTCAAATGTTTCTAAAATATGGTTAAACAAATTTCTAACAAAAGAGAGAATAGCAAAGTATTGGTAAGATTCTTTTTCAACTTTTGTATTCGATTACAATAGTCATGCACTTAATTATAATTATTTCTTTTGGCATAATTTAGAAGCTAACACTTGGGTAATCGATAACATTTGTTATGCAATTGATTATGACTCATTAAACATCAACGGTTGATAATTGATTATATATTTCTTTTTTAAACTGTGATTTTATATATAGTATAGTTGATTATTGGATCTTGTAATTGATTACAATGCAGTTGAACGCACAAGACGACTAGTTTTTTTAAAAGTAATATTTTTTAGGATAAATTTTGTCCAAGACGCGAACGTTGTTATGCCTTATAAATACTTATTGAATGATAAATTTAGAATAAGAAAAACTTAGAGCTTGTTTGTTTTCTCTTTTTAAATAGAGTTTTTAGTTTTTAAAATTAAAAAATAGAAAAATTTGCTTGTTAATGTAAATTTTAAAAACTATTTTTGAAAATTAATTTTTGTTTTCAGTTTTTAAAACTGAAAAACAGAATTGCTATTTAGGTTTTTTTGTTTTTATTTTTCTGTTTTTCTTTCTAAAACTAACAAAAGTCTAACTAAAAATGGTTTTAAAAACTAAATTATCAAACAAAATTTATTTTATTTTATTTTTCTAAAAACAGTTTTATAAATTTATTTTAAAATCCAATTTTTAAAATTAAAAATCAAAACTAAATCAAACAAACCCTTAGTATCAATTTCTCATCAAGTTTTGGGGCCAAAATGATTTATCTCTTGAAAACTTTCTATTGCTTCAATTTGCCACATATAGTCTAAATAGAGTTATTTTCAAGTTGTTCTTTCATGGTAAGGATTTGTAAGAGAAAAAGGCATCTCTTAATGGTTATAAAAAGGGTGAGGTGTTCCTTTTGTTCTAAAGTGAAGATTCTCACAAGTGTGCGTGCTCAAAGAATTGTAAAAGGTTTCCAAACACCTTGAAGAATTTGAGAATAATGAAAAATCCTAAGCAGTTCCTTGGGGACTAGATGTAGGCTACAAAGAGTGACTGAACCAAGATAAACCTGTGTTTGCATTTCTCTTCCTTAACTATTTATATTGTTGCGAGTTTGATTCATTGTCTTATTTATATGTATAAATTTATCTTCTTCATTAACTTACATTGAATTACTCATATCTACACTTAGAATTTCCTTAATCTCATATGTCAACAAAGATTTTAATAGAGAGATCTTTGCAAAAAGAAAGTGAAATTTTCAGAATTCAATTCACCACTCCTCCTCTTTTAAGTTCTTGAGGCCATTTGGTAACTAGTGGTATCGGAGCTTAATTCTCGCAAAGGCTTAACGATTTCAAGAAAATATACCCTCATTGAAATTCTTTGAAGGTGCTTCTTAGAGATATATTGGAATACTAGCGAGGTAATTTTTTTTAAGCTATTGATTTATACGTGTTGGATACCATAGAAAAAAGGTCCATTTGTTCCAATGAATATAGTTAAAAGAAAGAATGCTTAAAAACCGAGTGAATGGATTGGTGAAAATAAAAAAAAAGTTCAACATAATCTAAAACAAAGAATATCATTAATTTTGCACTAGGATATATGGTGAATTCTTTGGTGTATCAAATTGCTAGGCAACCTAAGAAAGATGGAAAACTTTAGAGGCTACACATGAGGATACTAGCGAAGTTAAAAGGGCTAGAATTAATAATTGTTATACACCAATATGCAAAAAAGATGTACACACATTGTTGATGTGTTATTTTTGAGTTATCTAAATTATAAGTGTAAGCATCTATAACAAATTCATCAATCATTTTAATGAATATAGAAAGATATCATTGCCATGCAGATTGAGCCAAATTATTAACACTACTTTCTTGAAGCTCTAATTGAGCTAAAAAGATAGAAATGTATCAAGTATTAAAGAAAACTAATTAAAATGTAATTAATAATTGAAGAAATAATTATTTAAAAGTCAAATACAAAATAACACTAATGATGAAGAATAATAAAGAACAAATGAATTAAAAGATACAAAACAACATGATTAAACAATCACATAAACAAAGAATGAATAGGAAATCAGATATATCTTATTTCATGTAAAATAAATGTATGATTCAATGTTCACACAAATATTTATATTGTTGCGAGTTTGATTCACGGTCTTGTTTATCTATATACATTTATCTTCTTCAATAAATTGCATCAAATTACTCGTTGACAAAGAAGTTAATATAGGAGAGTTTTACAAAAAGAAAGTGAAAATTTTAGAAGTCAAATCTTCCCGCCCCCTCCCTTTGAGTTCTTGTTACTTGGTAACACAAGCTCTTAAAGCACCCCCTTCACCAATAATCTTGAGGGTAGGAGATAATTGTAATTTGTTGTGGAAAAGAAAGAATATTGAAAAAGGCTAACAACGGTTAGCAAATAGAATAAGAAGATTTTATTCTTATTCAGTATCTTATGTCATAATGCAAATAGCCAAAAAGATCTAAGTAATAGGAGTTTTATTTAAAACATTAGACATTTTGTTCTTGGGAAGGCGATGATGCTTGTTACTTATCCAACTTTCATGCTATAAAACGAAAGCCATGCTGCTCGCCACTAACAGTAAAACTTGGAGGAGTTAAGGGATTTAATAAAAATTTGCTGACTTTTCAGCAGATCATGACATTGATACAAGAGAAAATAAAATTATGATTAAAGCAAGGATGAAATATAGGTAATATTTTGAAACTAATTTATGTTACAACTGAACAGAAGCAGGGGTAGATGGCAAGTATACTCTAGCAGACAAGCATTTTTCACAAGTAATGCTGCAATGGCAAATGTCTATAATCCTTGCAGTTGACATCTAATTTTCCAAGACAATCATGTAAGACTCCAAACTGGAGGATATTATTTCTAAAATTTGAAGTATAATAACTCATAACAAGAATTCAACTTGGGAAAAGAACAGTTATTAGATAAATGCCCATAAGTTAGAACCTTAGTAAAGAGCTTTTATAATTTTCAGGATAAAGCTGCATCGTTCACGTGGATATTAGAAAAAGAAAAAACAAGAAGTACAAACAATAGCGTGTGAAGAGTTGGGTCAATAAAGGCAGGCTCATACATTGATACACACGTAAAAGCAAATGGAACAACAAAGTGGCTCTCAAATCACATGCAACAGAAAGATTCAGCCACCTTAATTTTTCAACTAGCATTCTGTCACCATGGAGACGCATATTAAAACCAAATCCCCCTTCTCTCTCATTCTCTTACTCTCACCGTCATTCAAATATAATCACATAAAACTATAGTCAACTACATTTTTCAGGATAAATAATTCCATTCATTATTTATTCTAGTGTTATCATTCTGTCACCAAATTCGTCGTATATAACCTTCGAGGAGCATAATGTTGGGTTCATTTTATATTTCTATTTTATAGTACTATTATAAAGATCAAGGTCAACATTTTCAGATCACAAGCATCAAAAAGCATGACATTTCTCTTCTTTCATCCCTTTGCACAACAGACCGAGGAAAAAAAGGAAATGGAAATAACTTGGCTGCTTATGGTTCTTTCTTTTTCTTTAGAGGAGTGGACAGCAGCAATCATTCACACAAGCATTCCCTTCCTTTCATCATCATAAATGTATTCCTTCTGTTCCAATTGCTCAACGTTGAAGAAATTGCAAAATCACCAAACACCACATTGTAACAATGAAGTACTTTGTCATCCCTTTAGTTAACGAAATCTGATGATGACTTTTATTAAACCCAAGCTTCATCATCTGTCACAGTATGCCAGAATGTTTTATCATTGCCAATACTTTTGTTCTTTTATGCCTGCAACTCTCAAGCATAGCCAGTGATCCAAATTACTGAACAGCGGGCATGAGTAGTTATTTTTAGCTCCTTATAATATCTAGATAATGATTTTGCAGCTAAATTGCATCAATCAAAAAACACTTAACAATATGATAGCAGACCAATATTAAATAAAGTGTATACAAGGCAAAATAGGAATAAGGTAGGAGACCAGAACTTAACTAACGGAATTAGTGAAGACTGATCAGTAACTAACTAAAGTAGCTAGGACATGTCATTAATAGAATAAGGGGATATAAAAGGAAGGGGAGTGAAAAAAAGGAAAGGTTTTTGGTTTTGCAATTGGTTAAGGGAGAGGATTCGGGATCTCTAGAGTATCGTGTGCACATTGTATTGTTTCTACCTCCTAGTCACATTGACTAGAGGGAGTTATTGTGAATAATACATATATTTTTCTTTCTTTCTCCTACTATACTGGACCAGTTTTATCACAATAATTCTTTTTTGTAATTAAATACCTTCATTAATCAACAAAGGGAACATTTTAAAGTTCCAAACGTCTCACAAATTTGAGGCTATTTGATAGAATTGGTGCACAAAGGAAAGAAAAAGATTGAATTGTATTTCTGAGAATGAACAAGAACACAGTCCAGTACCCAATATAGGTGCAGACTGCTATCATACAATGCTAGAAATATTCGAGAGGTCCTGGCTACTCTCCTACACAAGTTTTTCCACTCACAAAAGACACCTCAATTCTCCTAACTCTGACATTTATAATAACCATCCCTAGTAACTGCCTCCTAAGCTAACTGATTGTTGCACTCATGGTAGTTAAAATCAAGATTCTACGTAGGATCGGAGGAGGAGTGTAAGATCGTAACACGGATCGTAAGATCTTACAAAATTAGATAAATATATATAAAATAGTATAATATATAAAAATAAAGGAAGATAAACAGAGAAAAATGAGAGAAGGAAACCACCCTTAACTCAAAACAAAATTAGGGACACATGCCCAATAAAAATAGAGACAAAGAAGAGAAAGAAAAGATAGATTAGGTAATGTAATACGATGCAAAGACTATTTTATCCTTAAAAAAATTTAAAACAGAATCATTTTAAGGGCAAAAAGGGAAAGTTATATTATTTTAAAAAGGAAACACTAAAATCTGCCTCATTCAAGGGATAGAAAGGAAAAGTCGACACTTTTGCTCCGGTGGCACTGTTGATGGCTGTAAATATAGCTGCGATGGTCACCACAGTAAAACATTCCGCTATGACAAGTAGGTTGTGGAGAGCAGAGTCGCAAGAGCAGATTTTGTCACTAGAGTGTAAGCTATAGGGATTGCAGAGCATAGGAACGAAATCGTAGATCAAAGGAACGGTTTAGGGATCGCAGAACAAAATCAATTTTAGGGTTTCAAGCAAACCGGGTCGCGGGTTATTGGGTTAAAAAGCACATGGGATCGTCCGTGCTTACCGGTTTTACTTTCTGGCACGCGATCCCACCCGATCTGGCTAAATCACGATCCTGGCACCGAGCTAGCACGGAGAGGGAGTTGGAGATTGTAAAATCGCACGATTTTATGATCCGGCATGCGATTTTGACTACCATGGTTGCACTAACTTGGGCCTTGACATTAACTGGCCCACTCTTCCTTTTCCTAGAATAAACTCTTTTTATGATGGGCTTATTGCTATCACTATCACTGTTGATTCAGTGTCCTAGCAAATAGCCAAGCATTCAATCAGACCTATTCATATTGTCATACCAAACCATAGCAGCAGTCTTCAGGCTACATTTGTAAAATGTGCCAGAATAAATTTTGGACAACACGGAAAAGTTGGTTGCGGTGAAATGTTGATGGTGATGTCTTGTATCAAATCTCACTGTTAATGTCATTGATTGATCCACTACTGAAAATCTTAACATGGTGAGACAACACAGTAGCAAACAAACACTCAATTTTCTCATTAAGATAGTCAATAACAAGATAGGGGTAAAATAATTTAGATTATCTAGTTTTGGAGACCTTGAGTTAATATCAGCAAATTGCCTCACGCAAAGATTCGATGCTAAGCAGTACCCGAGGTTTGAAGAAGTGATCGATGCTGAAACATTCTTGAAAAGGTCAAAATTCTAATGAGACCAAATGTTTTGGCTGAATATGAACCACGAAATTTCAGAAAACTAAAGTGGCACAGTAATTGCCCTAAATTAAAGTCCTCCAATTGGAGGACTTTAAATTACAGTGAACATGGGAAGCCTCACAAAAGTTTTGGTTTGTTCTTTTTTCTTCTAAAACAAAACCACCTCTCAATGAGAGGAACCTCTGAAGAACAATAAACAAGGAATCTGTTTTACTGATTTGAAGAAACCAGCTTGGAATACCACTGTTCTTTTCAGTGACTCTATTTGCATAAAACTTACAAGTAGAAACATACCAGACATCATTTAGATCTCATTCAGCTGAGAAAACAAGACAGATACATCATGCTCAATTATCATTGACCTCATTTGAAATAATTATCCACAAAGGTTAAACTGTAAGATAAAGGGACAAATGATTCTATATCACATTTCTATCTGCCATAAAGATCTAGCAACCCACTCTGAAACACACTTTTCACCATTAGATAAAATTCATGTGGGTCTGACAAAATAGGAAATGGTACAAATTAAATCAGGGGTTGGACCCACATCATTTAGTGAGACCCACTTGAATTTCACCCAGTTGTGGAAAGTGTGTTAGAAAGTGAGCTGTTTGCATTTCTCCAATACTAAATTCATGCAAACTGGACAACTTTAAACAACATAAGATCTAGGTCTGGGCCTGGCTGTGGTAAAGCCAGTGAAAGGAAATCAGCTATTATGAATATTTTGTATCGTGAAAACTCTATATTAATCAACAATCTAATTGACAAGATATAAATCACTCGACAGTATGTTGCAAGTGCATATTCTAAATGTGGACAATTATACAGTTTGTACAGTCCAAATTATCCTCACCTTTTTTGCCATTATGCAGAGGAGAGGCATGTTTTGATTCACAGAAATGCATTCTGGCTTTAGATTTTCTCAATTAAGGCTTATGATTATTTATTAAAAAATCATAGAATTGCATAGCTTTTACTTTGCTATTGCAGAAATTTCCCACGTAGCTGTCACCAGGATCCTCAGCAATGAATAAAATTCATTCAGTTCACCAATTAGTCATGGTAAAATAATGGTCTAGAAACAATAGAATCCATCCAAAATCATCTGAAATGAATAATCTGCTTCCCACAGTTCAGAAATCAGAAACAGATTTCCAATATTTCAAAACATGTAAAACCAAATCTTAAAAAAATGTGTAAATCAAATTAAATATAATGATTGAAAAAATTGATCAACTTTGAGAAACCTATATTCTTAAAAAATTATGCATTGATTAACATCTTGGATATGTAAGTGCTTCAGATAACAAAGATGCTAGAAACATTCTTAAAACTTCTGGGACAAATTTGCAGTATATATATTCTCAATTCCTACTAGTTTATACATGTGCTGGAGACTCAGCTCATTTGTCCTACCATTGTTAAAACTCGGTAGAACTCCCCATCCTAATAAACCAACATTTTATAATTAAAGTTCGTCCTAATAAAGATAATAAGAAATTGCAAAGAAGCCTGAAATACCCTCCTTGGTGATGAAACAAATTCTGCTTAGTCTTTGTCAAGCTCCTTATAATACTTCAAAGCACTAAGCATGTCTCCCTCCAAGACCCTTATATGAGCAACAACCTTGGTGAAGAATCTAAGGGAATGCTTCACACTTGCATTTTCCCTCTCACATCTATCCATTGCCACCTTAATCCCCTTCAACAAGCACTTACATTCATCAACCATTTCCAGGTGCTCAAGCACACAATCATGATAGGCCTTTCGCTCTTTCTCCAATATCTCTTCAAATCCAATCTTGACAAACTCAAACCCCTCGCTGCTGCTATAAACCTCCGCTTTCAACACTTGCCAAGCTTCCTCATCCGCAGTTTTCGCTCTCTTGAAACTATGCACAATGGGGACTTTCTCCTCCAGCTTCAAGTGCAAAATGGATTGAATGTGACAATCTTTAAGCTCCATCTTCTCATCCAACGCCTCTTGAATGGAAAGCACTGAGGAGGGTGATGATGTTATTATTGGCTTGTTGACATACCTATTTTGGCAAAACCCCAGAAAGAGAAACGCTGAGGCTGCAGTTATGGTGAGAAAGGAGGAAACTTTGGAAAGGGGATTGAAGGATTGGTGCGATTTGGGGTCTGAGTGTTGGAGAGAGGGGTCAGAAGATGAAGCAACAATGGAAGACGTTGAAAGTGGCGATGATTGAGGGGGCGAGCGAAAGAGAGAGTAAGAGGTGGATGGGGTTAGGGAAGAACAGTAGTAGTGATATGATGGGTATAGAGGGTGGCGATGGTGGTGAAGAGTAAGAGCCTCCATACAAGGTGCTGTGGAATTGGCGTAGTCAATGACGCACTGATGGTGGCGCTTCAACGCACCCTTTCGCTCGATTACATCAAGGGATTTTATTTTCTTAATTTTTAGATTATTATCATTACTTCTTTGAAACGAAAATGATCAATTAAACAAAAATACAAAATGACCTTGCTGGTCCCCACCACCCTCTCTGCACATTTTACACAGGAAATAGCACTTAAAAGGTTGCAACAGGAGACATATAAAAGAACCTTAACATTGCACCCTCCAAGCCCCTTGTCCAAACTCACATATGTTAAAAAGGTAAATTTTTAAGGTGACTTTAAGATGCCCTTTCACACATGATATTATCATCACCTCTATAACAATTATAACTATTCACTTAAGAAAAATATAAATTATTTTTAAAAAATTTATGACACACTAACAAATATTTTGTTCAAATTTATTAAAAATTATATCCACATATTTTTTTTTATTTTTTGAAAATTTTTTAAAAAATATATTAATGTTTTTTATATAAAAATATTAAGAAATTTATTAAAATATATTTAATAAAATAATTTAGTAAAATAATATTAGGACACTTTAATTATTGTTTTAAGATATCAATTAGCAAGATTTTTTTTATACTCTTAAAAACAATTTAATAAAAAATATATATTTTATTTTATATTTAATAAAATATTATAAAAAAACTGCAAATCCTTTCCTCTAAACATTGTACCAACATTAAAGAAAAGAATAATAGTAATATGAATAGTAAAACACGTTGCAATATTTTTTTTTATCAAAATGTATTGATTTAAATATAATTTAATTTATATAAAACAATTAAATTTTAATTTTTTATATTTTTGTTTTAGTTCTCCTAATTTTTTAAAATAGTTTCTGATATTAATTTATAATAACATGATATGTTGTTGAGATATTCTTCCAAGATCCATCTCATTTTTATTTATAAACCAAAATTTACAACAAAGCTATTTGAACAATATACATATATCTTTCTCACACGCTTATACCCACGCACACGCGCACACACACACATAGCAAGATTTTTTTTATACTCAAGCGAGATTAGTCTTGCTTAAACAAAATAAGATAAGATCTCTTCAACTGTCCTCTCGCACAGGCGAGAAGCGACCTCGCTTAAGCAAAAAGTCAGAAAAAAAATAAGAACCTGAGCGCAGAATTACCTTCATTTTTCACTAGATAGTCTTCCTTTCTCATTTTCTCTCTGTTCTCTCACCTTCTTCCCTTAGAGAAAACCTTCTCAAAGCTGAGCTTCTTCCTAATCCAAGTGAGAACATCTACTTAGTACGGATCTAGGTGAGTTCTTGGGACTTGGTTTTCCTATTCTACTCTTTATTTCTTGATTTCTCTTCTCAAGGGTCTCTATTTTGTAATAATAAGGAGATATGAGATCCTTAAACTTTGTTTCTTTCACTAAGTGTAACACCTTATTTTTTGTTATTTATTAATTTTATTTGTATAATAATTATTGATGCATGTTGCTTGAAATTAGGGAAGTTTTAAATGTGTGAGTTGCAGGATTTCTCGCTATAGCAAAAAATTAGCGTCTAAAATCAAGCTCTCTAGAGCCCTCTTACTATAGTGAGGAGCTCTTGTTGTAGCTAGAAAGTCAGACAGCAAAGGCAAAAAAGTATCTGTTTTTTCGCTCCAGCGACAGAAGGTCTCGCTGTAGCAAGAATTGCCTCGCTGTAATGAAAATGTCACGAGCTAAGGGGTATTTAAAGGTTTCCAAGTTGAGAAACTTGGATTATAATCCAAGACACGACCCTTCCTTAACTTTTACCTTATTTACACTAATTTTTGTGAATATATTTTGCAATTCTGAGCATTTGAATAATTGTGCAGGAGATTCTAGACAAATTCTATGAATTTTTAACTCTGGGAAAGATATGAACTGAGAGTAATCACTCTCAGGTTCCATAGTGATCACTCCAGGGAGCTGATTCCAAAGGATAGGCCAAAGTAACCACTTTCAGAAGCAGCAGTGATCACTCCAGAAAGCCCCAGGATGAAGGACCCTGCGCATAACCACTTTCAGAAGTGAAAGTGATCACTCCAGGGAAGACTAAACTAGAACACTTTACGTGTGTTTGCTCTCATAAGTGAGAGTAAATATGCGCACCCAAAGTAACTACTATTATACACAAGAGTGATCACTACAGAAAGGGAAAAACATGAGGAATGCTGCGTGTGTTCACTCTTGTTTACAAGAGTGATCACTGTGAAGTGGCGTCATACTTAATATATATAGATTTTTGGGAATTAGGTTAACAATTTTTTACACACTTTTAAATTCTTTTGCCATTTTGGGGAACAGTTGCAAAGCTTAGGTCGTCCTTGGGTGACAGCTAAGGACCAATCCTAGGGTTTGATTCATAATTACTCTTCACTTTCCTTTAATTTTTACATTGATGTCATTGATTTTCTTTTGTTTTCATCTTAAATTTGTAAAACCTATCCTGATGGAGGGCTAAACTTTCTTGTAATCCTTAGTGAGTTTCATGGATTCTTGAATTCCTGGGTATGAATGTTAATATAATTCTCTTTTCCTTCATGAATTTATATTTCCCAACTCTTTGAATTGAATTAATGGTTGAATGAGAGGGACATTGCTTAATTAACCCTAATTCATTTTAATGAGATTCTTAACTTGGGTTGCTAAATTCTAAGTTAATTTCTAAGGTTGCTTAATCTTAGGAAAAGGAGTTGGAGTTCATTGAGTTTGCTTAAATTCGTATGGAGTTTCAAGGTTAATTCTCGCTTGTTGAGTTAATTTAATTCAGGGGAAGAGGAAAAGTATTGGATCTTAAGAGGAATAGGGATAGAATTATATGAACGAACTAAGGATTGCTACATTTCATTAATTGAACTCATTAATTTTATCACTTGCTTTTACATTAAATTTGGAATCACATAAAACCCCCCTTTTTAATTGCTTTTATACTGAATGTCTGTAACATGTTTAATGTATATTTTCAACCAAAGTCATTGGAGACAACCTAGGCTTGCATCCTAGACTACATAACAAATTTTGCATAGTTTGACGAGGATTGGCGATAAATCTTTATTCAAACAAAATCGTTCATCAAATTGGCGCCGTTGCTGGGGACTTTGGTGTTAATTTTGCATTGAACTTGTTAATTACTCCATTTTAGTGTTCTGTTTTTTATTTTTCTGCACTTTGTTCTATTTTTGCTGCATAATTCTATAGAAGTCTATAGAATTTGTGATTCTGTATTACATTTTCTTGCAGTAGTTTGCAATTTCTTTTTGTTTTTGCTGTTTAGTTTTAATGCTTCATTTTACTGCACTTAGAAATTAGTTTTCTGCATAATTGTTATCTGAATTTTCTGCATCTTTGTTATTTCATTTAGTTTACTTCTTTCCATTACTCTTAGTTAGTTTCTAGTGCATAACCAGATCAAATCATGGAGACTTATATCCACTTGATCTAGAGATTGACAGGACATTTCATAGTAGCATTAGAACACATAGGACTAGTTCTAAACATTTTGAGGAATCTTCATCTCCTTCATCTATCTATTCATCACCTCATTCTTTAGAATCTGAAATTGAAAAAATGGCTGTCAATGAAAAAATATTAAAGGAACTGGCTACACCGGATGTAACATATCAAACTTTATGCATACAGTATCCTAACATTGATGCTCCTTTTGTTCTAAAAACTGGACTAATACATTTGTTGCCAAGATTTCATGGTCTTGCAGGTGAGGATCCGCACAAACACCTCAAGGAGTTCCACATTATTTGTTCAACCATAAGGCCACAAAGTGTGCCTGAGGAGTATGTCAAATTAAAGGCTTTTCTATTCTCTCTGATGGATGCAGCCAAGGATTGGTTCTACTATCTCCCTCCAGGATCTATTGCCAGTTGGGACAACTTGAAGAGACTTTTCCTGAAGAAATTGTTTCCAGCATTAAGAGTTGTGTCCATAAGGAAGGAAATTTGTGGGATAAGGCAACTTGAAAGAGAAACCTTCTACGAATATTGGGAAAGGTTCAAGAGACTATGTGCTAGCTGCCCTCACCACCAAATTAGTGATCAATTGTTGATCCAATACTTCTATGAGGGACTGCACCCTCTGGACCGAAGCATGATAGACGCCGCAAGTGGAGAGGCGTTGGTAGATAAAACTCCAGTTGCAGCCCAGAATTTAATTGAGAATATAGCTGCCAACTCACAATAATTTGCAACAAGGTAGAACTCTTCTGTTACCAGAAATATAAGTGAAGTACAAGTCACTGAATCTAGTAAGCTAAAGCACAAGCTTGATGAATTGGCATCCATGGTAAAGCAATTAGCTTCCATGCAAAATAGTGTTGCTGCATCTTCACCTCCTCCACCATCCATTCCAGCTATGTTGTGTGGCATTTGCTTAGCTACAGACCATTACACTGATAGTTGTCCTACACTGCAAGAGTCTGATACTCTAGAAGGTAATCCTCAAGTCTATGCTGCAAACATTTACACTAATAAACTTTCTTTTCCAAATTCGCAGCAGCAGCCCAATTGGGATCTATCTTCTAATAGATATAACCTAGGTTGGAGGAACCATCCAAATCTAAGATGGGGGAATAGTTCTCAACAGCAAAACCAGTAACACGACAATCAATATCAAGGACATCATGGTGGCCCAAATAGATCTCATCCACCTCAACATCAACCACAACAAGTCCAGCAACATCACCAACCATCTTCCTCACAACCAAGTGCACCACACAAAAATGAACCATCATTGGAGGAGCTCATGAAGCAATTGACAAAATTTGATCGCGAGTGTCGCGCTCGGACAAATTAATAAAAACTGAATTGCATAAAAATTATGTAGTAAAAGGTGCAATCTGAGTTGTCTCCCAACGATGATAACGTTATACGATTATAAAATTAGAGGGGGTTTGATTTATAGAATAACACTAATTAGAATCAAAAGTTAACAAGAATTAAAAACTCTAATCCAAGAATTTAGAAGAACTACGACCACTCTATCACCGGATTCCAAGGAGATGCATCAACCAACAAATTAGTGATTAATATTAAATTTGAATGAAACCTCAATTCAAATTAAGCATTCACACGAGAACTCTCATGCATTCGATTAACACACAATTTGCTCAAAGTTCAGAAACCTCTAAAACCTAATCGATTTGTGTTAATTTAATTCATCAATGCCATTAATCTTAGATCTCAAACCTGAAAATCTAATTCACACTCCTTCAATAATTAATTACATACATCAACCGAATAATATGTAATCAAACAACTGCACAATTATCAATCCAAACGAAGAACTTCAATTTGAAATCATAATTAGCAAGAGGAGAAAGAAGGAAGAGATGAAACCGAATTTATTGTTGAATAAATTGCGAAACCGATACTCAAGAGTGTCTCGGCCCTTTTTCAATCCTTGGACTAGATGAAAGTCTAAGCCTCCATTAATGGAGAAAAACAAAAGGTAAAAGTGGAAGAGAAAAAGAAGAAGAAAACAAAAATCCTAAAACATAAAACCTAATCTCCTAACGTCTCAACCCCTCTTTTACAGCTTGCTGCCCTAAATTTAAATACAGGCTCTTAAGGGTAAAAACATAAAAATTAATTAATATTTATTTAATTACATTAATTCTCTACTCAATAACTGTCTCTGGAATCCTTATTTGTTCAAGTTTGAATTTTGGAGGGAAAGTTATGCTTGTAATTGCTGCCCAACATCCATGCTGAATATGTGAAGATATTGCGTGTTATTTTTTGCCATGAAGATCTATTCTATTCGATTTCTGATATGAAGAGAAATTGTAGCCCTGGATGTTAGCTTCAAAACGCAACTGGAATGGGCTTAAACGGACATCTGTGGACTGAGATATGGCCCAAATACTGCACCAAGGTCAAAAACTACAAGTGCAGCGTTCTGACTTTTTCCAGACCCAGTTTCAGCTTCTTATAATCAGAATTGGGTCTGACCTCTCATTATAATTGTGAGCATTTCTCTTAGCTTTCCTACAAATCAAGAATCACAATGAAATGAGTTCTACAACTCAAGATATGGTCCAAAAACCAAAACAGTATCATAATTTGCCAAATACTGGAAAAATTAAATAAAGCCCAAATAAAATTCAAACATCATAAAATGATCCAATTCAAACCAATTAGACACAAAAGAGGATTAATGAGCTAGGAATGAGAGGAAATAAGGTTATAAAAATCCAATTGATCAATATAACCCAGGTTGGAGGAACCATCCAAATCTAAGATGGGGGAACAGTTCTCAACAGCAGAACTAGTAACACGACAATCAATATCAAGGACATCATGGTGGCTCAAATAGATCTCATCCACCTCAGCATCAACCACAACAAGTCCAGCAACATCACCAACCATCTTCCTCACAACCAAGTGCACCACACAAAAATGAACCATCACTGCTCATGAAGCAATTGACCATGAATAACATCTCATTCCAGCAAAGAACCGAGGCTAGTATTAACACTTTGCAGAACTGATAAATCCACATTTTACTATATTTTTAGCCTAGTTTTTGTTAGTAAATAAGGAGTTAAATAGTAAATAAACTTGAAAATATCATAAAAATTTCATTAATATTCATAATTGTATAAATAGTTTAGAATTTTAGATTTTATTCCAATTCTAAACAATTTTGCTTAAAAAGACTTAATTTTGTGCAGAAGCTTGAGCTGAAGATGTTTGAGTTGAAGATTGAAGTGAAGAAAGTAGAGAAATTGAGCTTAAAAGATAAAGAATCAAGTGTTATGTGTTAGGCGTAGCCACTTTGAGTGCATAGAGTTAACACTTTGAAGAAAAAAATTCATGAAGATCAAGAGAGTAGCTACTTCAAGTGTTTAGAGTAGCTACGCAATTGAGCGCGTAGCCACTTCAAGTGCTCAGAGTAGCTATGCAGTAAGCGCATAGTTACTCCAGCGCTGAAAGTAGGTACGCAAAGCTGCGCGTAGACACTCTAAGTGCTGAGAGAGTCAATGCAAAAGTAACAGAATTTTAAATATCACTTCTAAGTGTCAACTCTGAACGATTGGAGTTCCTAATTCAGTTATAAAAGCTTCTAGAAGACCTTTCATGCTATAATCCTCAGAGATTAAAGTGTGGAAGTGGAAAAGGCAGGAAAAATATTATAAATAGAAGTTAAGAGTTCAAAATTGGAGGTCTTTTGCCATTTTTTGTTTTCTTTTCATTTTTACACCTTAGGAGAGTTAGAGAGGGAGATTGGGGGCGACTTCCAAGCTCTGAACCTTGAGGAATCAGGTTGGGGATTGGATTTATGAAGAAATTCTGCATCTCCTCTTCTACTCTTTCTCTCTCTTTTTCTTTTAGGAACATGTTTTGATTTCTTTTTGTTAGGGATCCATGGATCCAGATTTGATATTGTGATGTAATTTTGGATCTGGACCTTAAGGTTTTACTTGAATTGAGTATGTGATTCTGTTCTTAATGCAGTTGTGAACTAATCCTTCATTCAATTGAACCTAGAGGAATCTTCATCAATGAAAATTGAGTTTATTTCTTAGATCTGAATCATATGCCTAGGTTATTGAGATCTTAGGAATAAGTATCATAATCTAGTAATCCTATAATTTCCAGAACTTAATGCAATATTTGATTCAATTTCACCTAAGGAATTAGAGAGGTTTAATTAAGTATTAGGATCAATAAGGCAAGGAATTGTCCTTTGGTTAAAGAAGTGAAATTGATTATCAATCAATTAGAATTCTTAAGAGTCCAAAACATTATTACATTGCAATAGAAAATCTGGTGAAGTGATTCCTAACAATTTTCCATATAGCATTTTATTACAAAATTCGTATTTCTATTTTTGTTGTATTTTTTAGATTTCTGCACTTTATTGCTTTTGTTTGTTAAATGATTCAAAAAACTTCAACTAGTTATTGATTTGTGAAATGGTAATTGATAAACCTAATCCCTGAGGACGATACTTGGGACTCACATTGATTTCAAAATTTTATTACTTGCTACAACTACCTAGTACACTTGCTAGTTAGTTCTCCAATTTTTGTGACAAGAACCAAATGGGACAGCTAGCCTCATCTCTAAGCAGACACAATCTCAAGGTTCAGGAAACCTCCTTGCACAAACTATAGCAAATTCTAAAAATGTGAGTGCAATCACTCTGAGGTCTAGAAAGGTGATGCAAGAGCCCACAGTGTCCAGAGAGAAAGAAGACCCAAGCTGTGCTTCATCTATAGTTGATCTAAATGGAAAGGAAAAGGTTCAAAAACAACTAGAACCTACATCTGCCCAACCAAAGGTGGCAGACAATATTGAAAGGACAATTCCTCTTCCATTTCCTCAGAGAGTTATCCAGCCAAGGAAAGAGATTGAAGAGGATGATAAAGAGATTTTTGAGACCTTCAGGAAGGTAGAGGTGAACATACCTTTAATAGATGCAATCAAGCAAATACCCAAGTATGCCAAGTTCTTGAAAGACCTATGTACCCACATGAGGCGTCTTAAAGGTAATGAGAAGGTAAATATAGGTAGGAATGTTTCTGCACTCTTTGAGAAACAAAGGTCCACAATGCCTGAGAAATAAGGACCCAGGAACATTCACTATCCCATGCATCATTGGTAATAATAGGATTGAGAATGCCATGTTAGATTTAGGAGCATCTATAAATGTCATGTCATTGTTCATTTTTACTTCACTGTCTCTTGGCCCTCTGCAGCCTACAGGTGTGGTTATTCAATTAGCCAATAGAAGCATAACAAACCCAACCGGGATTGTTGAAGATGTGCTAGTCAGAGTGAATAATCTCATCTTTCCAGCTGACTTCTACATCTTGGATATGGAAGAAGGAGAATCAATGAAGGGTGCTACACCGATTATTCTGGGAAGACCGTTCTTGAAAACCGCAAGAACAAAAACTGATGTGCATGCCGGGACACTTACTATGGAGTTTAGGGACAGCATTGTGTGCTTCAACATACTTGATGCTATGAAGCATTCATCTGAAGAGCATTCTGTCTTTCAAATTGATTTATTTGATGATTTGTTAGATGAACAATTTTCTGAATTTTTATAAGCAGATTTTTCTTTTAATTTTTTTGAATGTATAGATACTCCTATTGGTGAATATTGTAATAATTCTTCTATGTGTGACTCTTGTATTTCTGAATTTTTTGAATGTGAATTCTACAAATTCTAATATTGAAGAGATTGAAAATTAATAGGGGAGGAATGTGATGTTTTGAGTTCAGTAAGTACAATTGAATCTGACCACCTTAATTTGAATATTACAGAAATTTCTTCTACTGAAAGTGCCAAGTCACTTCCATCTGTGGAGCAGTCTCTCACACTAAAGCTTAAACCATTGCTAGAGCATCTGAAATATGCCTATCTAGAGGCAAATGAGAAGCTTCCAGTGATAATCTCCACCAAGTTGAATATTGATCAAGAGAAGAAACTCCTAAAAGTGATTAAAAGGCACAAGAAAGCTATAGGCTGGACCCTTGCTGATATTCCTGGAATCATCCCCTCTTTTTGTATGCACAAAATATTATTAGAGGAGGGTGCTAAGCCAGTGAGGCAACCTCAGAGGAGGGTAAATCCCATCATTTTAGACGTGGTGAAGAAGGAGATCACCAAGTTGCTGCAAGCTGGGATTATCTACCCTATATTAGATAGCACTTGGGTCAGCAAGATCCAAGTGGTCCCAAAGAAATTTGGGCTCACTGTGGTGAAGAATGAGAAAGATGAGTTGATACCCACCAAAGTCCAGAACAGTTGGAGAGTCTGCATAGACTACAGGAGGCTTAACCAAGCAACCCAGAAGGATCACTTTCCATTGCTTTTCATTGATCAGATGTTGGAAAGGTTGGCTGGTAAGTCTCACTATTGTTTCCTTGATGGTTTTTTCGGTTATTTCAAATTAGCATAGCACCCGAAGACCAAGAAAAAACCACTTTTACATGTCCTTTTGGCACTTTTGCCTATAGGAGAATGCCCTTTGGCTTGTGCAATGCTCTAGGAACATTTCAAAGATGTATGTTAAGCATTTTTTTTGACTTAGTTAAGCATTGTATAGAAGTTGTAACACCCCGAACTTTGTAATATTAATTAGTGTTATTTATATAAATCTAAATGCGTATACATATATGTATAAGTGTAAATGAATGTTATAAATTTGCATTGAATGCTGTTACTTTTACAACTGTTGTTGCACTGAAAGTAAACTGACTAGCAAGTATACTAGTGTTGTTGTAGCAAGTTATAAAAAATCTTAGAATCAAATTGAGTTCGAAGTATCGTCCTCAGGGAATAAAGTTCTCAATTACCACTTCACAATATCACAATTAGTTGAGCTTTACAAATTTCAGATGGATTTGGTATGAATGTATCAAAAACGAAATTAGAAAGTAAAATAGAACAGTTAGTACAAAAGTATATAGTAAACAGATGTAGAAAGAGTAGTTAGGAAATTGTTTCACCAAAACTTCAACATTGAATTAATAAAGTTCTGAACTTTCAAGCATTTAGATGGAATGACAATCAGTTTCACGTTATATTAATCAAAGGACAATCCCTTGCCTCAATGAAACTAACATCTAATCAAATCAGTCTAATCCCTTAGATCTAATCCAATCAAATGCTGCATTAAGTTTGAGAAACCAAAAGATTGCAAGATTAAGATATCTTATTCCTAAGAAACCAATAACCTTGGCAATTAATTCAGATCTGAGAAACAAATTCAATTCCCATTGATAAGAGTTCCTCTATGATTAGTTGATCAAATTTCCATTCAATCACTACTTTAACAACAGAATCAATCACTCAATCCAATCCAAAACTCAAAGTTCAGATCCAAAATCAATTCAACACTTCCATTTCAGATTCATAATTCCTAACCACAAAGAGTTTAGGCAAACATTACAAAAAGAGAAGAGAAGAGAAGAGAAGAAGAGAATGAACAACGAAGAAACATCTTCAAGCCAATCTCCATTCTGATCCCTCAAGAAATGAAGCTTGGTGTTCGTCCTTAATCTCCCTCTCTGACTCTCTCAACAACAAAAACAAATGGAAAATAAAAAAAGAACAAAAACTCCAAAATTCCTGAGCTAACTGCCTTTTATAGAATTCCCGCTCTGCTGGCGTGATCACTTTTTCCAACAATAATAATCACGCAGAGGCTAATTCTTCATTTCCACTTACGCGTGTTCACTTTTGCTGGTGATAGTAGCCACGCGCACTTCAAAGTGTTCACTTTTGTTGGAAATAGTAGCCACGCAGAAGCTTCCTTTGCTAATGTCATGTGCGTGTTCACTTTTGCTGGAAATAGTGAACACGCAGAAGCTGCTTTCTTGCGCGTGTTCACTTTTGCTGATAATAGTGAACACGAGCAGCTACTCTTCTTGGAGGACTCTCTGGAACGCTCACTTTTTCCAGAAAAAGTGATCACGCAGAAGCTCTTCTCATTTCAACCTCTCTGGAACGATCACTTTTGCCAGCAAAAGTGATTACGCAAAAGTTCTTCTTCATTTTATGGTTCTGGAGTGATCACTTTCACCAACGAAAGTGATCACTCAGAGGCTGTTTTTCAATTATCAACTTCTTTCCTCCAATTTTTGCTACTTTTCTTCTATTTTTCCTTGATCATCCAATCCTCATGAACTTAGCTCAGAATTCCCTACAAAAGCATACTTGAAATGTCACTTTTTACATAGAAAATCAATGAATTTTAAAATAACTATGTTTAAAAGTGACATGAAACATTTTATTATTTTTTTAAGGGTTTTCTACTATTTCTAGCATGTTTTCTTTATTAATTGCACTAAAAACTATTGTAAAATTGTTGTTCGCAATCTAACACTAGCAAGTGCACTAGGATTGCAACAAGTAATGAGTAAATTTAAGATCCAAATATCGTCTCCACAGGGAATTTAGGTTTCAAATACCACTTCATAGAATTATAACCATTTAAGCTTTTTCGAAATTAGAAGGAGAGTAGTAACATGTAATAACAGCAAACTAGAACAATTAAAAGTAAAATGAACTTGCAGAAAACAGAACAGCGAACAAATAATTATGTGATAACAGAGAAAGAAACCATAGCTAGGGAATTGCTTCACCAAAACTCCAATGTTTAATCAATAAAGTTCTGAATTAACAAGCATTTGGAAAGAAAGACAATCAGTTTCATGTTCTATTGTTCAGAGGTTAATTCCTTAACTCAGTGAACCTAACATTCAATTAAAACATTCTAATTCCTTAGATCTGATTTAATTCAACATTGCTTTAAGTATAAGAAACCAAAAGATTGCAAGATCAAAGTTCCTTATCCCTAAGAAAACTATAATCTTGGTGATTGGTTCAAATCTGAAGAACAAATTCAATTTCCATTGACAAGAGTTCCTTTGAAATTAGTTAATCAAATTTCCATTCAATTCCTACGTAAAGTGCAGAATCAATCACTCAATCTATTCCAAAGCTTGAAATCCAGATCCAAAATCAATTCAACACATTCGTTTCAGATCTACAATCCCTAACTATGAACAAATTACATAGCCATGGTAGCAGAGAAAAGAAAAGAAAGAGAAGAAGAGAAGAAGAAAATCAGAATTGCCATGGAAGCTTGCTCCACTCCAATTCCTCTTCGTGAAGCTCCGAGATTCGAATCCCCACTCCTCTCTCTCACTTCATCTAACAAGAATCTAACTAAAAAAAACTGAAAATGAACCGAATCCCCTTTTTCCGGATCATTTCTGGTATTTATAGAATTTCCCAGATTTTCACGTCATCACTTTTATGAGAAATAGTAGTTACACAGAGAGTTTTTGGTTGCGCGTTAACACTTTTCCCAGAAATAGTGGCCACGCGCAACTTCCTGATATTGAGAGCTCTCTGGAACTATCACTCTTGATGATCAAAGTGACAACGCAGAGCCAAGGTAGTTGCGTGTTATCACTATTGCTGATAAAAGTGACTACGCGCAACTCGCCAAGTTGAAGACTCTCTGGAACGATCACTTTTGATGACAATAGTAGTTACGCAGAGCTTTCCTGATATTTTGCCTCTCTGGAACTATCACTTTTAATGATAAAAGTGGTAACGCCCAGGCTTCACTTCTTCTTTGAGCTCTGAAGTGATCACTTTCACTGACAATAGTGATCACGCCCAGTCTGCAATTTCTTATTCTTGTGTTTTTGGAGTCCAGACTTCCTTCTTTCCTCTTCCTTGTCATCAAACCTCCATGGATATGATCCTTGCTCAATTTATTCCTTCAAAAACAAGATTAAAAACTTAATTCCTAAGCAAAAATTTCACAATTGCTAAAATAACTACAAATTTAAACAAAACTTCAATTCCTTCTCTTTTTCTGAGTTTTTCTGCTTTCTTTATATAGTTTTCTTATCAAATGTGTTAGAATTATGCTAAAATATCAGTCAAAATATGGATTCATAAAAAATACTAGTAAAATATGGATTCATCACTACCCCAAACTTGAATTTTTGCTTGTCCTTAAGCAAATTAGAACATATCAAGGGTGTAAATTCTTATTAATTGGAATCTAAAAACTTTTTACATTTTTCAGAAAAATTCAGATTAAAAATCGATTTTACTTCAATGCATTCTAATTGTTTTCTCACTAAGTCGTTCACCAATTCTTCGTCATGATAGTCACACTTGACTTATCTGTTTGCTGCACAATCTCATTCATTTCAATCAAGTAAATCATTAAAGCTACATGCAAACAGAGTTGAGAAACATTATCACAGCTCTCAGAAAGTGTTTCTCTAACTCAATTAGTGTTTAAGCTTGTGTTTGCTCTCAGCATCACCAAATTCATCAAACTCTGCCATAAGCTTGCCTATATTCTCTACCTCCTTTGCAAATTTACAATTAATCACATATCAAGAGGACTTTTTAGGTAATATTAAGGCTCAAGGACAGGTATGATTTCAATGAATTCAGGATATCAATGCAGCTAATTTCAAACAGAAAAAGATGCAAATTGAGTAAATAAGCTTTAAAACTTAGTAAGGGCTGCATCAACTATTTCTATTCTTAATTAACTTTCAATCACAGTTTAAATTTTTGCAGAATTATCTACCAATTTCCTTTTCCTTTTTGATTTGCTGATTTCTTTTTATTTCTTTTTCATTTTTCTATTTTTACTTGCAGCTTTTTACTTCTTTTTCATATTTTCTCTGCATGACTTTTTCTAGCTTTCTTAATTCATTTCAATCCTTTTCTCAATCCTTTCTACCCCAAACTTAGAACATTGCTTGTCCTCAAGTAATGCACTAGAAACATGATGTTACCCCAAACTTAATTTTAAAACTTATCTTTGATTCAACTCAATTTGCCTCTTTTCTATTTGAATAGGTAAAATGGTTTTTCTAGAAAAGCTTGTATTGAGGTTAATCAAAGAAAGGCTATCAGCTCAAAGGGGCTAACTAGGACATTCAAGAATGAAAGGCAGTCTATTTGGCTCACTAGGTAAATTTGAATAATGGCCTCCATCCTTTATGTGATTAGTGCAAAATAGCATATTCAGTTAAGAAACCAAGCAAGTTCTAGAGAGTAAATTAGAATTTGAGATCAGTCACACATCAATGAATGAAAAGGTTCAAGTCTCACCAAGGAAGTAAATGGATAATATTCATCAATTCATTTCACTATTTACTTAAAAAATTTGCATGAATAAAATGGCAAGACTGCTTTATTTTTTTTAAAAAAATACAAGTATGACAATCATGTTAAGAATGGGAAAAACAACTTATGTAATTCAACAATCAGAATTTCAATCAGGTGAAAATCAGGTTTATTTATCAAGAAAACAAAATCTAATGCAGTTTAATATTTTTCTAACTTGTGAAAATTTTATGCAAAATGTAAGCTGTACACATGAAAATAGAGGTATAGAATTAAACCCCCCTTTCATGGTAGCTGTGCATATTTCAGTCATTCCATGCGCTCCTTGTTCAGAGTTTGAGAGCATGGTCTGCACAAAAACATCACAAGTTGTTCATCAATTATCAGATAAAAACTCAATAAAATTCAAAGCTAGTAGATATTTAAAACAGAATTGTTCATAACCAAAATAAAACTTAAAATATAATTATAGCACTCAAAAGTATGAAATTCTAATTACAATCTTTTAACAAAAATTAAACTAATGACAGAAATTTAAATTCCTAATCTACTCTTCATCTTCATCCTCATCCTCATCTTCCAAATCATCCTCTTTATCATCATCTTCTTCCTCTTCTGCAGCAGCTGCTGGTGGAGGAAAATGAGTTCTGTAGATGAGGAGGTCTTTGAAGACAGTTGACCTCAGGCATTGGGCATTCTCTGCTTGATCTGGAGTGTAGTATAAGTCTTCTTTGGTCATGCCCATCTTTTGACCAATGTTCATGAGAACACCTTCCAGAAGCATGTTGCCAGCCTTCAAATTGCTGTGCAATTCATTCTGCCTCTCAGCTAAAGAGTTTTGTCTTTCAGCCATGAAGGCTATCTTTTCCTTCATTGTGGTTGGATTCTCTCTTTTATACTGGGAGGGAATTGGGGCTGCTGATGTGCAAGAGACAGTAGCATAAATCTCCTTCACCATAGCTACTGTAATTGGAGGTGCAACTCTAATTTTGATTTGATAATCTCCAATTTCAATACCTACATCCTCACAAAGAACAGTTATTAAAGAAGGGAAAGCTAGAGAATCTCTTTTTCTCTTGAGGATGTCCAGAATGCATCCACTAATCACTTCTCCTACATCTATATAAAAATCATTAACTATAGCATATAGGAGTTCAGCTCTCTTCACTGCTAAAGTGGAGCTATGCCTTAAAGGCATGAATGAACTCAAAATAAATGTGCTCCACACTTTTGCAAGGGGCAAAAGGTTCTTGGTTGTGATGCATTTGGGTTTCTCTGATAGATTCAACTCCCAAGTAGTCCCTGGTTTCCCAATCCTCTCAAGGACTTTAACATAGTCCTTATCTTCAGCATCCCTGAATGCTTTAAAGTCTTGCTGCCCAGGTTGCTTTTGAGTCTTAATGTTGAGGACTCTATTGATGTTAGCAGCAGAAAAATCAACTGTTGTCCCCTTGACCATTGAATGATATTTAGGCAGCTGATCTCCCTTGAATCTCATGGCATTGGCATAAAATTCTTGTGTAATGTCTCTCCAGCCAATGCCAGCCATCATGCAGAAGGATTCCCATTCTCTTTTCTGAATTTCCTCCTTGTATTCTGGATAATGGTCTTCAGCTATCTCAATTGCCCTATCTTGGACAATCTTTCTTCTCAAGATATTAGCTCTGAAATAATTCTCATGAGCTATACTCCTGAACCTTGGATCATGTTGAGGATTTGGCCTTGATGAAGAGGCTCCTGCTAATCTTCCTCTCTTTGTTCTACGAGTACCTCTAGAAGAGCCAATTGGAGTGTTGTCTGATGTCCTTACCATTTTTTTTAAAATTTCCTGCATAAAAAGAATATTTCAATACACTGAAAGACATGAATGCAATGCAATGTAGGACATTTTCAATTTCAGAATAGCAGAATATGAATAATGCAGAATTTAAGAATATCATAACAATGCAGAATATGGTTCCTTGAAGCATTTAAACTCAGATATTCATGATTTTGAATGCAAAATGCTAGAGTTCAAAAGTTACATTTATGCAGAAATTTCTTCCTAACTATTTTTCACTTTAAGTCCTAAGGTTAACTCATGCAATCTATCAATGTAGGTCTTTTTCCATCTAAAAATCTATCAATTGAAATGAGAATTATTCTACATTGCCTTGTAATTGCATGTTCAGATTAGTTATTAACAAGAAAATTTCTGTTTTTCCATTACTCAGTGTTTTCCACAATTTTGCAAAATGAAGAACCCTAATTTCTAAATCAGAGAAGTAGAATACTGACCTGGATTTGGAGAAATGTGTAGAATGAACTTCAATTGATTGCTTAGAAATAAATTTCGTTCAGCAAAAGGTCAGAAAGATCAAGAATTTGAGAAATGAGATGAAGAAATGAAGATTTGAGATTCTAAAAGTGGCTCTGGGTGGTTCCTTTTATGCATTTTAATGGACACGCTTACTGCACGTGGTCACTTTTTTCAGAGAAAATGGAAGTTGTAGAAATGATGCTGTGTGCGTGTTCACTATTGCTAGAAAAAGTGAACACTTTGAGGGTAAATAGCATGTGCGTGTTCACTATTGCTAGAAATAGCGAACGTTCTAGAGGGATTTGCATTGAGTAATTTGAAATGAGCTGCGCGTGTTCACTTTTTCTGGAAAAAGTGATCACGCGTAGGTAATATCCTTCTGCGTGATTACTATTACTAGAAAAAGTGGTAACGCGCATCAACTTTAACTTGAAACTAGACATAACTCATGCACGTGATCACTATTATTGGAAAAAGTAACTACGCGCATCACATTACCTCTATTTAAGCCTGGGCGTGGTTACTTTCACTGGGAAAAGTGATTGTTCCAGAGAAGGGTGTCTTCCAAAGGGTTCTGCGTGTTCACTTTCATCAGCAAAAGTGATTGTTCCAGAGAAGGGTGTCGTTCCTTGCTCCTCTACGTGATCACTTTCAGCAGCAAAAGTGATTGTTCAGAATGGAACCCTGTAATTGAAGCTCTGCGTGATCACTTTTCTGTAAAATAGTGACTCCTTTTGTTATTCAAAGCTGCTTAGAAACTTAATTGCCTCATGCATTCAATTTCAATCATCTCATTTATGTATCCATAACATGAACCTTCATTGAATCAACACATTATTCCTAAAACACATATAAAACATAATCTAAAATCAGAAAATTGCAGAAATTGAAATAAAGAATTAACAAAAGTTTAAGTAAATTGCAAATAGAGTAAAAATGGTTCAGAAATGTGAGTTGCCTCTCACAAAGCGCTCTTTTAACGTTACTAGCTTGACGTTAAATGTTCCTCACTGCTGAGAAACCAAGTTAATGCAAAAAGTGTTCCTATGGAATTCTCCTCCATTGTAAATCTTCAGTCTTTGGCGATTGACTTTAAACTTTCTCCCTTCTCTCTGATCTTTAAGTAACACAGCACCAAAGGGAGATACTTCTTTTACCATAAAAGGTCTTGACCATCTAGACTTGAGTTTTCCAGGAAACAACTTCAATCTAGAATTGAATAGTAGAACTAACTGCCCTGGTCTGAATTCTCTCTGCAGGATGAATCTATCATGTATTCTTTTAGTCCTTTCTTTATACAGTTTTGCATTTTCATATGCAATTTGTCTGAATTCCTCTAGTTCATGTAGCTGTAACACACTCTTTTCTCCAGCCTTGGTTGAATCAAAATTCAGTCATTTAGTAGCCCAATATGCTCTATGTTCAAGTTCCACAGGAAGATGACATGATTTCCCAAACACTAATTGATATGGTGACATCCCAATTGGTGTTTTGAATGCAGTTCTGCATGCCCATAATGTATCATCAAGCTTCCTTGACCAATCTTTTCTTGAGTTACTGACTACTTTCTCTAAGATCTTCTTGATTTCTCTGTTTGAAATTTCCACTTGTCCGCTTGTTTGAGGATGATAAGGAGTTGCTACTCTGTGTTTTACTCCATACTTATCCAGAACATTATCAAGGTATTTATTACAGAAGTGTGATCCTCCATCACTAATCAGAATTCTTGGCACTCCAAATCTTGAAAAAATGTTTTTCTTTATGAAGGAAATCACCACTTTGGCTTCGTTTGTTCTGGTTGGTATAGCTTCCACCCATTTAGACACATAATCTACTGCCACAAGTATGTATTCATGAGAAAAAGAAATTGGAAAAGGTCCCATAAAGTCTATTCCCCATACATTAAACAGTTCCACCTCCAAGATATTGTTCAAAGGCATCTCATGTCTTCTGGAAATGTTACCAACTCTTTGGCATTTATCACAGTTTTCTACATAAATTTTTATATCTCTGAACAATGTAGGCCAGAAAAATCTAGCTTGTAATACTTTGGCAGCTGTTCTTGATCCACCATGATGGCCTCCATAATCTGAATTGTGGCAATGCCATAGGATATCAGCTTGTTCTTTCTGTGAAATACATCTTCTCAAAATGCCATCTACTCCAATTTTGAATAGATGAGGATCTTCCCAAATATAGAACTTGCTGTCATAAAGAAATTTCTTTCTTTGCTGCCAATTCATTCTCTTTGGAATGTGCTGAGTGGCCTTAAAATTCGCTATATCAGCAAACCAAGGTAATTCATCCACAGTTAGCAGCTTTTCATCAGGAAATTCTTCATTAATATCCAAGTAATCTGATGGCATTGTGTCCAATGGAATTCTAGATAGATGGTCTGCAACACCATTCTCTTTTCCTTTCTTATCTCAAATTTCTAACTCAAATTCTTGAAGTAGTAGAATCCATCTCAGCAGTCTTGGTTTAGCATCCTGCTTAGAAAGCAAATATTTCAGAGCAGCATGGTCAGTATATACCACAACCTTGGATCCTACTAAATAAGACCTGAATTTATCAAAAGCAAATACTATAGCAAGCAACTCTTTTTCAGTGGTTGTGTAATTAATCTGTGCAGAGTTTAGGACTCTACTAGCATAGTAAATCACATGTAGTCTTTTATCTTTTCTTTGTCCTAATACAGCACCCACTGCATTGTCACTTGCATCACACATTAGCTCAAATGGTACAGTCCAGTCAGGTTTAACAAGAATTGGAGCAGAAATCAGTTTTTCTTTTAAAACAGTAAAAGCATGCATACAAGATTCATCAAATACAAATGCTGCATCCTTTATAAGCAAGTCACTAAGAGGTTTGGCAATTTTAGAAAAATCTTTAATGAACCTCTTATAAAACCCAGCATGGCCTAAGAAACTTCTAATTCCTTTCACATTCACAGGTGGAGGTAATTTACTAATCACTTCTATTTTAGCTTGATCAACCTCCATCCCTCTAATTGAAATCTTATGGCCAAGCACTATTCCTTCTTGCACCATAAAGTGACATTTCTCCCAATTCAACACCAAGTTGGTGTCATGACATCTCTACAAAACAATGGACAAATTAGATAAACAATAATCAAATGAATTCCAAAAAACAGAAAAATTGTCCATGAATACCTCAATTATTTTCTCAACTAAGTCAGAAAAAATAGCTAACATGCACCTTTGAAATGTAGCTGGAGCATTACACAGCCCAAAAAGAATTCTTCTATATGCAAATATTCCAAATGGACAAGTAAAAGCAGTTTTTTCTTAATTAATTGGATCTACAGCAATTTGGTTATAGCCAGAATATCCATCTAAAAAGCAGTAAAATGCATGTCCAGCTAACCTTTCTAGCATTTGGTCTGCAAAAGGTAGAGGAAAATGATCTTTTCTGGTTGCATCATTCAGCTTTCTATAATCTATACACATCCTCCATCTTGTGACAGTCCTTGTAGGTATCAACTCATTCTTTTCATTTGGTACTACAGTCATTCCACCCTTTTTAGGTACCACTTGCACAGGACTTACCCAATTGCTGTCTGAAATAGGATATATGATGCCTGCATCTAATAGTTTAATGACTTTCTTCCTTACCACTTCCTTTATGGCAGGGTTTAATCTTCTTTGAGACTGCACAACTGGTTTAAAATTTTCTTTAAATAAAATTCTGTGCTTACAAAAGGATGGATTTATACCTTTTAAATCTGAGATGTTCCACCCTATTGCTGATTTATGGGTTCTCAAAATTCTCAGCAACTTCTCCTCCTCTTCTTCCTTGAGTTCATTGCTTATGATAACTGGATTTTCATGTTTATGATCCAAGAATGCATATCTCAAGTGAGATGGAAGTTGCTTTAATTCCAGCTTCTGACTTTTCTCTTCTTCTCCTTCATTTTTCAACTCCTCTTTGATAGATTTTTCTGCAGGTATTAAAATAGGTAGAGTTTCCAATTGCTGCTCCATTTCAAATACATTTTCATCTTCAAAATGCAGAGATTTAGTATTTCCTGCAGCTATGGTTTCTCTCAACACAGAAATTTCATCAAATCCATTTAAAGAATAAGGATTGATCATAGAATCCAATGTATCTACTCTCATACATGTGTTATCATCAATTGGATATTTCAAAGCTTCAAATACATTAAATATTACCTTTTCCTCTTGAACTCTAAGCATTAACTCTCCTTTTTGCACATCAATGAGAGCTCGTCCAGTTGCAAGGAAAGGTCTGCCCAAGATTAATAGTATGTTTGCATCTACCTCCATGTCCAATATGACAAAATCTGCAGGAAAAATAAATTTGTCAACCTTAACCAACAAATCCTCTACTACTCCATATGGATAAGTATATGATCTATCAGCTAATTGCAATGTAATGTTGGTTGGTTTCACTTTCTCTATCCCCAATTTCTTCATAATGGCTAATGGCATCAAATTAATGCTTGCCCCCAAATCACACAATGCTTTTCCCACAGTACAATTTCCTATTTCACAAGGTATGCTAAAGGATCCTAGGTCTTTTAATTTTTGAGGAAGTTTTCTTCTAAGAATAGCACTGCACTCCTCTGTCAAGGGTACCGTCTTATCATGTTCTAACTTCCTTTTCTTGGAGAGTAGTTCCTTCATGAATTTAGCATAAGATGGCATTTGCTCCAAAGCTTCAGCAAATGGAATGTTAATTTGCAGCTTTTTGAACACATTTAGAAACCTCTCAAACTGCTCCTCTTGCTTAGGATTTTGCACTCTTTGAGGATAAGGTAGTCTCTTATATTTTTCTGGATCAATTGGCTTGTAAGTGTCCTCAAATAATTGCTTCTTTGTCTTCCTTTCAGGACTTTTATGAACTTCTTCATTCTTTTTTGAATGTTCTCTCTTTAGTAGCTTGAAGTTTCCTTGCTGCAATTCTTCTTTTAAATTTCTTTCATCTGCTGCATTTTCTACTTGCTTTTCTGCTTCAACATTATTCAGTTTCTTTTCAGCTGGTTTTGGACTGGCTACAACAGCTCCACTTCTTGTAACTATAGCTTGACATTGTTCCTTTGGATTCACCACTGTGTTACTTGGAAATCTTCCTTCATCTCTGCTTATTAATTATTCAGCCAGCTGTCCAATTTGAGTTTCTAACTTCTTCATAGAAGCTTCTTGATTCTTGATGCTGGATTGAGTGACTTTCATGAATTGTAGCATTGTTTCCTCAATCTCGTTCTTTCTTTCACTCATTGGTCTAGCTGAATGTTGACTCCTTTGAGGTTGAGTAGAAAAATTTCCTTGAAAGTACTGCTTTTGTTGGTGATTTCCTGCATTTGAAAATGGAAAAGATGTATTAGTGCTTTTCATTATAGAATTCTGAGGATTCCAATTATAAAATTGTTGATTCCTATTATTAGAATACTGAAATCCAGGAGGAAATGATTGTTGAGGATAAGATTGTTGCTGTCTTTGATAATTCCCCATATAATTGACTTGCTCTTGTGGTTCAGGGGTAGGTTCATCACATGCACCATTAGCATGATTCCTTCCACAAAAATCACATGTCAACTGACTTGTTACCACATTTCCAGTCTGCAAATTATTAATCTGCTGTGTCAAAGCTGTTATTTGATCAGAAAAGAATTGGTTCTGCAGCTGATTCTGTGCAAGAAAAGTTTCCATCATCTTTGCTTCATATTCATTGCCTCTTCTTGTATTCCTTAAGTTGGGATTCTGATACATGGATGAAGCCATCATCTCAATGATTCTTTGGGCTTCTTCCAAGGATTTCATGCTCAAAGATCCTCCTGCAGCTGCATCAATCATAGTTCTAGTTACTACATTCATTCCATTATAAAAAGTTTCCAGCTGCATCCATTCTGGAATACAATGATGTGGACATCTTCTCAGCAACTCTTTATATCTTTCCCATGCTTCATAAAGTGATTCTCCTTCCTGCTGCACAAACGATGTTATTTCTCCTCTCAGCTTAGCAGCTTTTGAGGGAGGAAAATATTTTGTTAGAAATTTATTCACAAGTTCAGTCCATGTGGTGGTACTTCTCTGAGGCTGTGCTTGTAACCAACATTTGGCTTTGTCTCTTAAAGAAAATGGAAATAGCCTCAGTCTTATAGCATCTTCACTTACTCCATTCATCCTTATAGTATCACACAACTGCATAAAATTAGAAATATGCAGATTAGGATCATCAGAAATTCCACCAGAAAATTGGTCTTGCTGCACTAGGTGAAGTAAGGCTAGTTTTATTTCAAAATGATTGACTTGAATGGTTGGTCTAACAACTGAAGAATTATAGCCTTGCATATCTGGAATTGCATAATCTCCTAGTGTTCTTATTCTCTGTTGTTCTGCCATTTCAACTTTTGGAGTTGGTTGTCTAAAAGGTGAATGTTTCCTATTTGCAAAAGAAGTGACTTGAAATTCTGGAGAATGTATAACTTCTAGATCACTGTCACTTCCTACAGATCTCTTTGCTCTAGTCTCTTTTCTTAATCTCCTAAGAGTTCTATCAATGTCAGGATCAAAGACAAGAGTAGATTTATTTTTGTTTTTACCACGCATATACAACTAAACACAGATATAGTACAATGAAAATAGAAAACTGCACATGTAATGTAATAGTTGCAGAAAATTTAAAGAAACAAATGCTCAATCTAGTTATTTTCCTGTTACTAATGATATTGAAACAAATTATTCCCCGGCAACGGCGCCAAAAACTTGTTACTTTTACAACTGCTGTTGCACTGAAAGTAAACTGACTAGCAAGTATACTAGTGTTGTTGTAGCAAGTTATACAAAATCTTAGAATCAAATTGAGTTCCAAGTATCGTCCTCAGGGAATAAAGTTCTCAATTACCACTTCACAAGATCACAATTAGTTGAGCTTTACAAATTTCAGATGGATTTGGTATGAATGTATCAAAAACGAAATTAGAAAGTAAAACAGAACAGTTAGTACAAAAGTATATAGTAAACAGATGTAGAAAGAGTAGTTAGGAAATTGTTTCACCAAAACTTCAACATTGAATTAATAAAGTTCTGAACTTTCAAGCATTTAGATGGAATGACAATCAGTTTCACGTTATACTAATCAAAGGACAATCCCTTGCCTCAATGAATCTAACATCTAATCAAATCAGTCTAATCCCTTACATCTAATCCAATCAAATGCTGCATTAAGTTTGAGAAACCAAAAGATTGCAAGATTAAGATATCTTATTCCTAAGAAACCAATAACCTTGGCAATTAATTCAGATCTGAGAAACAAATTCAATTCCCATTGATAAGAGTTCCTCTATGATTAGTTGATCAAATTTCCATTCAATCACTACTTTAACAACAGAATCAATCACTCAATCCAATCCAAAACTCAAAGTTCAGATCCAAAATCAATTCAACACTTCCATTTCAGATTCACAATTCCTAACCACAAAGAGTTTAGGCAAACATTACAAAGAGAGAAGAGAAGAGAAGAGAAGAAGAGAATGAACAACAAAGAAACATCTTCAAGCCAATCTCCATTCTGATCCCTCAAGAAATGAAGCTTGGTGTTCGTCCTCAATCTCCCTCTGTGACTCTCTCAACAACAAAAACAAATGGAAAATAAAAAATGAACAAAAACTCCAAAATTCCTGAGCTAAATGCCTTTTATAGAATTCCCGCTCTGCTGACGTGATCACTTTTTCCAGCAATAGTAATCACGCAGAGGGTAATTCTTCATCTCCACTTGCGCGTGTTCACTTTTGCTGGTGATAGTAGCCACGCGCACTTCAAAGTGTTCACTTTTGTTGAAAATAGTAGTCACGTAGAAGCTTCCTTTGCTAATGTCATGCGCGTGTTCACTTCTGCTGGAAATAGTGAACACGCAGAAGTTGCTTTCTTACGCGTGTTCACTTTTGCTGAAAATAATGAACACGCGCAGCTACTCTTCTTGGAGGACTCTCTGGAACGCTCACTTTTTCTAGAAAAAGTGATCACGCAGAAGCTCTTCTCATTGCAACCTCTCTGGAACGATCACTTTTGCCAGCAAAAGTGATTACGCAGAAGTTCTTCTTCATTTTTTGATTCTGGAGTGATCACTTTCACCAGCGAAAGTGAGCACTCAGAGGCTGTTTTTCAATTATCAACTTCTTTCCTCTAATTTTTGCTACTTTTCTTCTATTTTTCCTTGATCATCCAATCCTCATGAACTTAGCTCAGAATTCCCTACAAAAGCATACTTGAAGTGTCACTTTTTACATAGAAAATCAATGAATTTTAAAATAACTATGTTTAAAAGTGACATGCAACATTTTATTATTTTTTAAGGGTTTTCTACTATTTTTAGCATGTTTTCTTTATTAATTGCACTAAAAACTATTGTAAAATACTAGTAAAATATGGATTCATCAAATGCGCAATGATGGTGTTTTCCTATGTAATGAGCATGAATATATATATATATATATATATATACATATATATATATATATATATATATATGTGTGTGTGTGTGTGTGTGTGTGTGTGGATGTATGATTGATTAGATTGGACTAGTTGGGCTGAAAGTGGGTTAAGTGCCTAAGTGCAGAGGGCCCTGGGAGGAAGGACCAAAACTGTCACCTTCTCGCTGTAGCGAGAGAGCGACAGTTTAGGGTGCAGTCTCGCTGTAGCAAGATTCTGCAGAAATCAGGATGCAATTTTGTCTGATATTTTTGTTGCAGCGTGAGGGCGTGTCGCTACAGCAAAAATATCTCACTGTAGCAAGAGTGTCGCGACCAGAAAAAGATTTAAAAGGGGTTAGGGTTCGGGGAGAGTTATTTCTCCCTCTCCCTTCAAAATTCCTTTGATCCTCTCGTTTCCAAAGCCCTATTCCACCGATTAATTGCCTCCAAAGTCGTTCTGGAGCTCGATTGAAGGTTGAATCCATGTGGAAAACGCTTGGAGCTGAGTTTTCATGGTTAGGGTTTCGTTTCTCATACCCTTTTCTCTGTTTCTGGGTTCCCTTGGGTTCTCATAGAGTTCTTCCATGTGTTTTAGGCCGAAATCTATGTAGGGAGCACGTCTGTGGTCGAATCCGAGTGTGGGTTTTCAATCCAAGGTAAGGGGGGACTCTATCCTACTCTTTTGTGCATGAATTGTTGATATTTTGCTTAATATTGTGTTGTGGCTGAGTTAGGGGGTAGGAAATTGTTGAGAAATGTAATGTGGGCCATGTGCCGTGATATGTGAACATTATGTGCATTGACCCAAACTTGATGGATGTGGATTGTATGTAAATATTGTATAATATAGATGAATATTGGCTATGTGTCGTGTGATGTGAAATGAATGTGGGCCTAGTGCCGTGTATTTGAATGCAATATAGGCTGTGTGCCGTGTGTAAGCATGATTATTGCATGCGTGAATGGAATATATGTGTGAATAGGCGTATTAGCGCCGTTGTAATGTGCTGTGAATGGTTTAGCGATACACTGGGGGTGTGGAAGATGAGGACGGTAGGAATACCTTGGGGAGGAGAGAGTGGTGGTGACACTGACTGGAGAACGGGTGCACTACAGGCCACACACTCTCTTCTTGACTAGACCTCTCACCACTATCCTTGATGAGCGACCCGTGACTGCCCACATGGTATCAGTGAGGCGGGGGTAACCGACGACCATTCATGGTGTAAATCTGTGATCACAGTACTATAATGAGTGTAGCTGGTATGTGTATGTATGGAATTGTGTTTTGTACTTATGGATGTGAATTGCTGCTTGTGATTGTGTTTGTTGAATGTATTGGGAAGGTTCTGGAGGTGAGACTCTATGTTGACTGTGTGTTTTGGGTAGTGTAGAGTACTCACCCTTACATTTATTTTTCAGGTAATCAAGACGATCAGCACCAGACTCAGTGAAGGGGTGAATGGAACTGCTATAGGACTTAGAATATTATTTTCGAAAACTATTGTATTAGAATAAGCCCTGTAGCAACTGTTTGATATAATTTGTAACCCCTTTCTTTATTTGAAATGGTTGATGAAACTTGAATTAAAATAGAAATTTTATTATTTTAAAAATTTGCGAAATTTCTTATTTATTGAAAATAAAATTTAAGGTGTTACAATTTTGGTATTAGAGCAGTTCATCCAAATCGGACTGGGGTATCGGGCTGAAGCGTCCAAGATAAGTGTTGATTGTTTGGTTTACCTGAATTATAAATGTATTATTGATTTGAGGTGCTGGACTGTGACTGCTAAATTGTGTAGCTAGATTGAATATGTTTGGTAGAAGTAGAGGTAGAGGTAGAGGAGCTAGAGGCACCAATGACCTCATGGAATGCATGGCGTAGATTCTGGAAGCTATGGTGCATAATCAAGGCGGAGAGCAGGCTGAGTATAAAGGGTTATCTGCCTTCACTAGGCATGATCCTCCAAAGTTTAAGGATGGATTCAACCCCGAAGGAGCCCAAAGGTGGGTGGCTGATGTGGAGAAGATCTTCAATGCAATGGGGTGCCGTGAGGAGAACAAGGTTGCCTATGCCACCTATTTGCTGTGTGAGGAGGCTGAGGACTGGTGGAGGTTTGTCGGTTAGACCTTGCCACAAGAAGATGGCTATATCCAATGGGAGACATTCAAGACCATCTTCCTAGAGAACTACTTTTCCCGAGATCTGAGGAAGCAGAAAGCTAGGGAGTTCCTTGAGCTGAAGCAAGGAAACATAATCGTGGGAGAGTATGCAGCTAAGTTCCAAGAGTTGATGAAATATTGGCCTCATTATCAGCATAGTGATAGAGAGGAAGATTTATGTGCTTAGTTTGAGCATGGATTGAGGCCAGACATTTGAGATGCGGTCAGTGTGTTTCAGCTGACAAATTTGCCCACCCTGGTGAGCAAGAGTAGAATCTTTGAAGCTAACTCAAGAGGGAAGATGGTGGACACTAGGGGAGCCAGCCCAGTAAGTCAAGATAGGAGACCCCCTAGGTTCTCAAGGGGACCGTATTCGGGTTCAAATAGCTCTCAGTCTCGAGGGAGTTCATCTCAGGAGAAGAGCAGTGGGAGTGGTTCAGGATCAAGTTCTTTCAGAGGGTCGCTCATGTGCTTTAGGTGTGGAGGGCCACACATGGTGAAGGACTGCCCACAGCCGAGGATAAGTTGTAACAACTGTGGGAAGTCGGGGCACATTGCCAATGAGTGTTGGGCCGCTAAGAGGAGCAGTAGTACAGCTCAGAGGCCGGAATCAAGAGGAAGTACGGGGCCGAGTATGGGGCAGAAGTCGAGCATTCCTGGAAGAGTCTTTGCAATGAGTGGGGCAGAGGCTTCACAGTCAGAGGAATTGATTCGAGGTAAATGTGTAATTAAAGAAAGATTACTTGATGTGCTGTTTGACTCGGGTGCTACACACTCTTTTGTGTCTGTGGACTGTGTGAAGAGTTTGAATTTGTCTGTGACTGAACTGCCTTGTAATGTTGTGGTGACTACCCCTACGGGTAAGTCGGTTGTGATGTCATGGGTGTGTCTGGGGTGTGCAATAATGGTACATGGTAGGGAGTTTGAGATAAACTTGATTTGTTTACCTCTTTCTCAACTAGATGTAATTCTGGGAATAGATTGGCTTGCTGCTAACCATGTGCTGCTGGACTGTAGGGAGAAGACTTTGATCTTCAGTGCGACAATGGTAGAGGTTCCAAGGTTTATGAGCCAGGGAGCGTAGAAGAACACGGTAAACGCCAAGGCTTTCATGGTTATGTTCTCAATGGAAGCCGAAAGTGTGGTGGAGCCAGAGTATATTCCGGTGGTGAAACGCCGGAGTATGATTATTGTTCTGAATGTATGATTATTGTTGATGTTATGTTGTTAGAAATTATGCTTTGAAATCTAAAATTGAGTGAAAACTTAGTTTCCTGTTTGAGGTTCAAAATAATGATTGAATAAATCATTATTTTCAATCTTAAATTGTCCAAGTTGGACAGTTTGTGAACAAAGTTATTCAGTCAATAGTTAGCAATGTTGTTAGATAATGTTATATTTAATACTTAACAAAAGTTAGGTTTAATGCATTTGTCATTTGTCATTAGGATGGTATCAATGCAAGGCTTGACTTGGTAAAGATGAGAATTAGATTTGAATTGGCACCAATGAAGAAGGGAAAACGTACATTTTTACCACCAACAGGATGCACTCTTTCTAGAAATGAGAAACGTGCATTTTGTGAGGCTCTTTATTCAGTTAAGGTTCCTGAGGGGTATGCATCAAACATCAAAATTCTTGTTTCATTGAAGGACCTCAAGTTAAAAGGATTGAAGTCTTATGATTGTCACATCTTAATGGAAAATTTGATTCCTATTGCTATACGGTCTATTTTACCAAAAAAGGTTCGCGTTGCAATAACCAAGCTGTGTTATTTCTTCAAGGTAATATGTAGCAAAGTGATTTATCCTGCCAGATTACTAACATTGCAAAACCACATCTCTGAAACTTTATGCGTGCTTGAAATGTATTTTCTACCTTCGTTCTTTGATATCATAGTTCATTTGACCATTCACTTAGTTGAAGATGAGACGTCCCTATTTTCAATAAGTATTTCTCAATGTCATCCCATTTCTTGTGATGAATAAGGAATAAATTAAAGCGTTTAATTACTACTCAATTTCAAATGTATACACATCAACATACATATTATATTTATGTCCTCAAACACAATATTTAGAGTACATAATATGATATTACATACCGTCTAGATTATTCTCAAAATTATTTAACTATGAAGCATTACAAGGAAGGATAACAGTCTAGGATAGTATACTACACATAATACATAGATAAACTAAACTCCTCCTCTCCTTTTGACTCCTTCCTTATTCATCCAATCCCCCTAGAGGAGGGTCGAGATCAATGCCAAGGTATGCAGCTGCATGGCAGAGAGGAAAAGGGACCTCCACTCTAGCTTCTCCCTGTATAATAGTAGGACTAATATAGGGATTATTAACAGTAGATATAATTAAGATAATAAAGCCTTGAAATATGATGGTCTGGTTGGAGTCATTGAAACTCCACTCTCCAGTCCCCATACTAAAGGTCATGGTACGCGCAAGATTAATTGATGCACCTTTATTCATTCTACATCCATATACATTTGGACACATCATAGAAAAAGATAGGGGTGAGTACAAATATTCATAAACAATCTAATAGACAATACTCATGTTTAAACGAACAAAATATCAATTAGACATCAACAATACCAAGCATTAAACAATATGTTTGCTTAAATAAACAAAATAACATTCAAGCATTAAGCAATAGTCATTTAGTATCTTTTATTTTCGAGTCCTCCATGGAGTAATTAATTAATTATCTAACATTTTAATTTCAGGTTGAGATTGAGAGTTCTGTGTCTGCAATCCAGTTAGTGTCATAGGTATATCTTCTCCCTTCACCGGAGACAGAACATAAGTGCACAATTCTCACTTTATGATCACTACCAACAGCCCACACTCAAACCAATCTTGGTATGCTCTAGTGCCTGTCAGGATAGGCTACTAAAGTTCCCACTGCCTACGATACAAGTTAGCTAGACTTGGTCTCTTGTAAGTCTTGGGCACTCTCCTATCCCCTATGGTCAGACCAACACTATTTGCTCCTCGCTTGTATGGGTGGCGTATTCAACCTCTTTTAAAATCATAAACACAAAGCATATCATAGCCAATAATTGTCCAATAGGTACATTATAACATCTCTATTTCAAGAGAACAATCAATTACGTGGACATGTCTAACAATCAATTTTTTCCAGATTTCATGAACTAACTCGTAAAATTCATAACTAATTCAATACAAGTTCAAACATCATGAAATAACCAATGTTTTATTCCTTTAAATGTCTACTATAATAAAATATTACATTCAAAATTCAAACACTTCTAAAAAATTCATTAAACCTCAATTCATCTCTGCTATTCTCAGATTAATTCACTAATCAGCTAGCACATTAAAAAATTTGTAATAAATTCATTTTTCATCCAAAATACATGAAACAAGTGAGTTTATTCTCCTTAACATATATATTTTCATTTAAAAATACTTTCAAAATCAAAATATTCACAGACATTAGTTCGTGCGTCAGTTTCTCAATTCGTGTCACAAAATGGCACAATTCAAAAACAGCATATTAGAAAAGTCGTAAATCATTCAATTCATCACCAAAACTCATGAAATTAGTGGCATCCTTTTAATTTGGTTATCTAGTTTCATGTAAAAATATCATTAAAAATTTATAACTTCCAAATTCCAGATTAAGCCCTAAACATTCTCTATTACTCACACTAACACACTTATCAGAATCAGCTAATTAGAAAAGTCATAACTATTTTATTTTAAGTCCAAAATTCATCAAACCAGTGAGGATATTTCTCTTATAGTCTCTATTTTTACACAAAAATAACAATAAAATAACTCCACTTATATATTTTAAAACAAAAGGAGATTTCTCAGTAGCATGCACAAAATGTTACCCTCATACAACAGCACTTTGAGAAAATCATAAGTAATTCATTTTAATTCCAAATTGATCATACTCAATGAGAATATTTTCCTCATAAATTATAGTTTAATATAAAAATATAAATAAAACACAATTACACTTGAATTATAAGAAGAAAATGATTTAAAGTATGCAGTTCTCAGAAAACATTTACACATAACCGAATATTCAATAATTCATAACTATTTTATTTCAACTCCAAGTCAAGTGAAACTAGTGAGTATACTTCCATTGAGACATCTATTTTCGTAGAAAAATGTCAATAAAATAACGCTCCAAACACACAGTGAGACAAAAATAAGTCAAGATATACTGCTCCAGAATACCATTTTCATGCAACAGAAATTTATAAAAATCATAACTAATTAAATATAAACCCAAATAAAATAAACCCAGCGGGGAAAATAATATAAATTTTACTATCTTCATGAAGAAAATACTAAAAAAAAATACTTTTAAAGATTTTCTCATATTTTACATTATTTACACTTTAATCCTTATATTTTATATTAATTGAGAAAAGGTCCTTGTCTCCAATTTGGTAAGTATCAAATTGTCCATTATGTCTTCCATATGTTCAAGGTCATTAATTCATGTCCAAATATGGTTCAAATTATTCTCTTGGTCCTACCACACATGTGGACAAGGATCTTGCATTTCTAAGGTATTTTTGGTCCAAGTCCATGGTATTTTCCTATTTTTAGGTTCAATCTTTCAAATTTATTTATTTATTTATTTTTAAATTTGTTCTCATCATTTGTCCATGTAATCCATAGGTCCAAATATGTTCAAAAGTCCAAGGGTCTTCATCATGGTCATTTCCATTTTTAATCCATTTCCTTTTTGAAGTTTCTTTCATAAATTTTCAAAAATACTTTAGAAATTCATTTTTACTCCAAAATAATGTCAATCCAAAAGAAGATCATGAATCCAACTTAGATATCATCATAAAAATAAGTTACAAAATAAAACATGCAAGATTTTCATACAACCAACCACATAACAAGCAAAGTCATCATTAAAAACTTTGTGGTTCTTAGTGATTTTCTTAATCAAAATTTTAATCATGGATTCATCAACACACACAACTTCAATCACAACAAAAAGGGTTAAGGCTCCCCTTGACTCAAAACCATTTAAACAAGGTATTCCCCTTAATTATGAAAAGTACCCTCCCCCCTTACTTGGTGTTTTTGGGTTGATCTTGCCTTGATCTTTGGGTGATCCTTCTCCTCTTCTCTTTTTCTTTATTTCACCTCTTGGAAGTGAGTATCTCCTTCCTTGGTCTCCTAGTTCCTCAAGTGCCAAGTAGTATACAAAAAGAAAGTTGGGGGCTTGGTTGATTTTGTGGGGTATCTTGGTGTTTTTGGTAGGGTTAAAGGCTTGATTCAAGATCCTTATGGTGGGGTATTGGGTGATCTAACTTGTAGGGTGCAAGTAAAGTGTTTGAGATGAACTTGGATGTGTATAGAGAGAATAGAGATGAAGAATAAGTAAAGTGCTCTTGGTTGCATGAAATTAGAATGAAGGGTCTTTTTCATGCATGGCTTTATATAGAAAATCTCTTCATGTTGGCCCACTCCCATGCATCTCACGGTTCCACCCTCTCTCACACAAGTCTTGATTTTCAATTTTAGTTCCTTTTTGGCTTTTTCTACAAGCCTACTCATGTGCACATTTGTAAATGTCCAAAATTGCCCCTTTCATGATAGTTTTGTAATTCTAGTTAGAGTTTAACTTTTCTAGTTCCATTTCAACCATTCCAATTACTTTTTGAAACCTATTTAGTTCAAATCCAATGGCCATGGTCATGGTCCAATTAGATCCATTGGATGAAGATTAGTCCACAAATTATTCATCATTAGCCTTATCTTCTAGAATACTTATCTTGTTGTTTTGGATTAATTTCATTGGTTCTTATGGAATATGCTCATCTAGCTGGGATTAAACCATAAATGACCTTATCCCTTAATCATGATTAGTCTCACATGGCTCTAAAGGGTCACATGTTCCTAGCCCACTTTCTTTCATATACACATGGTTTTTGGGCCTCTTTTTGGGTAATTTCTATACTTGCTCTTTTGGCTCCATACTTGCACGTCCATAACCTCTACACATGGGCCATCTATCATAAAAATTTCATAATTTATCTCCTTGATTTGCTTGTCCAAAATGGGCCTCCATTCTAGGTGTTTCTAGGGGTATTTTGGTCATTTTAGTTAAATTTTACAATTTTATTTATTTTCCATTTTTGGATCGTTCTAAATTTCTTATAATTCATAAAAATATTTTAGATATTCTAAAAGGTTAAATAATTTTTTTATTTTCTTTTTATATTACTTGATTATTTACCGATCGGACTTGTTTCGATAAATTTTACTAAGGAAAATTCTAGTTCTCAAGTCTCTTTGTACTACTTACTTTTAATTAAATGAGGTTAACATAATGCAAAATCACTTATGAAAAAAAAAGAAAAATTTTGGGGTGTTACAAATGAAACTTCAGGCGAGGTTTATGAGAATAAAGAATTAGAGGACAAAGTTGATTCAACTTTAGTTCCAAAAGAGGAAGGTTTGGAGAATATTTTGTTAAAAGCTGATGAGTTAAGATTGAGAACACTTAAAGATGTTAATATTTTGACTCCAAAATAGGCCATTCACTTCTTAATTGCTGCTGCAGAATTGCACTTGAGGCTGCATGAATGGGGCAAAAAGAAGGATGCTAGAAGAGGAAATCAAGATTTTGGTGAGGGTAGAAGGCTTAGTTCATCAAGTTGAAGATATCAACACTTGGATTAGAATCAATCAAAGTGCTACCTTGGATTTTATGTAGCTTTGATAACTCAAAACAAGTTTAAGAAAAGGACATGAGCATGATATATTCTTTTTAGGGTAGGAATATTTTATATTGTTTACAAGAAAAAAGATATTTCTATTCTCTATTGCAAATTGATCAATTGCAACAAGAAAGAAAGCAATGTTATTTTCAAGTATTTTGAATAAATGAGCCTGGATTTTTTTTGTCAAAAAAACTTAAGATATAAGAAAAGAATCACTTTGTCAATACATGACATAAAGTATCTATCTTTGACACTGCTTTGCCCAAAATGCCAACAAGCAACGAATAACACAGAAACTGTAATCAGAATTCTAAAGTAAAATCTAGAAACAAAGTCATCACAACATTTCTAGCCTGCTACAATACAAAATAAAACTGCATTATAAAATCCTATAAATGGTTTATTCACTAGACCACTTCTACTCCTATTCCAAAATTAAATTAAATACGATAATGTAAGACAAGAAAGACTGAGGTGTAATTGGAATGGGAGATGTTGATTTTGTTGTAAATATCAATTTTCTATCTCATTTTCTTCTTCTCTACTCTTTATTTTCTCTTTTTTGGGCCAGTTCTCGTCCTCTACTCCATTGTGCATAACAAAGATTCTCTAAAATTCCACATGGCTTAAAATACACTTTTACTAAATAAAAAAACAAATCTCAAGCTATTTGTAAGGCAACAGTATTAAAAAAAAAAAAAACACAATCTCACTAACCTCGAAATAACGTTTTGGCACTTGTTGGGTCGCAGTTCACCTGAAGCCAAGAATGGAGGAGGGGACGTTTTTGTGTAGCTATTAACCTAAAAAACACTTTCGTGCCAGTCAACACAGAGAACCAAATTACTAAACGAAAGTACATACATTACTTCAGGAAACACAGAAATGATGAAGAAAATACCTTTTGAGTGGCAATGCTATATCAACGGTGGTTGTTCTCCAATGCAAAAACCTCAGCAAACACAGACAAATTTGGAAGTACAAAGTAGGCACGAGGAAAATGATGACAAGATTTAGGAGTTAGGGTTGATTTTGAAATTCAACTTTAGAGTGCAGTTAAGACTTAACCGCTCTCTAATCCACCCTTCTTACAGCGGTTCCATGTGTAAATCGCTCTGTAATCTTTATGAGACGGGTTCCAAACGACCGCTCTCCAAGCTAGCTTAAGAGAGCGGTTACAAATGAACTGCTCTTATAAGAGTATATTCTTATTGCGATTACATTTCAACCGCTCTCTAAGTTAAGTTAGGAGAGCAGTTAAAGCTGAACCGCTCTGATAAGTGTATTTTAGAGAGCGGTTCCTTTACAACCACTCTTAAAATGGTACTTAGAGAGTGGTTCATCTAAAACCGCTCTCAAAGGTTAAATTGGAGAGTGGTTGAGCACTAACCGCTCTCTTTGTCTCTTATACAAAGCAGTTTTTACTAACTGCTATCTAAGATTGTGTTACAAAAGCTCATTTTTAGCGTAGTGTTATTTTGAATGAAATGTGAATTTTATATTTATATTCTTTGTTATTATTTATCTCAAATAAGTAAGTGGTGTAGAAATAATGTTCTTGGTTCTTTACAAAAAAAGAGTCATGACATTGCTCCCAAACCAGAAACAGTTCCCTCTAGATTACGTAGGCTTTGAAACCAATTAGAATTGAAATATTGCATTTGCATTAGATGGACTGGGAGTGGGCTGAACTATTGTGGAGAATTGTATGAGCTGTATAAGCATTTATGCTCTTTTTATATTCTATAGTGATGATTGTTGTTTACATAAGCTCACCTTTGCACTTGTTTGTGTTGGCGTGTGTGTGTTGCAATTATTGTATGGTGATATGTGAGCAGGTGTGACATGTGAGGCATCCACTTCTCATGTTAGAAGGTTTGGTTGAAGAATATGTGGAGTCAAAGTACTTTTGTGAAAATTGTAACTTTATTTATTTTGTTAGTCTAGGTCTTAATAGTAGGTCTAGACTATTTAGCTAGAATATTCAGTAATGTAATTGTTGTTTATAAAATTTATATTTTGAGCACCATTTCAAGCAACTCTAATGTAAATACTGTTAATGAATGATTATATATAGTCATATTCAAAATTTTATTATAAAGCCTTGTTTTATTACTGAATGTTAGATTTTCACATTTTGTTAAATTTCAATCATCCTCTTTTTTAATAGAGAAATTTTATACTAAAATAAATAGTTTAGCATGTCATAGATCCTTTCTAAAAAGGGGTTGTGACAATAAATACAAATAAATTTACCTCATTTTCTGTCTTTTAACGTAAATAATTTCATAAATGGTATAAATAAAATAAGAAAGTTACATCAATGAAACAAACAATAAGTTTCGTCTGTGATAAAAAACTTAAATAATGTTTTTAAAATTTTAGATATATAAAATTAAGTTTAAATATAACTATAAATTAATTTTAGTTTTTAATAAATAAACTTACGAGAAAATAATTTTAAATTTCATATTCACATTTCATACTTTGAAAAGTAGATATATAATTTGTTTTTCAAACAGTCACTTTAAATAACAGTACTTGTTTGAACACTTTAAATCACTTTTTAAAATGACGTAAAAATACTCTCCAGTATTTTTCCATTGTAATGCGAAGTGTCCTCCCTTATTATATCAGTTCTATCTAAATCAATTTGCCAACTAGTGTAACAATTGATGATTTCTATATTAGTGTCGGTGTTAGATCCACCTAAATGGGAATGCTTAGCTTGACATTGCATAGATTACTGCTATAGTACTCAAGCATATGAATTTTATAATTGTACAATGGGCTACCTCATTGATCAATAATGCATTATATTTATAGTATCAACAAGGAAACTAATGATCTATCTAGCAACAAAAAATCTTGTGAATGGTATAAAAGAAGCAAAGTTCAAATAATTAAAGAGCGATAACACTTTGTACTAAATATGTCCAATCCTTAAACACTTTTATTTCAAAAAGCATTTAGGATTGTTGTGTTTGAAGACACTAATATGAAGTATAATTGAGAATTGTTTTAAGTATATATGTTGTTGTAAAGTGTATTTTCTTCTAGTGAAAAATGTTGCTTGGAGTTCAAGACTTGGATCGATGGAGTTAGGAATGGATCTTTCTGTTCAATTCTCTCATTCTAAACTCTAGTTATCACCGTATTGTTAAAAGCAGAAGTGTCTGTCTAAAAATAAAAATTCTTTCACATAAAAAGAAAACTTTAATTATTATATGCTCCTCGATTATAATACTGTTATATGTCCTAGTAATCAATCAATTCTCCTTTGTAGAAATTTTAAAGAGGAAAAATAATGAGATATTATAAACTCCAATAATGTCATTCTGATCATAAGGTTAGAATAGGTCATGATGGAATGGAGGTAGCCCCAACATCAAGTGTTAATTATTTTGTTGCAACTCAGTCACGGGCAAAAATAGCTCTAGTACTATTTTGGACAGGGACAGCCATTAACTTACTCAAAGTTCACATGCCAGTTAAGGACAAACGATGCTACACCGTCCAAATTAGTGCATCGTCATCACAGAGACATTGTTCTAGAGCTTCACAACTCTCACTAAATTTTAAGAGATTTAAAATCTTTAATTTTGATTAACACATAAAAATTAGATGTTGATTGTTAAACGGCACTGCACTAGATTCACGCAAGAGATTGAAATATACATCATTTCACAGTGACACACGTCATATAAGTTTAAACGTAAAACGATACACCAGTCTGTTTTTCTCATCAAACGAAGTTACATCATTTTCAAAGTTTCGTTCACTACAAAAACCTTTTGTCATCAATTCTATATTAAAACTTAAATGGGTTGATTATTTTTCATATACATGGGCTCGTGATATTTTAATGATTGTCACGAACTTAAAACTATTTCCTATCTATTATTAACTTTTAATTACAAAGCGATACTTTTGTATTTTCTTTCTATTTTAAATTTATTTTGAGAACAATTATTTTGCTTAGATGTTGATATAATAAATATAATGAATGAAGAGACTACGACAACTAACCTTTTGGACGCTCTTACAATAAAATGTTCCGTAATATTAAATTTCACTTCTCGTGTCTTCAGTACAGCACTTACGTAATTGTTACTTCTGACAGTGATTGTTACTAAAATTGCTTTACAAAATTTGATTCACTTACGTAGTGACTTTTATGACAACAGTTAAACCACTCTTAGAATCTACTTTTCAAGAATTTTATTATATTACTGGATTTAAAATGTTTTTATTATTCAAAAATTTTTAAATTCAAATTTTAGTATTATTCTAAACATATGATTTTAGTTTATCTTAATGATTAAAGAAGAGAACATTACTTCATATTATATTTAATTATATACCTGCCTAACTTAAATATAAAACTAGTTAATTATTCTTCAATGTGCATGTATTTTATTTTAAAATAGATGTATGTAGAATTTAATAATGAAAGAATATATAATTAATATGATAAAATTCTTTTAAATAATAATTTTTTTAAAATATTTTATCATACAGTGTCAAAATTCATTTTTGTTCAATGTTAGTTGTGAATATATTATAATAGCCTTATATTTATCAAGACAATTTTACGAAGGAATCAAAGCTTGGACTAAATATTTGAAATATGTATCTTAGAAGTGACTTGTAGCAGTTTTTAGAAAGATCGATTTGTATTTATGAATTAAATTAACGATACTTTGAAATGTATTATTATTTTTTTTAGAATTATAACAAGTTAGAATACCTTTTGTACTTTAAATTTATCCTACTAAAATATTGCTATTTAACCAAAAAAAAAAAGTTGTCAATATATATTAATAGCCATATATTTTAATAGTTTTAAAATAATAAATATTTGATAAAATTAAATAATTTTGAGATACTTTATTTAAAATAAAACTTTTATTGTATAGTGTCAAAAATTATTTTTGTTCAGCGATAATTGTCCATATATATATTAATAGCCATATATTTAATAATAAAATTCAAATAAAAAATGATCTTGAACATGAGTACATATAATAAATATACATATAAGTTTGTTTGTATCTTTAAAATAAATTTTCAAAGCTACAAAAGAAAATATTATAAAAAAACTTATTTAAAAGACAGAAATCACATGATAAATCCATTAAAAAAAACTATGGTAAAATTATAAATTTCAACATCTTAATACATTATAATGATAGAAAGATATAGAACTTGAGTATTTTGCAATCATAAAATCAATCTAATATAACACACTAATAAATATTAAATAAATTATGGTGTATGTTTAGACAAAAAAAAAGTATAATTTATATATATAGGATCATGTTAAAAAGATATAAAGTAGAAAAGTACGTACACACATTTTAGGTATATGATAAATAGGGCAGAGAAAAAACTTATTAACATTACAAAACATGCTATCATTAACTAAAGAAAGGACTATGAGAGAGAATATTTGAGAAGAATGTATAATTTGAGAAAAAATAGATAAAGAAAAGTTGTTTTATGCATAAAAATAAAGAAGTGTAATTGTTGAGAATTTTAAATGGACTAAGTATTTTGAATTTTATAAATGTAAAAATTGATATTTATAGAAATTTTGAAAGTGTACATAAAATAATAAGAAAAATTTTATAACAACAAATATAGGTATTTATGAAAAATATAAAAATTCATATAAACTAATAATATGAGAAAGTCAAGTAATAATATTTTTTATCTTCAATTTAACAAATAAATTAACCAAAAGATAAATGAAAAGTAAAATCATTACAATAAAAAAACATATAATTCACATTTTATTTTGAATTTATTTTAATCTAAAATTTTACCTATTACTAACTATTAAAGAAATAACTCTAATAACTAACCTTTTAGATAACGTACTCTTATTTATAATGCACAGATAGATTAATAATCTTATAAACGCTCTTATAGTAAAATGTTTTGTAATTAAATTGTTTTAAGGAAAGTTTGGAATGTGGAATTTTTTTAGTACATAAAATTTTGTTTTCAGAAAATGATAAAGAAATGTTTGATATATCTCAAAATATTTACGAAAATATTATACAATATTTGTTCAGTGTCTCGATATCATGTTTGATTTAAATATTATTTTTTAAATATATTAATATTTTATAAAAAATATTTTTGAATATCCTTTTAATTTCTCAATACTATGATACATTTTATTACACTTTTAACTAAATTTATACTAATTTTAGAAAAAATTAAATTAATGTTTGAAATAAAAAAATAAAACGACAATTATAAATTTTAAAATGTTGGCATATTAAAAGATAAAATTAAATATAAAAAATCATCTTCATGAATTTTACATAATAATAATTACTGAAGTTTACCGATACAAGTGGCGATGGTTATGAAATTCAAATTACAATGACATCAAATAATCATTAAATTTCGATTATAATAAGGTGTTAGTGATAATAGATGTTTTGAAAATAGGTATTTAAGAATATTAAAGAATTACAATTATATTTTTTATATTTAAAATATATCTTTCTATGAGAATCTTAAAATGTGATTCTTCTCATGAATATTTTATTGAAAAATTTAATTAAAATTAAATAACCGCTTAGTGATAAAGGAGATAAGGATGCAATGACAGCTAGGAGGTTTGCCTAGAAGCAGCCACTCTTAAAAGAGTATGAAATAGCTCATTGATCAAGCGCTTTTGCGCCGAAGATAAATGGGACTAAGCAATCTTCCAAAGCTATGGGATGTAAAAGTGAATCAATAGGGGAGCGTACCGCCTTAGAGGGAAGGACCTACATAGCAGAGGTGGACCAAGTAGAAACGAGAATGTGGGCTTGAATAATGCAAACGTTGGTGAGAATCCAATGCCTCAAAAACCTAAGGGTTCCTCTGCAAAGTTCATCCACGGAGAGTGAGTCAGGCCTAAAATTAGGCCAAAAGATGTAGTCGATAGATAACAAGTGAATATTTTTGTATAATCCTTGTTGGTCCCGGGAGACACAGAAAGATGGTTATTAGTACAATTTTCAAAAAAAATTAATTTTCTAAAATTAAAATTTGAAGCATTTCTATATCAATTATAAAATTTTAACATTCTCGATTGAATTTTATTTCTTTAAATAAAACTCCTTCTAAAGAATTCTATTAAAATGATTTTCCACTGGCATTTAAGTACCCGGGGGAGAAAAAGTAAGAAACCCACTTTGAGTACGTATAAATGATAATGCAAAAAAGCTGGGCACGAATGTTGACAAATTGAGGAATGTGATGCACAACGGAACCGGGTTTGCTTCTCGTGAACCCATCAGTGTATCAAAATCAGCTGAACAATTCCTGCCTCAGTAATATGTGTTTTCCATTATAGATACGAGGCCCACTGAATCCAATCATGTTATTTTGATTGGAGACTTTTCTTTCTTTCGTCGTCACCTTCGTGTTCACGTTAAAGTGTGCTGTGGAAAGCATCTTCATGACAATTTTAAGATCAATGAAAATTAATATTTTTTCGGATAATATCGTTTTGATATGCGCGCAGTTTGCAAATACTCCACAATTTTAACGTTCGTACTTTCAATTCTTTTTCGTTACATTCAAACTCGCAAATTTTATCATAGAACGAAATCTCTCTTGCTACTAATAAAACTATTTTAGTTATTGGATATTACTAACAACAAAAATTTAACTATTAGTTGAAGACCGTTAGCTAAGTACACTATGCTATAAATTAGTTTTTGGAGCGCCAACTTAGATAGCCGTTAGTAAAAAACACTTTGTATAAAACACTAAGAGAGCAGTTAGAGTGGAACTGCCTTCTAAAGTCCACTTCTTAGAGCGGTTCATTAGGCACTGCTCTCGAAAGTGTACTTCTGAGAGCGGTAACCACTCTCTAAAATGTATTTCTAAGAGCGGTTCTGCGAGAACCGTTTTCTTAAGTGCATTTGGAGAGCGGTTGTTTAACAACTGCTTTCATAAGTGCAACACTTCTGAGAGCAATTCCGTTAAACCTCTCTATAAAGAGTACTTGGAGAGTGCTTGTCAAATAACTGCTCTCATAATTACAACACTTTTGAGAGTGATTCATTTTGAATGCTCTCTAATATGTATTTTTGAGAGTGGTTCCCGCTAAACTGCTCTCTTAAGTGCACTTGGAGAAGTTGTTAAATAATTGCTCTCATAAGTGCACTTTGAAGAGGGGTTGACATGTGGAATCGCTCTTAGAAGTGCACTTTGGAAAGCGGTTATGCTCTAACTATTTTTCAAAGTATTATTTCAAAATAAATCCTAACCCCATCATCATCCTTGTTCTTGCGCCTGCTACTCTTCTGAGAGCAGTTGATTTGGTAAAATTGTATATTTTTAGAATTTAGAAAGAAAGTGAGGTGAATGCAGTAATGGCTAAAAGAATGTCATATAGATATAGGAGGTCAGTTAAGGGATATGCTCAGTTGGAGTAAGAATTGGTATGTATTATTTTAGTACATGAATTGCACATTTGTGGGTATTTTGTTACTGTCAACACTGATAAATGCGGATTTTACTAGTATTTTACCTTGGTTTTTAATATATTTCATAAGAAAAACATGATGGAGAAAGTTGGAAAACTCATAAAAATAATAGAATGTTCAATTCATTTCTAAATAGTTTATTTGTTTAGATTTTGTGAATTTTCTATGCAAAAAGTACTAATTAGAACCTATTTTGCAAAAAACTCTGAGTTGAGATCATAAGGTTGGAGGATCAAGAGATAAAGTAGAAGAAAATAACAAAAATTGGAATCAAGGAACAAGGTCTGGTGAAGCAAGAGTTGGGTGTTATCACTTTTGATCACAAAAGTAATTGTTCCAGAAGCTTAATATTGAAGAAAGACCTGTGCATTATCATTTTTGTTTACAAGAGTGAGCGTTCCAAAGAGTTCTCCAGCATAGCAAAGTGCGCGTGATCATTATTGTTGACAAAAGTGATCGTTCTAGCTGCGCGTGATCACTATTGCTGACAAAGGTGATCGTTCCAGAGAAGTCTCTAGCAAAGCTAGCTGTGCGTGATCACTATTGTTGACAAAAGTGATTGTTCTAGTTGCGCGTGATCACTATTGCTGACAATAGTGATCAAGCCAAAAAGGCAGGAAATTCTATAAATAAGATATTAGCCCAAAAACTTGTATTTTTTTCTCATTTTTTCATTTCCACACCTTAGGAGAGTTAGAGAGGGAGATTGGGGGCAACTTCCAAGCTCTGGACCTTGAGGAATCAGGCTAGGGATTGAATTTATGAAGAAATTTTGTAGTTCCTCTCCTTCTACTCTTTCTCTCTCTTTTTCTTTTATGAACATGTTTTGATTTCTTTTTCTTATGGATTGGTGGATCCGATTTTGATATTGTAAATTGATTGTGGATCTGGCTTTTAAGATCTTGATTGTATTAAACGTTTAATTCTTTCCGTAATTCAATTCTTGAATTAGCTATTCATTTGAATTGAGTCTAGAGGATTTTCATCAATGGAAGTTGAGTTAATTTCTCATATCTGAATTGAATGTCAAGGTTATGGATATCTTAGGGATAAGAATTTGTGATCTTGTGATCTCTTAATTTCTCATACTTAATGCAATGTTCGATTGATTTACACCTAAGGAATTAGGATAGTTAATTGAATATTAGGATCATTGAGGTAAGGGATTGTCCTTTGATTAAATAAGTGAAATTGATCATCAATCAATTAAGGAATTTAGAGTTCAGATCTACTTCAGTTTTGCAATTGATAAAGAGGTGAAATCAATCCTAACTCCATTCACACATCATTTCATTTCTAAATTTGTCACTCTATTTTGCTGTTATTTTCTGATCTCTACACTTTATTGCTTTTATTTACAAATGGTCTAAACATCTCCAATATTTGTTTAGCTCAACTAGTTATTGATTTGTGAACTAGTAATTAATAGAATGAATCCTTGAGGACGATACTTGGGACTTAAATGAATTCTAAATTTTATTACTTGCTATAACTACCCAGTACACTTGCTAGTTAGTATTCTCTCAGCTTTGTGACAAACACCCCAGTTTTATTTCTAATATCTAGGACTACTTCATGTAGGTAGCTTCATCTGGGTCTAATGTGACCTCTGTGCCTCGACATGTCCTATGGAAGGCTACTCGGGTAAACAAAGGTCGTATTGATGATGAGGGAGTATAAAAAATGGTCCATGAATTTGTAAGTTGTAAATAATTGCATAAATAGTTTTAGCCACTATCATTCTATTTGAACACTGGATTAATCTACTAATTGTGTTATGTTATGTTGATTATAGGAAACCCTTTCACAGGGAACTCGAAATGTTGCGTCTGAATCAACAGCTAGAAATGATATACTGTCTTAAGCACTTGGTGTAAGAGAGCATCCTGGTCGAGTAAGAGCTGCTAGTTTTAGAGTCACCCAAAATTTTGTATTTGGGCCAACAACATCACTTCCACACCCATCATCTACTGAGTGGCAGAACATGAAGCATTAGATAGCGTATTTGACAAGTGTTGTCGCACAGTTAACACGGGGTCAAGGACTGCCTCCATTCATGTCAGGTCAAATGCCATTCAACCTTACTGCCACTTCACTACCATTCATGCCTGGTTCAATTACACCACCTTACAATATTCCTCCTCAAATGCATCCAACGGTGGAGGTAGGTGCCGAAATGCCTCTTGATGCAGCTTGTAACAGCCATATAGGCAGATGTACACCAATTGCATCTGTTGAGATTCTAGAGGTACTTTTAAACATTTTTTATCTACCTTTTAAATGATTGTTAACTTCATATGATTAAATTACATTTGAGTATTAATTTTTTGGCTTTCTAGGGTGGTCATGACTATATGTTGTATTTGAGCACCCCATATCGTATCGTTGCAAGAGGAAGAGTATATTTTACAGCGGTTGGGAGTCCTTACACAATATGCCTCTTCCTCCAAACCATGCTAAGGTTTCAATAGAGATAGTGCAACGACTTCAAGAAGAGATTGCACTCCCAATCCCAAATGAACAAGCAAACCTCATTTGCCTAAGAGATGCAATTGGTACTTATGTTGCTTGGCCATTGTCCTTAATCACTGTTGGCAAATTTCTTTATAGATTCTCAAATTGGATGCATAATTTATAAATGTTACATTTTATAATCAAACTTTGATATATTTCAGGTTGCCCCATTATCAAGTAAAGGGTTAGGGAAAGAGACAGGCCATACTAAGGAATCGATTGTTGGTCGAAGCAATAATGGTGTTATTTGTAATTCATCAAAGGTTTATGAGTTGGTACAAGCCCAAGGTGTTGTATGCTTTGATATGATGAAGCATTTTGTGTGGAGCTCGCAAGACATTGATACTGCTACAATTCATATGATAGTTGAGTACTGGGGAAAAGAATTTTATGACATAGTGGGGAAGGAAAACATATTAGAGGTCATACGGCGACATTGGTTGAGTGCCTCCAGCATCAACCTTTACATTAGGTAATTGTTTTTTCCATTTGTGTAATTATAGGAAGTGGAAATACTTATGTTCATTTCTTTATTTAATGCATTTTAATTCTTCTTTTGAACTACAAGATATTTTTGTGAAGCTTACTGTCATGCATGCACCTTGAAGTAATTACTATCCTTGTGCATAGTAGTCACTCTGGCTTGCACTTTCACTATGACATTGGGCATGATTTTGATTGGTTGTCAGCTACATTTTGCTGCATCTGCACTCACATATTCTGCGACATTGTTTTTCCTGAAAATGCCCTGCACATATGCTAAATATCCTTGCTGCCTACTTACCAATTGCATGATCCACTCATTGCTTTCTTTTCTCCATGCAACATCATGGTTGTTCGGAGGACAAGTGTACCCATAGAGAAGTAATAAAGGATTCTTAAATAAAGTTTTTGAAATATCGTCCCACAAGGATTGATTTCCAATTACTAAGAATTTTCTAATTCAATTGTTTAAGCTTCAAAGATACGAGATTAATTAAAAACAAGAATTTTTAAAATCAATTATAAAACTAAGAACTAAGAGCAAGGAATACAATCCACGTCTTGGTTAAACTTATCGGAGAGGAACCTAGGGCATATGGGTTTTCTCATTCAATCCTTTATGTTATTTTTCTGTTTAACTCTAAATCCGATTTCCTTGTGATTACCAATCATTCATACAAATACTATTAATACCCAATAGTCATGCAATATTAATATTCTTTTCTCTAAATTAACATCCCCAATGGTCATGCAAGACATCAATTTAAGAAAGCTTAGGGAACCTATGGACTTGTTAATTTAATAACGATTAGAAGAGAAAGATTAGTTTGGTCCACCTAATCCTTTGTCTCGTTTTACCCTATAGATTTATTAATTAATTAAGGTACGATCGCCTGACGATATAATTAATTAGGATTAAGAAAGAAGTGCAATAGGATAAAATCTAATCACAAAACAGAAATCAAATTTAGATTCAAACATCAAAATTCCACAAATTCATAAACAATATTTCCCATAGCCCTAGCTATGGACTTAGTTACTCATGCTAAAGAAAAGAACTAAAACAATCATAAACAAAGCCATAATCAAAAGAAATAGCAAACTAGAGTATGAAATGTGTTCTCGGTCTTCAAGTACGATCGCTTGAAGCTCCAAGTCTCTCCAAGCATGTGCCAAGGATCTCGTGCAAGAGAGACGAGATTAGATGTATTCTAGAGCAAAAGCCAATATGTAAAAACGGTGTAAAACCGCGTATCCAAGATGCCTTCGGTCTTCCTTTTAATAGGGTTTGAAAACCCTAAAAACTCTAATTAATTGGGCTTCCCGCATATGAGCAAGGTCGTGCAAGGCCTTAAGCACGACCGTGCATGGACTCGAAGCACCCTCATGCTTGTTTAAAGAGGCTGGGCATGTTGACTGCTGCGAAGCTTTAATCTTCTATCAATTTGGGCCCAAAAAACACCTAAAATATACTTGTGACCTCTTATACAAAACTGCACAATTAATAAATAATTTAATGTAAAACCCAAATAAAATAAAGATTGAATATGAATATATGGGCTATAAAAGAGGGCCTAATTATAGACTTATCAATGGTAAACATTTCCAGGTTTCACTAAAATCATACACTAAAATCATATGTTTCAGAGGTTCTTTCACTGATCAACATGTCATAACACATGTGTTATAACCATATTAATTAATGCATTACAATACATGCATTATAACTACACCCGTTGTTGTATTACAATACCTGTATTATAATCATACCAATCATTTCGTTATAACTCACCTATTACAATAAAAAATCTCATTATTCTATAATCGTTGTGTTTGGCAGGCAAGTGTACCCATCGAGAAGTAATAAAGTGTTCTAAATTCAATTTCTTTGTGATTACCAATCATTCATACAATTACTATTAATACCCAATGGTCATGCAAGATATTAATTCAAGAAAACATAAAGCATCTTTGAACTTGTTAATTTAATAACAATTGGAAGAGAAAGATTGGTTTGGTCCACCTAATCCTTTGCCTCATTTTATCCAATAGATCTATTAACTAATCGAGTTACAATCGCCTAATGATATAATTAATTAAGATTATATAATTATGCGCAATAAGATAAAAACTAATCATGAAAGGAAACCAAATTTAGATTCAAAAATCAAAATCCCATACATTCATGAACAAGTATTTCCATAGCCATAGCTATGGACTTACTTACTCATGCTAAAGAGAAAAATTAAAACAATCATCAACAAAGCCATAAAGAAAAGCAAACCGAAATGAGACTAGTTCTCTGTCTTCAAGTATGGTCGCTTAAAGCTTTAAATCCCGCCAAGAGTATGCCAAATATACCGTGTAAAAGAGATGAGATGAAAGATGTATCGAAGAGCAAAAGACAAAATGTTTAATTGGATACATAAGGTTGCTCTTTTGTAGGGTTTGAAAACCTGAAAAGCTCTTCATAATTAGGTTTCCCGCAGATGAGCACAGTCGTGCAAGTGTTCGAAGCACCCCCATGCTTGATGATAGGATCTAGGCCCTTTTATGCTAAATTGCACAATATACAAATAAATTAGTGTAAAACCCAAATAAAATAAAGGTCAAATGTCAATATATAGGGTGTAAAAGAGAGCCTAATGATAAGTCTGTAATTAGCCCCTCTTTTAGAGCCCATATATTAATATTTGACCTTTATTTTTATTTGGGTTTTGCACTAATTTATATATTACTTGTGCAGTTTGGTATAAAGAGGTCGCAAGTGCAATTTGGGTGCATTCTAGGCCCAAATTGATGGAAGATTAGAGCTTCACACGAGTCAGCACACCCATACTGTAACACCTTAAATTAATTTCCAAGTACTATTTTCGCAAAATTGGAGTAATAAAATTTTTATTTAAATAAAAGATTCCACCACAAAGTTTCATAAAACAGTTCAAAACAATAAAGGATTACAAGTTTATATCAAAGACTGTTACAAGACTAATTCAGTTACATCATAATTTCAAAATACAATCTAAGTCCTATCCAACACATATAAACATAGGGACTCACCTCAGATACTACACATTTACTAACATATTTTCAATCATGCATCCACAAGACATGCATCTCAATCTTAGTCACAAATATCATTCATCATCTACTCCAATTTAGAACACAACTGGTGCACTCACTGCACCAACATTTCACCCACGTGCGCTTACCACACTTAGCCACACTCGCTGTGGCACTGTGATCACAGTTTCACACCATGAATGGTCGCCGATTACCCCTGCCTCATGGTTACCACGTGGGCAGTCACAGGTTACTCAACAAAGGTGTGGCTTGTGGTGGACTCACGCTTACTATTGGTGTCACCACCAGTCTCTCTTCCCCAAGGTATCTCTACCGTTTCCATCTTCCACACCTCCAGTGTATCATTAAACCATCCATAGCATATCATAAATGGCATACTTTGCCCACATTTATTCACATTACACGGCACAGAGGCTCAGATTCATTTACAGTACACGAAACACAGGCCTATAATTCATCACAATACTCGGCACATATGCCACTATTCCATCACACAACATATCAACAGGCCATCCATATCCATTTCCAACCATTTACATCATTTAATCTTCATTCCTCAACATGCTCACACACATTCTCAATTGATGAATCCATATTTTGACTCATATTTTAGTGTAATTCTAACTCATTTGATAAAGAAAACATGTAACAGATAGCAGAAAAACTAGAAAAATAGAATGGTTGAAGGTTTTCTTTTATTTTGTAGGTAGCTTAACATTTGTGAAATTTATGCTTGTTTTTATAGGAATAATCTGAGTAAAAGTCATGGAAATGGAATATCATTGGAAAGGAAGTGGAAGAATAGCAGTCATAGACTTCAAAACATAAAGAATAATGGAATGAAGGCTGGGCGTGATCACTATTGTTAATGAAAGTGATCATTTCAGAGCTTAAGGAAGAAGTGAAGTCTAGGCGTAACCACTTTTATCAGCAAAAGTGAGCATTCCAGAGAAGGCAGAATTTTAGTATACTCTGCGTGGTCACTCTTGCTGGCGAAAGTGAGCATTTCAGAAAAGGCGAAGTTTCAGAGTAGTCTGCCTAACCACTTTTATCATTGAAAGTGGATGTTCCAGAGAGTCCTCAACTTGGCAAGTTGTGCGTGACCACTTTTATTCATAAAAGTGATTACGCACCACATTACGACCTTTTGCATGGCCACTCTTATCAGCAAGAGTGATAACACCAAGAATCAGATCTCGGGGCTTTTCATTCATTTTCCGTTTTTGCTGTTAGATTCTTGTTGGGAGAGAGTAAGAGAGAAGAGTGGGGTTGAACCTCGAAGCTTCAAGAAGAGGGATTGGATTGAAGCTCGATGCTATGGCTTTTCTGAGTTTTTCTTCTTCTTCTCCTTCTTTCTCTTTCTCTGCCACAATGTCTGTGTAATTCTTTGTAGTTAGGAGTTTATGAAACTCGAATTGATGTATTGATCTGATTCTTGCTTCTGAAATTTGAGTATTTGGATTAATTGAGTTGCTAATTCTGCACTTTACATAATCTTTGAATGGGAATTCATTTGATTAACCTTAGAGGAACATTTGCCAATGGGAATTGGACTTGATTCTCTAATCTAAATTAACAACCAGAACTAGGGGTTTTGTTAGGGATAAGTACACTTAATTATGTAATCCTACTGTTCTAAGTCTTAATGCAACATGAAATTGAACTTCACCTAAGGGATTAGGGTGGTTTAGTTGCTTGTTAGGGTCAATGAGTTAAGGGATTAACCTTTGACTATTGATATGCGAAATTGATTATCAATTAACCAAGTTCTTGAATGTTTAGAGGCATAATTGAATTAATATTGATATTCTTGTGAAGTAAATTCCTAACTATTCTTCATTCCTATCTTAACCCATCACAACTTTTATACTCTGTTTTTACTGCAAGTTTAATTCTCTGTATTGTGCTGGTTTACTGCTATTATATGTTACAAATCTTATTCAAAATTCGTATGGCTCAAATGGTTATAATTCTGTGAATTGGTACCTGAAATATAAATTCCCTGTGGAGATGATATTCTGTTCTTAAAAATTACTCATTACTTGCTGCAATCCTAGTGCACTTGCTAGAGTTAGATTGCAAACAACATCAATCAAGTGTATGTCAACCCTGATATCAATTCATATTTCACTCCAAACAAACACTAATTTTCATCAAATTATACATTTCCTACTCTCTATCTCAGCCACAACACAACATTCAATGAAATAAATGGTAAATTAAACATAATGAGATATAGTAAAGTCCCCTTTTACCTCAAATGAAGACCCACACATCAAATCAACAAGGTAGGCGCTTCCCCACCGAACTTTGACCTAAATACATGGAAGAACCCCATGAGAACCCAATGAGAACCGAGAAAACAGTGAGTGGGGATGAGAAATTGTAAACCCTAACCATAGAAACTCACCTCCAAGCGTTCCCAACACTAATCCAACCTTCAATCTAGCTCACGAACGGCTTCGAAAGCAATTTAGTCGGTGGAATAGGGTTTAGGATTGAGAGGGTTAAAGAGATTTTGAAGAGGGAAGATGGGAAATGAATTTCCCCAACCCTAAACCCCTTCAAATACCCCTTTGCTTGCAACACTCTCGTTGCAGCGATGCCCCCTGTCGCTACAGCGAAAATATCAGAGAAAATTGTACCCTGGTTTCTGCAGATTCTCGTTACGGTGAGACTCTCTTGCTACAGCGAGACCAGAGCTACAGCAAGACTGCACCTAGAAATGCACCCTAAACTGTTGCTTTGTCGATACAACGAGACACTCTCGGTACATCGACAAGGCGACAATTTCATGCCTTCTTTCCAGGGCCCTCTCTCTACAGCGAGACATCTCTCGCTGCAGCGAGAACAGCCTACACCAAAACACTTAGCCAAAATTCAGTCCAACCCCAAACACGCATATATATTCTCATCACCATTATATATATATACTCTTACAATCGCATATTTATCCATACGTATTTATACACCCATCATTCAATATTCATCACGCACTCAAGGGTACATTTCAACATCCATTTATATATAATAATAATAATAATAATAATAATAATCAATATTACAAAAAGGTCGGGCGTTAAAACTCTCCCCTCCTTTAAGAAATTTTGTCCTCGAAATTCAACCAAATACACACAAGTTATACAAACAATCCTGTATATAACTCTCTCATTCTACTCTTCGTTTCCTATGTGGCATCACCCTCATCACTTGAGTTCCATATCACCTTCACCAATGAGATTTGGAGGCAACGCTATCTAGTACGTAGCAGGACCAATTCTACTCAGCACTTCGAATGGCCCAATGAACTTAAGAAATAGCTTCTAAGATTTCAGAGCTCTCCCAACTCCAGTTAGAGGTGAGACCTTAAAAAACACATGGTCACCCACCTATAATTCCAACAGTTTCCTCCTTCTATCATAGTAGCTCTTCTGCCTATCCTATGCAACCTTCATCTTCTCTCTGATCATCTTGATCTGTTCATTTTGCCTTTGGATCATATTCGACACACACAAAGTTGCCTCTCCGATCTCATACCACAAATCTAGGGTTTGATTTCCATTTTCTTCCTAGCTTTCCTTAATTCTTGCATTGATGTTGGTAATTTCTTTCTATTTTCATTTGATAATTGTAAGACCCATCCCCATGGAGGGCTAAACTATTTTGTAATCCCTAGAGAGTTCATTTAGACTCTTGAATTACTAGGTTTTGAATGTTAACATAATTCCTTCCCTTTCATGAATTTCTTCTTCGTAATCTCTTAAATTGAAGTAATGGGTGAATGAGGGGAGAATTGTGTAATGAACCCTAATTCATTTTAATAAAATTCTAAATTTGAATTGCTTAATTCTTGTTTAATTCTAAGATTGCGTACTCAAGGAATGAGAGATTAGAGTTCATTGGATTGCTTAATTTATATGAAAATATAAGGTTGATTTTCGCTTGTTAAATTAACCTAATTCTGGGAGGAAAGGAAGAGTATAAAAATCTTGCGAGGAATGAGGATAGAGTCCATATGAATGAACGAGGAATTACTACTTTTTATTGATTGAACTTTATAATTTTGCTTCTTGTTTTTAATTTCAACCTTGGAACTACACGAACCCCCTTAATTAATTGCTTTTATAATTAATGTTTTTAACATGTTTGATGCATATTCTCAACCATTGTCGTTGGAGTCGACCTAGGTTAGCACCCTAGTATTACATTAATTTCTGTTTATATTTTGATGAGGATTCGCAACAAATTTCTTTTCATCAAATTGGCGCTGTTGCCGGGGACTTTGGTGTCAATTTTTGCATTGAACTTGTTAATTACTCTGTGTTAGTGTTTTATTTTTAACTTTTCTGTATATTCTTTATTTTTGCTGCATAATTCTGCAGAATTCTGTAGAATTTGTTAGCCTTGTGCTATGTTTTTCTTGGCATAGTTAGTAGTTCTTTCCTTTTTCTTGTTGCTTAACTTTTTTGCTTTATTTTATTGCACTTAGACATCATTTTTCTGCATAATTATTATCTGCATTTTTGCTAATTCATTTAGCTTCTTTTCATTCCTTGTAGTTAGTTTCTGGTGCATGACCAGATCAAATCCTGGAGACCCGTATCCACTTGATCCAGAGATTGATAAGATATTTCATAGTAACATTAGATTACATAGACATAATTCTGAACATTTTAAGGAACCTTCATCTCCTTCATCTATCTACTCATCACCACATTCTTTAAATTTTGAATTGGATCAAATAGCTGATAATGAAAGAACATTAAAGGAACTAGTTGCACCTGATGTAACTTATCAAACTTTATGCATACAGTATCTTGACATTGATGCTCCTTTTGTTCTTAAGATTGAACTTATACACTTGTTGCCTAAATTTCATGGTCTTACAGGTGAAGATCAACACAAACACCTCAAGGAATTCCACATAGTTTGTTCAACCATGAGGCCACAAGGTGTACCTGAGTAACATGTTAAATTGAAAGCCTTCCCTTTTTCTATTATGGATGCAGCCAAGGATTGGCTCTACTATCTCCCTCCCGGATCTATTACCAGTTGGGATAACTTGAAGAGGCTTTTCCTGGAGAAAATTTCCTAGCATCAAGAGTTGCATCTATAAGGAAGGAAATTTGTGGGATAAGACAGCTAGAAAGAGAAACCCTCTATCAATATTGGGAAAGATTCAAGAGGTTGTGTGCTAGTTGCCCCCACCATCAAATTAGTGATCAATTTCTCATCCAATACTTTTATGAGGGACTGCATCCCATGGATAGAAGTATGATAGACGCTGCAAATGGAGGGGCATTGGTAGACAAGACTCCGGTTGCAGCTTGCAACTTTATTGAGAACATGGCTGCCAACTCCCAACAATTTACAACAAGGCAAAACTCTTATGTTACCAGAAATATGAGTGAAGTACAAGTTGTTGAGTCTAGTAAGCTGGAACACAAGCTTGATGAATTAGCATCAATGGTGAAGCAATTGGCTTCCATGCAAAAGAGTGCTGCTGCATCTTCACCTCCTCCACCATCTATTCTAGCCATGTTGTGTGGCATTTGTTCAGCTACAGATCACTACACTGATAGCTATCCTACACTGCAGGAGTCTAACACTCTAGAAGGTAATCCTCAGGCTTATGCTACAAATATTTACACTAATAAATTTCATTTTCCAAATTCACAAGAATAGCCCAATTGGGATCTATCTTCTAATAGATACAACCCAGGCTGGAGGAACCATCCAAATTTGAGACAGGGGAGCAATTCTCAACAACACAACTAGCAGAAAGGCACTCAATATCAAGCACATCATGCTGGCCCAAATAGATCTCATCAATCCTAACATCAACCACAACAAGCCCAGCACCATCACCAACCATCTTCCTCATAACCTAGTACACCCCAGAAAAATGAACCATCATTGGAGGAGCTCATGAAGCAATTGACCATGAACAACATCACTTTCTAGTAAAGAACTAAGGCTAGTATCAAGACTTTAGAGAATCAAATGGGATAGTTAGCCTCCTCTATAAACCAGATGCAATCTCAAGGCTTAGGGAACCTCCATGCACAAACTGTTGTAAATCTTAAAAATGTGAGTGCAATCACCTTGAGATCTAGAAAAGTAATGCAAGAGCCCACAATGCCCAAGGAGAAAGAAGACTTAAGTTGTACTCCAGATACAGTTGATCAAAATCGGGAGGAAAATACTCAAAAATAACCAGAATCCATACCTGCCCAACCAAAGGTGGCAGAAAATGTTGAAAGGCCAATTCCTCTACCATTTCCTCAGAGAGTTATCCAGCCAAGTAAGAAAGTTGAAGAGGCTGAGAAAGAGATTTTAGAGACCTTCAAGAAGGTAGAGGTGAACATACCTTTACTAAATGCAATTAAGCAAATACCCAGGTACGCCAAGTTCTTGAAAGATTTGTGTACTCACAGGAGGCGTCTTAAGGGTAATGAAAAGGTAAACATGGGTAGAAATGTTTCTACACTTTTTGAGAAACAAAAATCTACAATGCCTGAGAAATATAAGGACCCAGGAACATTCAACATTCTATGCATCATTGGTAATAATAGGATTGAGAATGCCATGTTAGATTTAGGAGAATCCATAAATGTCATGCCATTGTCCATTTTTACTTCAGTGTCTGTTAGCCCTCTTAAGGTCATACATGGCATAGATAGTCGTTGGTCAACCCATGCACACAGATAGAACATATACATTAAAGAGCCCTAAGCAAAAATATAGTCAAGAGTTTAGTCAGAAAATCAATGTGAGGCCATGTAATGCATTCACAATATTTAGATTGTGCATCCACAAGTGAATATCATTCACCATCTTACATTTCCCTCAAATTTTTCAAATTGTCTCCATAATTTATACTCCTAGTGTATCTCTGTAACTGTCCATACACATTTTATTTAGTTTTTCATGACGCATATTTCCTCAATACTTCTCAAATATTCACACCAATAGTTATTCCAATTTTCTTTTACATACAATCAATTTCACATCCATAACAATACACAACGATGATAATGTTCCATTGAATTACAATTAAATCATCACACAATTTTGTCAAAGGTCGAACATCTCTGGATTTAGCTTGTAACATCCCAAAAATAGTCAAAATAATGCATACAGCCACGACACATAAGTTTATCATAAATCGTCTCATTTCTCTTTTCAAACACGCACTCCCAGTGCACTATGATCACAAACAATGATACCTCCAACATTTCTTGAGGTCATACTCAACTAGGTAAATAGTCGCTGATGAATATTACATCATTTATTACTTTTTATAGAAACGAATAAACTTAGATAGTGTAAATAAGATGAATATTCCAATTAGGCTAAATAATATAGGTTTCCTAGTTTTTGGTTAATTTACATTAATTTATATAGTTTATTTTACATATTTTGATCATTTGAATAATGTGGCAGGAATCCCCAAGCTTATTTTGAAGAATTATTGGATTTTGAGGAATTTGAGGTGAAAGTAACTACTTTCAAGATTGATAGTGGCAACTACAGCAAGCCACTTCCAGCAAAGGGACCAAAGTGATCACTTTCAAAGCTTAAAGTGACAACTACAACAGCCCAAAATCCACTAAACCTGCGCGTGGTTAATATGAAAGTTCATAGTAATTACTCCAGAGCATGCAGAATTGAAGGTGCTGCGCGTAGTTACTATCAAAGTTCATAGTGACAACTCCAGAGAGTCCAAAATGTCCCAGTGTTGCGCGTGGTTACTATGAACTTTCATAGTAATCACTCCAGAAAGGCAAAACTCAACTGATGCTGCGCGTGTTTACTATGAAAGAATGAAAGTAATTACTTTGGAGGGCACCAACTTTAGTATAAATAGATTTTTACCAAATTAGGGTGGAGAGTTCTTACACTTTTTGAACCTTTTATCTTCTTTACTAAATTTAGAACATTTTCCAGAGCTTAGGGCAACCTTGGGTGACAGCCAAGGGTCTAACCTAGGGTTTGGTTTCTCATTTTCTCTTGCTTTTACATTAATGTTAATGAGTTTTCTGCATTTCCCAACTGCGTTTTTAACCCCCATTTCCATGGAGGGCTAAATTTTGTGTAATCCTTAGTAAGTTCACACGAATTCTTGAGTTCCTTCATTTTAATGATAATATAATTTCTTTCTTCTCATGAATTACTTCTTCCTTGTCTCTTGAATTGAATTAATGGTGAATGAGGGGGATATTGCTTAATTAACCATAATTCATTTTAAAGAGATTCTAAACTAGGGATTGCTTAATCCTAGGTTTAATTCTAAGGTTGCGTAACTTTGGGATGAGAGATTAGAGCCTAGCAAATTGCGTAATTTCGTTAGGACAATAAGGTTGATTTTCGCTTGTTAAATTAACCTAATTCATGGGAGAGAGGATGAATGTTAAATCTTGAGTGGAATAAGGATAGAATCTTTGTGGATGAACTAAGGATTGCTGTTTTCTATTGTTTGAATTAATTAAACTTGTTTGCTCGTTGCTCTTTATTTTGATTTGAAACCGCGAAAACCCTCATTTTAATTGTTTGTTCAATTAATGCCTTCAATATGTTTAATGAAGATTAATAGCCAACGTTCACGGGAGACAATCTAGGGTAACCCTAGTACTACATTAATTTGTTTAAATTTTGATGAGGATATGCGACAAATCTTTTAAACACAACATGAGAAAGTTCGCTCATCAAATTGGCGCCGTTGTCGGGGAACATTGGTGTTGATTTTTCATAAACATATTATTTGCTCTGTTTTCATTTTCATTTTCAGCATGTTTAGTGAATTCTCTTTTAACTTTTGCATTGTGAATACTTTAGTATAGTTGTAGTTTCATTGGTAAGTAGAGATATCTTGCATTTGTGTATAACCAATTGCTGTTTTCTACATTTTGTGAATTCTAATTTCTGCAATTTAGTTTACCACACTGCATTTTCGTTTGCTAAACTCTACTATATTTTTACTGCATAATTCTGTAGAATTTGTGCTTGTGTGTTGCATATTTTTGTTCTAATTTCTTGTGTGTTGCCAATCTTTAGCCAAATCTTCTCCATCTTCCATATATTCTTCCCTGCATTCTTTAAATTCTAAACCTTTAGAAATGGCAAGAAATGACCTGACACTTAAGGAGCTTACCGCCCCGGGCGTGACTTACCAAACTTTGTGTATCCAATACCCAGATGTGGATGCCCCTTTTGTTCTTAAAACTGGCCTAATCCATCTTTCGCCTAAATTTCATGGTCTTGCAAGTGAAGATCTACATAAACACCTCAAGGAATTTCATATTGTTTGCTCTACAATGAGACCACAAGGTGTGCCTGAAGAGCATGTGAAATTGAAGGCTTTTTCATTCTCTCTTATAGATTTGGCTAAAGATTGGTTGTATTATCTTCCACCTAGCTCTATTACAAGTTGGGACACCCTCAAGAGATTGTTCCTGGAAAAAATTTTCCCTGCCTCAAGGGCTGCCTCAATAAGAAAGGAAATATATGGTATTAGGCAGCTGGAGAGGGAAAGTTTGAATGAATATTAGGAGCGTTTCAAGAGACTTTGTGCTAGCTGCCCCCATCATCAGATAAGTGACCAGCTTCTAATCCAATACTTCTATGAGGGCTTACACCCAAAGGATAGGAGTATGATCGACGCAGCTAGCGGAGGAGCCCTAGTTGACAAGACTCTCGTTGCCACTAGAAACCTCATTAAGAATATGGCAACAAACTCTCAACAGTTTGCTACAAGGCAAAATTCCATCATGTCCAAGAGTGTCAATGAAATTCAAACTTCAGATTCGCACAAGCTGGAGCATAAGCTAGATGAGTTGGCTTCTATGGTAAAATAGTTAGCATCCATCCAAAGGAATTCTGCTACATATACACCTCCGCCTCCATCCATTCCAGCTATGCTTTATGGGATTTGTTCATCTACGGATCACTTCACTGATAGTTGCCCCACATTGCAAGAAACTGAATCTTTGGAAGGTAATCTTCAAGCTTATGCTGCTAATATTTATGCTAATAAATTTTCTTTTCAGCAGCCGCAGCAACAACAAAGCTAGGATTTATCTTCTAATAGATATAATCCCGGTTGGAGGAACCATCCTAACTTAAGGTAGGGAGGAAATGCACAGCATCAAGGCTCTAGCCAACCAACCAATAAGCATCTTCTTCACTAGCTCCTGCACCTCAAAAGAGTGAGTCATCCTTGGAAGACCATATGAAGCAACTCACTATGAATAATCTAAATTTCCAGCAACAGAGTCAGGCTTTCCAACAATAGACTCAAGCAAGTATTAAGACCTTAGAGAATCAAATGGGTCAACTTGCTTCATCCCTGAATCAACTTCAATCTCAAGGTTAAGGCAATCTCCCTGCACAAACTGTAACAAACCCAAAGAATGTGAGTGCGATTACCTTGAGATCTGGTAAGGTGATGCAAGAGCCAGAAATGCCTAAGTAGAAAGATCCTAGTTGCATTCTACCTGTAGAAGATGAAGGAGGAGAGGTTAAGAGCCAAGAGCAGCCTGCACCTATGCCCACACTATGTCAACCAAAAGTGGTAGACAAAGAAGAGAGGTCCATTTCTATTCCTTTCCCTCAAAGAATGGTTCAGCCTAGCAAGAAGCAAGAAGGAGTTGACAAAGAAATTTTGGATACTTTCAAAAAGGTTGAAGTCAATATCCCCTTGTTAGATGCTATCAATCAAATCCCAAAGTACACCAAATTCCTTAAGGACTTGTGCACTTATAGAAGGCGACTAAAGGGTAATGAAAGAGTGAACATAGGGAGGAATGTATCAGCCCTCTTTGAGAGGCAGAAAACTTCCATGCCTGAGAAATGCAAAGATCCAGGGACGTTTACTATTCCCTGTATTATAGGCAACAATAGGATAGATAATGCCATGCTTGATTTAGGTGCATCTATTAATGTTATGCCTTTATCTATCTTCACATATTTGTCTCTTGGACCATTGCAGCCCACATGTGTCATCATCCAGCTAGCAAATAGGAGCACCACTAATCCAGCTAGCCTTGTGGAGGATGTTCTAGTGAGAGTGAATAACTTGATCTTTCCTGCTGACTTTTACATCTTGGACATGCAAGAAGAAGAGCCAATAAAAGGAGCTGCACCTATCATCTTGGGAAGGCCATTCTTAAAGATGGCCAGGACCAAAATTGATGTGCATGCTGGAGCTCTTACTATGGAGTTTGGAGAGAGTGTGGTTCGCTTCAACATACTAGATGCTATGAAGCACTCACCTGAGGAGCATTCAGTTTTCCACATTAATGTTCTTGATAGCTTGATAGATGATAGTTTTGTTGAATTTTTAGGAGACTCTTTCTTTGATTTTTCTGATTGTGTAGATACCATAGATACTAAAATTTGTGAATATTGTACTAATTCATCTTTGTATGATATTTGTATTGCTAATTTTCTGGATTTAGATTCTGCAACTTCTGACATTAATGACATTGAAAAATCAAAAGGGATAGAATGTGGTTCATTGAGTACAACAAGTATAATTGAATCTAACCCTTGTGGTTTAAATGTTGCAGAGATCATTTCAAATGAAAGTGCTAAAGCATTGCCTTCAGTTGAGCAGCCTCCCACCTTGGAGCTTAAACCCTTGCCTGAGCATCTAAAATATGCTTATTTGGAAGCAGGTGAGAAGCTCCCTGTGATCATATCCACTAAGCTTGATGAGGACCAAGAGGAGCAGTTGGTTGATGTGATTTGAAAGCATAAAAAGGCTATTGGATGCACCTTGGCTGACATCCCTAAAATCAGCCCTTCCCTGTGCATGCACCAGATTTTGTTGGAAGAAGGATCCAAGACAGTAAGACAGCCCCAGAGGAGGGTAAATCCGATCAGATTGGAGGTGGTGAAGAAGGAGATCACCAAGCTACTCCTGACAGACATCATCTACCCGATATCAGATAGCACATGGGTGAGCCCAGTGCAGGTGGTGCCTAAAAAGTCAGGGATTACAGTGGTGAAGACTGAGAAGGATGAGCTCTTGTCAACTAGAGTGCAGAACAGTTGGAGAGTCTGCATTGATTATAGGAGGCTCAACCAGGCGACCAGGAAAGACCACTTTCCTCTACCTTTCATTGATCAGATGCCAGAGCGCCTGGCAGGTAAGTCTTACTACTGCTTCCTAAATGGATTCTCTGGTTATTTTCAAATATGCATAGCTCCTGAGAATCAGGAGAAGACCACTTTTACATGCCCATTTGTACATTTGCATATAGAAGAATGCCATTCGGGCTTTGCAATGCTCTTGGTGCATTTCAAAGATGCATGTTGAGCATATTTTCTGATTTGGTTGAGCATTGTATTGAAGTCTTCATGGATGACTTCACTGTATATGGGTCATCATTTTCTACATGTTTAGGAAACTTGGATAGAGTTTACAAAGATGTATAGAGATTAACCTTGTTCTGAACTTTGAGAAATGCCATTTTATGGTTAGGCAAGGGGTAGTCTTAGGTCATATAATATCTGAGAAGGGAATTGAGGTAGATCTTGCTAAGCTTAATGTCATTTCACAACTTTCTTAACCCTCTTGTGTGCGAGAGGTGTGTGCATTTCTTGGCCATACAGGTTTCTACAGGCGCTTTATCAAGGATTTTTCCAATATAGCCCTTCCTCTCTCCAAGTTACTGTAGAAAGATATTGATTTTGAGTTTGGAGCCAAGTGCAAAGAGGCGTTTGATTGCCTAAAGACAACCTTGACCACAACCCCCATCATTCAGCCACTAAACTGGACACTTCCATTTGAGCTCATGTGTGACGCATCCAATTTTGCTGTGGGTGCTGTCTTAGCACAGCGGTTTGGTAAGGATCCACATGTCATTTATTATACATCTAGGACTTTGGATCCTACACAGTGTAACTATACCATAACTAAAAAGGAACTATTGGCCATAGTATTTGCTTTAGATAAATTTAGATCATACTTGCTAGGTCAAAAGTTGTGGTGTTTACTGATCATTCTGCTCTTAAGTTCCTTTTGAAAAAGATAGATTCAAAGCCAAGGCTAATAAGGTGGATGCTTATACTTCAAGAATTTAATGTAGAGATAAAGAATAGAAGTGGAGCACAAAATTTGGTGGCAGATCATTTGAGTAGGATAGAGGGAGTCCCTAAACTCACTCCTCTAAAAGATGATTTCCCTGATGAGCAACTATTAGTGTTATGTACTTCAAAGTTGCCTTGGTTTGCTGATATTGTAAACTTTTTAGTTGCAGGAGTTTTTCCAGCAGATGCACCAAGGAGTAAAAGGGAAAAGATCAAGAATGATGCCAAGCATTACCTCTGGAATAACCCCTATTTGTGGAAGTTCTGTAGTGATCAAGTGATTAGGAGGTGCATTCCTGAGGAAGAAACTGCATCAGTTTTGCATTTCTGCCATGCATCCACTATAGGAGGCCACCTTGGGCCCCAAAGGACTGCAAGGAAAGTACTGGATGCAGGTTTTTATTGGCCTGCAATCTTTAAGGACTCTTGGCAAGTGTGTTCTACATGTGAGAGATGCCAAAGAACTGGAGGCGTAATCACCTTGAAGCATGAAATGCCTCAACAATCCATTTTATACTGTGATGTATTCGACGTTTGGGGTATAGACTTCATGGGTCCTTTCCCTCCTTCCTTTGGTTTCTTATATATTTTGCTTGTTGTGGACTATGTCTCTAAGTGGATAGAGGCTAAGCCCACAAGAACTAATGATTCAAGAGTGGTTGCAGATTTTGTGCGTACTTATTTATTTTGTAGGTTTGGAGTACCTCAAGCTTTGATTAGTGACCAGGGTACCCACTTCTGCAACAGAACCATTGAGACTTTACTGAGAAAGTATGGAGTAGTAAACGAAGTATCCACCCCTTATCATCCCCAAACCAATGGACAGGCTGAGCTCTTCAACAGAGAAATTAAGAAGATTTTGGAAATGATTGTTTAGCCAAATAGGAAAGACTGGAGCAAGCGTCTTGATGATGCTCTTTGGGCTCATAGAACAACATACAAGGCTCCTTTGGGAATGTCACCTTACAGAATTGTCTATGGAAAAGTCTGTCACCTCCCAGTAGAAGTAGAACATCGTGCTTATTGGGCAGTGCAAGCCTGCAATATGGACATAGACAAAGCTGGAGAACAAAGGAAATTGCACTTGCAAGAATTAGAAGAACTTTGCCTTGAATCATATGAAAACTCCAGAATTTATAAGGAGAAAATAAAGGCCTTTCATGATGGAAAAATACCAAGGAAAGAGTTTTTCATAGGTCAAAAGGTTTTGCTGTTCAATTCTCGTTTGAAGCTCATGCCTGGAAAACTCAGATCTAGGTAGATCGGACCTTTCATTGTGACTTCTATTTCTCCCTATGGAGCAGTGGAGGTAAAAAGTGAATTCACAAACAAGGTTTTTAAAGTGAATGACCATCGCCTAAAGCCTTTCCATGGGAATCCTACACTTGAGGCTAATGTGGAGGAAGTTTTCCTAGATCAACCTCCAGCTGTTCTTGATTCTTTGATTATTTTGGAGTGAGAGCTCCATAAAACGTCAAGCTAGTGACGTTAAAGAAGCGCTTTGTGAGAGACAACTCACAGCTTTTATAGCACTTTCTAGTTCTCTTTTAATTTCAATAAGCATTCTTTATTTGAGTTGTGTTACTAGTCATATTGTTTAGTTCATGCTGCATAAACATTTTGTTCAACACTTGACTCATTATTTGATTGATGATTTGTTCATAATTTTTATAGAGGTAAAATTGCTTTATTTGGATTCCATTTATGCATATATTCATGGAAGTCCAATTAGAGAAGGAGGAATAATCATTTCCATGGTACTAAGCATTCACTTTAGAAAAAATTTTGAAGTTTGCCATGAAGGTAATCACTTTCCCAAGCCATAGTGGTCACTTTCTACCAAGGTATGTGTTGTTCGCAATCTAACACTAGCAAGTGCACTAGGATTGCAGCAAGTGATGAGTAAATTTAAGATCAGAATATCGTCTCCACAGGGAATTTAGGTTTCAAGTACCACTTCACAGAATTATAACCATTTGAGCCATACGAATTTTGGAATGAGATTTGTAACATATAACAGCAGTAAACCAAAGCAATTAAAGCAAAGAACTTGCAGAAAAATAGAGTATGTAATGAAATGAGATAGGAATGAAGAATAGTTAGGAATTTACTTCACAAGAATATCAGTATTAATTCAATTATGCCTCTGAACATTCAAGAACTTGGTTAATTGACAATCAGTTTCGCATAGCAATAGCCAAAGGTTAATTCCTTAACTCATTGACCCTAACAAGCAACTAAACCACCCTAATCCCTTAGGTGAAGTTCAATTCCAAGTTGCATTAAGACTTAGAACCTTAAGATTGCAGAATTAGGTCTCCTTATCCCTAAGAAATCCCCAAATTTTGATTGCTAACTCAGATCGGAGAAGCAAATCCAACTTCCATTGGTAATTGTCCCTCTAAGATGAATCAAATGAATTTCCATTCATAGATTGCAAGAAAAATAGAATTCACAATTCAATTAATCCAAGAACTCAAAATTCAGAAGCAAGAGTCAAATTAATACATCAATTCGAGTTCCATAAACCCCTAACTACAAGAAAACTACTCAGACATGGGAGAAGAGAAAGAGAAAGAAGAAGGAGAAGAAGAAAAACTCCAAGAAGTCATGGCTAGAAGCTCCAATCCGATTCCTCTTTGTGGAAGCTTCAAGACTTGACCCCAATCTTCTCTCTCAATCTCTCTCAACGAGATCTAACAGAAAAATGAAAAAATAAAACTGAACTCTGAAAAATCTACACGTTTATGTTATTTATAGAATTTCCCAGATTTGCACGTTATCACTTTTACGAGAAATAGTAGCCACGCAGAAGGTTTATGGTTGCGCGTTAACACTTTTATGAGAAAAAGTGACCACGCGCAACTTTCCTGATATTGAAGGCTCTCTGGAACTATCACTCTTGCTGATAAAAGTGACTACGCAGAGTTCAAGTGGTTGCGCGTGATCACTCTTATGAATAAAAGTGATTACGCGCAACTCGCCAGGTTGAAGGCTCTCTGGAACGCTCACTTTTACTGACAATAGTGATCACGCCCAGTTTGCACTTTCTTGGTCTTGTGTTTTTGGAGTCCAGACTTGCTTCTTTCTTCTTCCTTGTCTTCAAGCCTCCATTTCCATGATCCTTGCTCAATTTATTCCTTCAAAAACAAGATTAAAAACTTAATTTCTAAGAAAAATTTCTACAAATGCTAAAATAACTACATGTGTAAACAAACTTCAATTCCTTCTTCTTTTTTTTCTGAGTTTTTCTGCTTTCTTCATATATTTTTCTTATTAATTGTGTTAGAATTATGCTAAAATATCAGTAAAAATATGGATTCATCAGTATGTGACTTTATTCTCTGTAGTTCTCACTTTCAATTTTCATAGTGACCACTTTGAAGGCTTTTAAATTCATTGGTCTGCGCGTAACTACTATGAAAGTTTAGAGTCGTCACACGCAGCACTGTGGGAAATTACACATGAAGGGCGCCTTTGTAGTGGTCACTTTGAACTTTCATAGTAACCACTACAGAAACCATTTTTAAACATTTGATGCGCGTAGTTACTATGAAAGTTCATAGTAACCACGCGCAACCTCTTTTGAAATAACTGAGAAAGGCGCCTCTGGAGTGATTACTATGAAAGTTCATAGTAGCCATGCGCACCCCATTTTTGCTAAACCCCTTGCGCGTGTCTACTATGATTCTTGAGAGTAACCACGCCCAACATTTTCATATAAATAAGGCTCCTTTCACGTTCACTCTCACTCTTCATTTCTGAGAAATTTTCACTCTTCTTCAAATTTCTTAAGCACCCATTCCCTTGAATTCAATTCCTTGCATTTGAACGTCACTTTCCTGCACTTTTGCACTTGATTTGAACTCTAATCCAAGTAATTTCCTCTTCCTCACTCTCTGCGTTAGGGTTCTTCATTTTTCAATTGGGGATTTTTTATTAGAACCAATTTTAGTTAAAATTACTGGTTAGAATCAATTTCTACAGGGATAATTATATGATTTTAAGTTAGTAGGGTGATTAATTTGATTTTGTGTGTGCAAATTGACATGCTTGAACCCTGGTTAGAAAATCAATTTGCATTTTTCCTCTGTGAATTTGAAGTGTTTTTGCTCTGGCGTAGTCACTATCAACATTCAGTAACCACTCTCTGTGAATATATTGTGTTCTGCTCATTTCATACACTCATTGCTGATCTGATTCAGTTGCACTACCATCTAATTACATTTTCACTCACTCCTTGTTCTGAATTCTAGAAATTTGATTTGAAATTAGGCCCATATTACTGCACATGCTTTTTACCTTGGCTGATCTAGTTGAATTCATCCTATGCATAGTTGTTCTCTGCACATTACATGTCACAGATTGATTCAGAAGTTGGTAATTAGTTTGTTGAATCCAAATGCAGTCTGTGTTTAAATTTTACATTCAACTACTATCAAATGAACCTCTTTTTTAGACCATGATTCAATATATGACATGTGCTTTTCTGCATTTTAAACACATGGATTATGGAGTTCATTGTGAAACTGTTTTTGCTGTCATAGTAATTACCTGCCAACACATAGTAATCACTTTGGGCTGAAAACTATTTCCTTCTACATTGGACCTAATTTGTTGCTTGAACTTGCAAGTATTATGTGTCTACATGCTATTTTCATGCTGCTAAGCTTCACTGAAATCATAGTGGCCACTTTTATCATTTCAATATTGCAAAAAATGGCATAATTCACTTCATAGTGATCATTCTGCATGTGCCTAAATGTCTGTTCTGTCACTGGTAAAGTAGTTACTATCAACTAGCATAGTTACTTTTGTATGCAGAACTACTCTGATTTGCCTCAATTTTCTCTTATTCATGTACATTTGCTGTGAAATTATGCCCACACACTACCTCTGTATTCTGTCATGCTTTATTGCTAAAGTAACTACTTTCATTCATCATAGTAGCTACTTTCTTCTACAACAGTGCTATAAATTGCTTGCATTTTCTCTCTTTCATTTCCAAATAGTGTGGAATTCTTGCTACATGGTTAATTCTGCACTATCACTCATTTATCCCTTTTTCTATGTGCAGATTAATGGCAAACACTCCCAGAAAGAACGCACCTAGGGCCAAGAGGGAATATCAGCAGAAAATCAGAGCAGCTCCCTGCATCACCACAGCTATGGTGAAGAAGCTGTTTAAAGCTAAGAAGAGTTCAGCCCCAGAGATGCCTCCCTAAGCTGCAGGAAAGAAAGGCTTCCCTTCCAACATGAAGGACCAATTGAAGGAAATAGCTCTGTGACAAGATGCTATACATGTTGGTCAGAAGGCTGCTCTGACCTTCATAGAGACTATGTTGCTCAACATAGGGAAGAAGGTGGGGATGACTGCTGAACAGATCTACTATGCCCCCAATTTCTCACCCCGTTATCTTAGAGCAACTGTTCAGAATGATCTTCCGCCTTTCACACCTACAGCAGAAGAGGAGGAGGAAGAGGAAGATAGCAGCTCAGAGGGGGAGCAAGTACCAGACCCAGCAGCAGCAGCAGAGGAGCAAAATGATGAGGACACCGACACTAATGCAGCTGATAATGACCTCTCCTCCAGCTCTGATGAAGATGCAATTTAACTTAAAATTTCTATTTCTGTTATTTATTTAACCTTCTCTTTCATTGTACATATTTTTTCTGCTAATTTCCTTGTAATTAGTACACTTTTCCATTTATTTTCCCTGCCTTTAATTTTCCTTTATTGCTTCTACTCTGAACAACAACTTAACTCTTTTATGCTGTATATATATATATATATATATATATATATATATATACATATATATATATATATTATCTGAGTTTGAGTTATTTTGTTCTTCTGGTGTTGAATTTATTGTCTCTTTGTGCAGAGAATGCCCTCAGTTCCATTAAGAGAAGCATTAATTTTTGTTGCGCATGAGTTGAGGCACTATCATTCATGAAAGGGGGGTGAAGTTCATTGCCTCTATTTCATATACTCTTAACCCCATATTTCTTGCACAATTATACATCAAAATACAAAAATATATCTTTGTTCTTTTTCTTTTTCATTGAATCCAATTTTGTAATTCCAATTCTAGACTCTTACTGCAATTTTCATTCAATTCATGAACACACTCTACTTTTGTAAATATCTTTTCTTGCAAGGTGAATTATCCTCACATGATGTTAAATATTTATCACTATTTTTACCATGGTAGAGAATTGAGCCCCAAATTTCCCTTCTGTGTGTATGTTCCATGTAATTTTGCATCTATCTTCTAGAACTTGCCCTATTTCTTAGTTGAATATACATTATGCAATTTTTATCTAGATGATTGAGGCCTCCTTTATATACACACACCCACTCACCATTGCCCACCTTTGCACCTTATTGCATTACATCCCTTTCTTTTGCCAAACTTAGTTTGCCAAAACATTTTTCCTCCCATCAAGAACGTATTTCTTTTGAGTAACAACAAGAGTGAATGCAAATACTAAGTTTGGGGTGTTGATTTTGACAGTAGTTGCTTGAGGACAAGTAACCTCTCAAGTTTGGGGTGGTGGACATCATACATGTTACTAATACATGTGAAAAAAAAAAAAAGAGTGGCTGCCAAAGTCCAAGAAATCATAAAAGAAAGAATGAAAAAGAAAAAGAAAATAAAACGAAGCAAGGTCCAAGAGATTGAAGAGATCTTCACATAATGAAAAATGATGAAAAACAAGGTGAAAAAAAATGCTTGAACCTCTTAAGCTACCTTATTTGATGCATTTCATTCTAATTGTTGTATTCACTCACTCAAAAGGATTCCCCTATCTTGAAAACCCACTTGAGCTTTTGACTCTCCTTGATCAAATTAAACCTTACCTATCCCTATTTGTGACTAACCAAGTCCTTTTGATAGGTAAATCATTGTATTAAGGCAAAGGAGATTGAGAATATGGGCAAGCATATGGTAGGGTAGAGCAATTTGCATGTATTGAGGGAAAATACCTAGCCTGCAACACTGACGAGTGAAGATTGAAACACCACCTTGTGAGCTAGATAATTTCTTTGCATTGTGTGAAGTATGATGAACCTTGTTAAATTTTTGTTTCACTTGTATGGGACTTTGCATAAAATTAATTGATATGAGTGTGCTTTCTTTGTTGAATGATTCTATGATTTTGAAATGGAGGAAGTGTATATTAGAGTTGAAAGATTGGAACAGAAAAATTTTGAGAAATTTTTTTTTGGATAAGTCCATCCCTTTTTACTTAAGTCCTTGAATTTTGGTTTGCTTGAATTTTGAGCAAAAGTTTAAGTTTGGGGTTGTGATGAATCCACATTTTACTAAATTTTTATACATCATTTATTACTTTTTATAGAAAAGAATAGACTTAGATAGTGTAAATAAGATGAATATTACAATTAGGCTAAATAATATAGGTTTCCTAGTTTTTGGTGAATTTACATTGATTTATATAATTTATTTTACATGTTTTGATCATTTGAATAATGTGGCAGGAATCCCCAAGCTTATTTTGAAGAATTATTGGATTTTGAGGAATTTGGGGTGAAAGTAACTACTTTCAAGATTGATAGTGACAACTACAACAAGCCACTTCCAGCAAAAGGACCAAAGTGATCACTTTCAAAGCTTAAAGTGACAACTACAACAGCCCAGAATCCACTAAACTTGTGCGTGGTTACTATGAAATTTCATACTAATCACTCCAGAGCATGCAAAATTAAAGGTGCTGTGCGTAGTCACTATCAAAGTTCATAGTGACAACTCCAGAGAGTCCAAAATGTCCCAGCGTTGTGCGTGGTTACTATGAACATCCATAGTAATCACTCCAGAAAGGAAAAATCCAACCGATGTTGCGCGTGTTTACTATGAAAGAATGAAAGTAATTACTTTGGAGGGCGCTAGCTTTAGTATAAATATATTTTTACCAAATTAGAGTGGAGAGTTCTTACATTTTTCGAACCTTTTATCTTCTTTACTAAATTTAGGACATTTTCCAGAGCTTAGGACAACCTTGGGTGACAGCCAAGGGTCCAACCTAGGGTTTGGTTTCTCATTTTCTCTTGCTTTTACATTAATGTTAATGAGTTTTCTGCATTTCCCAACTGCGTTTTTGAGCCCCATTTCCATGGAGGGCTAAATTTGTGTAATCCTTAGTAAGTTCGCACGGATTCTTGAGTTCCTTCATTTTAATGATAATATAATTTCTTTCTTCTCATGAATTACTTCTTCCTTGTCTCTTGAATTGAATTAATGGTGAATGAGGGGGATATTGCTTAATTAACCCTAATTTGTTTTAAGGAGATTCTAAACTAGGGATTGCTTAATCCTAGGTTTAATTCTAAGGTTGCGTAACTTTGGGATGAGAGATTAGAGCCTAGCAAATTGCGTAATTTCGTTAGGACAATAAGGTTGATTTTCGCTTGTTAAATTAACCTAATTCATGGGAGAGAGGATGAATGTTAAATCTTGAGTGGAATGAGGATAAAATCTTTGTGGATGAACTAAGGATTACTGTTTTCTATTGTTTGAATTAATTAAACTTGTTTGCTCGTTGCTCTTTATTTTTATTTGAAACCACAAAATCCCCCATTTTAATTGTTTGTTCAATTAATGCCTTCAACATGTTTAATGAAGATTAATAGCCAATGTTCACGGGAGACAATCTAGAGTAACCCTAGTACTACAATAATTTGTTTAAATTTTGATGAGGATTTGCGATAAATCGTTTAAACACAACATGAGAAAGCTCGATCATCAGTCGTTGGTTAGCCCATGTACATGGATACAGCGTATACAATAATGGCCCCCTTAGCAAAGGTATAGTAAAGAGTCTAGCCAGAATATAAGTGTGAGGCCATGTTACGCATTCACTCTCAGAAAGAGTGTGTACACATATGCGAATGTCACTCAGTACCCTATATTTTTTTGCCTAGATTCCCCATTGTCTCCAGACTCTATACTTCTAGTGTATCTCTGTAACTAGTCATACTAGATCCATTACATATTTGTTGTTTGCAATCTAAACACTAGCAAGTGCACTAGGATTGCAGCAAGTAATGAGTAAATTTAATATCCGAGTATCGTCTCCATAGGGAATTAGGAACTCAATTATCACTTCACAGAAAAATAACCATTTGAGCCATACGAATTTGGGAAGAGAGTTGTATCATATAAAAGCAATAATCAGAGCAATCAAAAGTAAAGAACTTGCAGAAAAACAGAGTATAAGATTTGTGATGAAATGAAATAGCAATGAAGGATAGTTAGGAATTTACTTCACAAGAATATCAATATCAATCCAATTAAATCCTTTGAACATTCAAGCAATTGAATAATTGACAATTAGTTTCACATATACCTAGCCAAAGGTTAATTCCTTAACTCATTGACCCTAACAATCCACTAAACCTCCCTAATCCCTTAGGTGAGATTCAATTTCAGGTTGCATTAAGAATTAGAACTATAAGATTGCAGAATTAGGTCTCCTTATCCCTAAGAAATCCCTAAACTCTGGTTGCCAATTCAGATCAGAGCAAACAATCCAATTCCCATTGGTAAAGATTCCTCTTGATTAATCAAATGAATTTCCATTCAAAGATTGCATGAAAAGCAGAATTAACAACTCAATTAATCCAAGAACTTAAAGTTCAGAAGATAAAGTCGAATCAATACATCAATTCGAGTTCCATAAACCCCCTAACTATGGGAAATTAAGCACACATTGCAACAAAAACAGAGAAAGAAGAAGAAGAAGATGAAGAAGAATGTAGAGCAGTCATGGCCACGAGCTCCAATCCGATCCCTCTTCTTGGAGCTTCAAGCTTCGACCCCAATCTTCTCTCCACTCTCTCTCAACGAGAATCTAACTAACAAAACAGAAAATGAGCAAAAGACCCCTAGTTTCGCGCTTCAATCATGTATTTATAGAAACCCCAGTTCTGCGCGTTGTCACTTTTCTTCACAAGAGTAACCACGCAGAAGCTTTATGTAGTGCGCGTGTTCACTTTCAAGAGCAAGAGTAACCACACGCAACTTGCAGAGTTGAAGGCTTCTCTGGAACATTCACTTTAATTCATAAGAGTGGCAACGCAGGAGGTCGAGGGCTGCGCGTGATCACTTTCGTGAGTAATAGTAACCACGCGCAAGCTGTCCTGATACAAGTGCCTCTGGAACGCTCACTTTCGTTGGCGAAAGTGACAACGCGCAGCTCATCAGGAATGAAGTCTCTCTGGAACGTTCACTTTCGTTGGCGAAAGTGATAACGCACACTGGCAACGCTCACTCTTGTAAATAAAAGTGATTACGCACAGGCTCCTCTTCTCATTTAGGCTCTGGAATGATCACTTTCACTAACAATAGTGATCACGCCCAGCCTGCATCCCATAATTCTTGTATTATGGAGTCCAACATTGCCATTCTTCCTCTTCCTTTCCATTGATAATCCATTTCCGTGACTTTTGCTCATATTATTCCTTCAAAAACAAGATAAATTCCTTAAGAACTAAGCATAAATTCTACAAATGCAAAAATAACTACAAATTGAAATAAAACTTTCAATCATTCTCTTTTTCTGAGTTTTTTTGCTTTCTTCATATATTTTCCTTATTAAATGAGCTAGAATTATGCTAAAATATCAGTAAAAATATGGATTCATCAATATTCAATTCTTATACTCATCCCAGTAATCCTTTCATTCTCCACTCATAAGATCGTGCGTAGTAAAGCACTTCCGGGCTAAGTCCACCTCACTTAACATTCAACATACAAATTCCACAATTAGGTCATTCACATATTATCCATACAATATGAGCATTTCAATGAATAAATACAATATCATATCTAATGTCATGACCCTTTTTTGTAAAGGATCAATGACATCCTGAATTGCTGCTCCTAATTCAAATTTATTTATGAGACAATACACGTACAGTACAAATAATATAACTTTCCAAATCAACAGAATAATAAAGCTTCGAGGGCATTTTCATATAATCCAAAAATTATATAAGAGTATACATATTTACAACAATGATTCTGCATGGAGCTCAAGATACAAATTATAAACAAAATTACATGTCTAGAAAATTCTAGCCAAGTAATCTAGACTACAACTCTTCCAAAAAGGCATGTTAAACTCAAGATATCCCTCAGCCAGACTGTCCAGCATAGGGAGTAGACGCATCACCTGTTACTTCTACTTATGTACCACTATACGGTCATTTCAGCACACATACTTGTACAAATAAAAATTCAAAGGTGAGCTTATATAAACAACAATCATAACTATAAAATATGATAATATTAGAAATATATATACAGCTTATACAATTCTCAGCAATTCAACAAAAATTGTTTAGCTCATTCCCAATCCATCTAATGTAATTGTAACATTTCAGTCCCAACTGGTTTCATAGCCTAAGTATTCCAGAAGGAACTGTTCCTAGTTTGAAAGTGACCCATCTCAGTGTCTGCATCCAGACACAACATGACTCAGCATCTCTATCATTACATGTCTAACTACCTAAACATGTAACTCGACTCTAAAATGATCAAAAAATAATATGATGCAGCATCGCTATATATTTATATATATTATCAGCTTCAGTGATACAGCTACATATATACTTTCATTTACCCTCAGCAGCACAACCATGTATATATTTTCATAAACAAACTAAACAGTTCACAACATTAATCAAATATTTCAACATACCATTTTCTACCATAGCATTCCAACCAATCATCAAACAACAGAGAAATCTAGTCAGCCATACATATTCTAGGTTCTAACCTAAGGTTTGCTCATACAACAAAATATTTTTAGCTAAACCAAAGTTATCTATATAAATATCTTGGCATCTATCAAATGAACAAAGTCAACTCAAGTAAGCTCTCCTTACCTAAAATGGGTTTTCTTAGTTTTGAATCTTTGTGAGTCCCAACGAGAAAACAAGACCCAATGGTCTAAGATCTCTTTAAGATCACAAAATAGAAGACTCTTGAGGAAGAAAATCAAGAAACAGGGAGTAGAATAGGAGAACTAAGTCCCAAGAACTCACCTAGATCCGTACTTAATGAATATTCCCACTTGGATTGGGAAAGAGCTTGGCTTTGATAAGCTTTTCTCTAAAGGAAGAAGGTGAAAGAACAAAGAGAAAATGAGAAGGGAAGGTTGTCTAGTGAGGAATGAATGTTTTCATATGCTGGAGTTCCTTAAATACCCCTTTGGGTCCGTGCGCTCTCGCTTGAGCGAGCTAACTCTCTTTTGAGCGACCACTGCTCTTATGTGGGCGAGCTCATTCTCGTTTGGGCAAGCAAACCAAACAGTGGAACCTCTCAAACTTTTGATATTCTTGTTTAAGTGAGAGATATCTTGCCTGAGCAAGATGAGGTCCAGAGAGCTACCCACATTTCCTGCGACTTCTCGCCTAAGCGAGCTTTCTTGCCTGAGCGAGGTCGCTTCTTGTCTGAGCGAGCAGCTTTCTTGCCAGGGCAAGGGGACAATTGGTGCGGTCTTATCTAATCTTGCTTTAGTGAGAATGCTCCAGAATGCTCAATTCTACACAACTTAAATTAAGAAAGACACCTTGCACCCAAAACTCCTAATTTTTCATAGAATAAAGCAGTACAAGTTCTCGACTATAATCCTTATGTTATTATATACCTAATACACTCAATGATATTAAACACAACAACCACTCTACATTGTAATTACTCAGCTCTTAAATCAACAATTATACAACTTTTGTATTCATATTCTAATATATGAAATTCTAGACACTTCAAGCATACATAACACAATTCAAAAGAAATAATACATATAAGAAAATACACTGATCTAACATCCAATATATGTCAGCATGTTTTCATAACACTCCACATTGATTACTCATCATATATTTCATATGAACACAACATAACCATCCAAGCCAAACAATCAAACGTGCATATTCTCAATTTTACTCACAAATATTATCCATCAAACACATATTTTCACAAAATTCTGATGTAATAGTACTCGAATGAGGACAAAAATATACACTAATAAAATGACAAAATAGAGCTTTCCTTACCTTAAGGTGAAGTATTCGAAGAGACAGATTCATGAAGACTATGGTTCAATAACAGAAGTTTTCTTGGAGTCATTTAGATTTGATGCCCAAGTTCATATTTAAGGATTGGTCAATGTTTGAAGGAGTTTTATCTAAGAGAAGAAAATGAGAGTTTAGAGAAAATGAGAAGGGAACGTGAGGTTTGGAATCAAAAATAAAATTTTTATGCTGAAAATCTCTTAAATACCCCTTAAATTACCGCGCTCTCACTTGAGCGAGGAACTTCTCGCTTGAGTGATGCACTTCTCGCCTGAGCAAGGTATAGCTCGCCTGAGTGAGATAACCTCTAAAGAGTTAGACATTTTTCCTGAGTCCTCGTCTGAGCGACTCAGCTCGTTAGGGCAAGATCATTTCTCACCTGAGTGAGATTACCTCTCACCTGAGCAAGGTGACAGTTGGGCTAAATTCATTCTATCTCGCTTGAGCAAGAATCATCTCGCCGAAGCGAGGTTGCCTTCAAAACATGTGATTCTGGATGTTCAGTCTCGTTTAAGTAAGATCTGTCTTGCCTAAGCAAGACCTCTTGCACCATACTTCTACCAAAATACTCGTGAATCATTCCAATACACTTTCACACTATATAATACTAAACAACTCACCAATTTATTAAATAAATAAAATAGAGGGTGTTACATAGCTCTAATCGTATTGTTTAAACACATTGAGATTAAATCATATACTACAGTTACATTGTCAGAAATTATACTCTCTCAATCTTTAATAAAAATCATCTATCCTAAAGTTTATTTACAATATACATTGTTCAAGACAATAATTCACAATATCAATCATACATACATAATAGGCAATAGCAAAATTGTAGAAACTTTAGATCATGTTTTATTCATAACTTCTATAAAATTTACAAATCATAGGTTTTTCACATGCAATAATTAATTTTTTTAACACTGTAGTTTTAGGAAAAACATTAGAGATCTACTATCTAAAATGTAACATCCTAATTTTTATTCCCTCCATGTTCAAGTGTTAGCATGATTTTATCTTTTTCAAAAGTAATTCAATGTATTTTACAAAATTTTATTATTTTTGTTAAAGATGTTTTGAGATAAAAGTATTTATTTTTATTTCATCAGGATAGTTTCTCTCTAAATACATGTTTGATTTATTTTTATTTTTATTTTAAAAGATGGAACTTTCTAACACTTAGAATTATTTAAAAAAATCCCTTAACCATATTTGATTTCTAAATTTCATACCCACTAGCAAAGGTGGTGTAGTGGTAGAAGGGTTAGCCCTTAGTTTGGAGTTGGAGGTCTCTAGTTCACACTGGACAAAGTTTTTGAAGTTTAACACATAAAATGACCAAATTGCCCCCAAAACACTTATCCCTTCCTTGGCTTAATGGTAACTTCGTTTCTACATAAAGGGGGAAACTCTATGTTGTCCTTGCATGTGTTGAAGAAGGAAGAAATGTCATGTGTTAAAGTGGGAAGAAATGTGGCATTTAGTGAAACACTTTTCTCCCTCACTATGAAAAGCTCTCTCTCTCTCTCTCTCTCTTACAGTCTCGGTTTCTCTCTTCTCCATAGCATTTTGTCCACTTTTTTGGCAAGCTCCAGCCCAAAATCGCTGCTTCTCATCACAAAAAAGTAAACCCCTTCCCTCTACATGCAAGGAAGAACCAAATCTTCACTTTCTCTCCTCCTAGAAACCCCATCCATGACTTTGTTGCACCAAGGAAAATCATTTTTGCCTTTGCATGTCAAAAAGGAATGCGTTGATTGCTCTTTGAACATCCAAGCAATGTAAAAAAAACTCTTCATCTTTGTTTCTTAGTGTTTTCACTGATCAAAGCAAAGAGATGAATTTTTGCACCTCCTCTATATAAAAGCTTGGAGCTTTCTCTGTCTAGCCACTATGTGAGTCAGTTCTGACCATCTGAATGTATTTTTGACCCTAACATCTGCATATTCAGATTTTGCAGTGAAAAATTATTCCAATTTAACTTGTTTCACCTAAAACAGACATCGGATCATTGAATTACAAGAAAAATGGTAAAAGCACGTATTGTTTATGCATTTTTCTGTATTCCAGTGACAAGAGAGACTAATTTAATTTCTTTGGTCTCTGAAACTTGCATGCAATCATCCGTTTATGATCCTCACAGATTTAGCTTTCAAACATAAGTGGTTTCACTCAAAATGGACATCCAATTCATAAGTTATAGTGAAAACGGTGAGATCTCTTCCTTATTCTGCATTTTTGATGTTTGAGCTGAAAAGGAGGCTGTTTTTCTAATTTTTGTGGTCTCTAAACTTGACATGAAAATAATCCTATGTGTTCCTTGCAGAATTATCTTTCCAACCGCATATCTTGAGCTTGAATCCGACATCGTTTGCTCCTTCAATCGCCTAAAATATGTGAGTACTTTCATGTTTACGTTTTCTGCATTGACAGTAGAAGAAAAGATTTTTATGCACTTTTGAGTAATCTTTTTTAACCCAAAAAAATTATTTTCATAAACTACATCAAAATAGCTTTTCAACGCATATTTTTATGGTAATTTTGGACTTCATTTGAATACCTTACGAAATGAATTACAAAAATGGTGTAAAGCCAAAAAAAAAATAGTGTAAACAATGGTGGATTTTAATTTTTCTGCACTTTTTTGTGAGTCAAAACTAGACTTTTAAAAGTTGATTTTGATCCTTAGGATCTTAAGTTTCTAACAAAATTTGCAGATCATAATTTGGACTTTGTTTGAATCCATTATACTTAATTTTATAAACATTGCCCAAATTTGAACTTTTCCTGTTTTCTAATAAGTGTGTTGTCATTTCTGAATTTTAAAAATAGTAGCTTTTGGCCATTTTGGCTCAAAAGATTCTGATAGATTTTTCTCTGAACTAGGAACACAACGAACTAAGAAATTGTAAATTCTTACATCGAGAAATCTAAGAAAACGAGCCTATGGACTACCTCACTTACCAAGGTAAGGGGAAAGAGGTATTTCACGTAAACAGTAAAAAAGGAAATAAATAAAAGAGGATTGTCCCTTAACCTCGAGGTCTAGAACACATGTATGAGGAGACATGTGGTATTTGAATTACATGTTGACATTTTTTAATCTTTACTTGAGACTTTGGATGTTTTAAAATGTATTTATGAGTATATTTTAATTTTGACAACCCTCAATTTTCGTTGAGAATTATTTTACACTTGATATTTGAGTAAATATTATTTTATGAAAATAGTGAATTATTTTAATTGACTTATTTACTCAGAGCTTGTTGAAAACCAAAGATCAATTTAATGGAATGCTTTATTGAAATGCCCAACATGAGTACGTATAATTTGTGTACTCTTTGAAAATATATAGTTTGGCGCATGTATTGATTGAGTAAAACACTAAGAATATACATATAAGCATATGCAGGCTGAGTGGGCACCATTTATGAACTTACCCTTTGAGGGTGAGAAATGCGTAATGATACGCTAAGAGAAAATTGGTATATAAGTATATGCATTCTAAAGTGTTTGGCCATGGTTTTGGCTTCAACCTCAATAATTAAATCTAATAATTAAAAGTAAACCTTTGTGAAAACTTTATTTTCTTTCTTCTTGAAAATAAATTAGTGTAACTCTAGCTAGGTAATGGTCAGAACTCAAGGAAAGAGATGAAGCTAGTGAGCTTGAAACACTTAGAAAAAGTGTATTGAGGCACGAGTATAAGTGCTTGTTAATTCTCTATATATATGATTTTTAATAGTTGATGAAATAATGTGAAATCTTAATTTTTCACTTAGATATTTTTAATTAGTTTTCTATGTTATTTTTTATAGAAAAAGGTAATTTGGAAGGTAAAAATTGCACAAAAATATATAACTATGAACCGCTCTCTTTGGTCCAGCTTCTGAGAACGGTTCACTCATAACCTCTCTCCAAAGTGCTATATATATAGAAAGGGGTTACGCATTTGAGAGCGGTTAAATAACTGCTCTCCAAAATTCAAGACATTGCATAGTGTAAGATTTTTTAACACTTATAACCGCTCTTTATGTTCAATCGGAACCGCTCTAACATCTCATTTCTGGCGTAGTGAGAGTTAGCTCAGCTTTGCCACATTATTTACCTTTTTAAAATATTTTAGGCATGATTATGCTTTTTGTCTTTATAAATGTAACATGTTTTGCGATAGATCCTTATAAAGTTTTTTGTTAGGATTTAGTCCTTTAAATGTTAAGAAGTTAGGATTTAGTCTCTCTTGTTAACTCCTCTCTTGTTAAATGTCAAAGAATCAATTCATCACTGCAACATATTGTCACGTCATTTAATTTTTTATTTAATTATTTAAAATTAATATTTGTAAATAAGTTCCTAAACATATTTTAAATATTTATAAAAAAGTTTCCTAGAATCCTAATCTCCTTCTCTTCCAACTCCTTTTTCTCTTTCTCTCCTCTATTCTTAATATTGAAAAGTTAATAAGCATCTTGACAATGGGTTAAAAGACATGCATCTTGTTGAAAATCTTGATGTGGATGCATAGAGCTTGCTAATAGAGCACCCGAAACTAATAGAAGGATAGTTGACAAATTCTAACTTATTAACATTTAAGAAACTAAATCCTAACAAAAAAAACTTTGTTAAGACTTATCACAAAACGTGTTACATTTTAGAGATAAAAAAAATATAATTAAGCCTAACATATTTAAAAAATTAAATAACATAGCAGTGATGTTTGAGTGTTAAGTTGTCTCTTTGTCAACCAGCTTATTACTTAACAGAAAAGAAGTTGACGACAAAGACTGAATCTTAACATATTTATATTTTAAGGATTAAATGTAAAAGAAAATAAATAATAAAAATTTATTATAAAATGTGTTATAGTTTATATTAAAATATCAGAATAAAAAGTAAAATTAGTTCTATTTTAAAAAAAATATATGTTATTTTTAATTTGAATAATACTAGTCATTTATAAGCTGTAGTTTACAACTCCTAGGTTCAAAGCTTGCACCTTTTTCCATGCAGCCATACTGATGCTCCTAACTTTTCTTGTCCGAGAAACCACATTTTCTCTCTCCAACAAACACTCATTGTTTTATGGGCTTCACTTCACGTGATTCTTCTCCCGCTAATCACACATCCCTTTTTCATACTCTGCTAAGATATCCGTCACCAATAGATGAAAGTAGCTGCCTGTACTACATATTACAATACAGTGTCTGAGAGGGAAAATTCCCTTGAAATTAATTCAACATGTATCTGCTCCTCCTAATCTTCCTCATATGTAATTCTCCATCTCTTTGCAGCTCTATGAGTACTGAGCTTGACGCTCTCATGGCCATCAAAGACTCTCTTGACCCAGAAAACCGTGTGTTGATCTCATGGACACCCCATTCTGACCCATGTAGCAGTGTCTCTTTTGAGGGTGTGGCTTGCAATGAGCATGGTCTTGTTGCCAATATTTCACTGCAAGGAAAGGGTCTATCTGGAAGGATACCTGCAGCCTTGGCTGGTCTCAAGAGCTTAACTGCTCTCTACCTTCACTTCAACGCCCTTAGTGGAATATTACCAACGGAGATTGCCAGTTTGACTGAGCTGAGTGATTTGTATCTCAATGTCAATAATCTCTCTGGTCATATCCCTCCTCAGATTGCCAATATGTCAAATCTTCAAGGTGGATTTCTCACTTCTAAATTTCTCCTCTTTTCTCTTCTCTCTCCACCCTTCTGCATGTTTTATGACATTTTAGTTCTTATCAAATAGACTTGTATTTTGTTTTTTTTCAATTTCATTTCTGCTTTTGCTATCTTATTTTCGTTTGCTCAGTCGTTCTGAACACTATACTTGGGTGGATGAAAGAGGATGCTTTGTGGCTTATGCGAGAGAACGGGTGTGAAATGATAGCAGGAACAAATGGAATTACATAAGAGCTTGGAAAACTCCGATAAACTGCATATCCCAGGCTCACATATTGTATTTTGAGACTGATCATTGTGTTTTACTGTTTAGAATCTCGGTGATCTTTTCAAGAGAAAGTTGTTTTGTTTCATTTGCACTTATTCCTGCCTTTTAAAGTAGCTGCAAATTATTCTAATCTGGTAAGAGCTTACAGTTTTGCAGCTTTGTTATAACAAGTTTACTGGGAGTATACCTACTGAACTTGGAAGGTTAAGGAAGCTCAGTGTTCTTGCACTGCAATATAATCAGTTATGTAGCGCAATTCCTGCAAGTTTGGGTGAACTGAAGACATTAGCGCGACTGGATCTGAGCTTCAATGGCCTTTTCGGTCCTATTCCAGTGACATTGGCTAACGCACCTAAATTGGAGAGTTTAGATATTCGAAACAATTCTCTCTCGGGTAGTGTCCCTACAGGTTAGGAACTTCCTATCTTGATTTTTTTTACAAAGCTTAAATTGATATGCTAATTCAATTCGTCTGCTCTATCTATTGATGTAGCACTAAAAAGACTGAAAGGAGGGTTCCAGTATATCAACAACCCTGGTTTATGTGGTGTTGGATTTGCTAATTTAGATTTTTGTAAAGCAGTAAGCAGTTCCGAACCAGTTAAACCTGAACCGTATGAACCTAGTAATGTTCTTCCTGCATCAGTTGAACCACAAGCGCAAAATTGCAGCAATGCTCATTGTAAAAAGACATCAGAATCTTTAAAAATTGGTTTGGCTTTTGGGGTGATTGGAGTTATTGTTTCTTCGACTATTTCGGGACTCCTTTTTGTCTTGTGGTACCGTCGTTGGAAACAGAAAACTGAAAGCACCGCTGACACTTCTGAAAACCAGCTTAGTCCTTATCAGATCAAACAAGCATGCAGGAAAAGTGCATATCCCCTTATAAGTGTGGAGTATTCCAATGGATGGGATCCATTAGGCAAAGGTAGAAGTTGTTACTCTCAGGAGATTCTCGAGAGCTTTATGTTCAATCTTGAAGAAGTGGAGAGCGCAACTCATTGCTTCTCAGACCAAAATTTGATGGGGAAAAGTAAATTTGCTGCTGTCTACAGGGGAATTTTGAGAGATGGATCGGTAGTGATTATAAAGTGCATTGCCAAGACAAGCTGCAAGTCTGATGAAACTGAATTCGTTAAAGGTTTGAAGATATTGACCTCATTAAAGCATGAAAATCTAGTTCGTTTGAGAGGCTTTTGCTGTTCTAAAGGTCGGGGACAATGTTTTCTTATTTATGATTTTGTCTCAAATGGGAATTTGTTACGGTATCTTGATGTTAAGAAAGGCAATGCTAAGGTACTTGAATGGTCTACCAGAGTATCCATCATCCATGATATTGCCAAAGGTCTGTTTTCTTTCCCTTGTTTCTTGAAGAATTTCTTGTTAAAATATTTTCAACCTGGCTCATAAATTCTTATTCTTGTTGACACATTTGTCTGAGTCCACTCATTTTTCCCACTCAAGGAAGGGGACAGAAGGACCATGCAGGCCCTCCCCTTTCCTGCATCCATAGAGGCTTCCATTATTGGGGGCCTTGGATAAGCTTTTATTAATTGACCTTGGCCCCCTTTTAAGTTCATGTAAGTCACAGCCAGCCTGTACATACTCTGACTCTGGTAAATTTGGCCTCAATTCTTTTGGTGGTATTTCATGTAAATACTTATTTTCCCAATAAAATTTTCTATTATATCAAATTCATGAAGCAAAAAGTAAAAAAGAATGTGAGGTACTCTCTTCTGGCATTGTTTTGTTGGTTCACTATCATGTTATGAATGTCATGTGCACAAGTGACAGATCTGCTTTCCTTTTCTATCCAGGCATTGGTTATCTGCATGGGAAGAAAGGAAGCAAAAATACTCTAGTTCACCAGAACATATCAGTTGAAAATATTCTTCTCGATGCTCGGTATAATGCTTTACTTGCAGATTCAGGACTGCACAAACTGCTTGCAGATGATGTTGTGTTTTCTACCCTCAAAGCCAGTGCAGCCAGGGGATATCTGGCTCCTGAATACGGGACAACTGGTCGTTTGACCGAAAAGAGTGATGTGTATGCTTTCGGAATGATAGTTTTCCAGCTTCTTACTGGAAAACGTGATATCACTCAATTTAGTCGCCAACGGGTTGAAAGTGCTAGTTTTAAAGATATAGTGGATGATAATCTTGAAGGGATGTTCTCAGAATCAGAGGCAACCAAACTGGGAAGAGTTGCTTTGCTTTGCACCCATGAATCTCTGCATCTCCGACCTTCTATGGATGATATAATGCTACAACTGGGTGATATACAGTAGATGTTTATGACATAGCGTGATATCTTTTCTGCTTTTTCTGCCTTTCAAGTTCAAATTGGTAAAGATGGAGTCATTGTAAAATTTTATCATTTCATGAGCACTGACCGCGTCTTAAATTCGTGTGTTTTTTAGTTCAGAGCACGTAGTGTTAAGGGAAATTCCCCATGTTAAAAAAGAAAGATGGGGTGCCTTCTAGGTTCTGAATGTGAACTTTAATAGATTGGTTATTTAAGTTGTTCCGTTTTGTGTTCTAGATTTGTCCCATGATAATTTGGTTTTCTAGTTGTTCCGTTTAGTGTTCTAGATGTGTAGGCTAAGTGGAAAATGATTTGAGAAAATGTAATTTATACTTGTTGTGGGTATCTTCATAGATATAGTTGAGACTAATATTTCAACGGGTGATGGTTAGATAAAACATTATTTTAGAATGTTGATTTGATGATTCAAATTTTAGAATAACAAGTTTGTCTTGAGTTACTATTCACTTCTATTACAAATAATTCACTAAGCAGTAACTATTGGGTAGAGGGGGGTGGGGGGGGGGGGTCCATATAAAGAAAAGACAAAATAAGAGCAAAAAGTAGACGTGGTAAAAGAAAGAAAATAAAAAGATAGAAATGACAGAAACTTAATGTAAAATATATAAAAGTTGGAGTACATGCAATGTCTTACGGTCAAAATAGCGAAATTCAAGTCTCAAAAATTGTTTATAAGTGATTTTGCTTAATGTTTAAAGGTAGATCTAGTACTTTGATCCTTAAATTGTTTTTTTTTTTCCGATTCAATTCTATTAACAATTTTTTTTTATTATTTTGACATTCTAAATTTTAAACATTCAACAAGTTAGTGCATTCTTTGGAAAACTTTTTTTAAGAAAAATTTATTGTTTATTAGCTTAAGTTTATTTTTTGTTTCTACACTTTTATGAGATTTTAATTTTAGTCCATTTGATAATTTTTTTAGTTTTAGTTTCTAATTTTTCTATATTATAAGACTTTTGATTTTTCTTGCTATTATAATGCACAATAAATTGGCACGTGACAATCTCTTAATTATCTATGTCATTATTTGACATGTCACTAGAATCAATTGAATTTAGAAAAAAATAATAAAATAAAAAATTAAAAGAATTAAAAATTAATCTCGTGAAAATGTAGGGACTATAAATATATTTAATCTTTTATTTTTCAAATTAAACACATATTTAGTATTTTTTGTTAACTTTAACTAACTTTGTTATTAATGATGTTGAACTATCTTTTTAAGCTTAAAAGATGTTTCATTTTAATTCTTTAACTTTTAAACATTCAATAATTTGATGTTTTGACTGTTATTTTTTGGACAACTGTATCTATCGAAAAGTAATAAAAGGATTCTAAAATAATTTTTAAAATATCATTCCACAAGGATTGTTTCCAAATACTAAGAATTTGTTAATTCAATTGTTTGAACTTAAAGCATATGAAATTAAATAAAAAAAGGATTCAAATTTGAAAGTAATTAAAAAAAAGTTAAAACAGTGTAACCTTTGACAATAAACTAATCAAGAAGAATCTAGGGTATATGGTTTTACCTTTACACTTCTCTATATTTACTTTTAGATTAATTTTAATTCTGATTTACTTATGATTACCAACAACTCATATTAAATATATTAAAACCCAATAGTCATATAAGGTAAAAGGAAGAGAAAGTATAAAGATTCTACAAGCTGTTAATTTAATAACAATTAAAAGAGAAGAACTAAGTTTAGCCCACCAAATCCTTTGTCTCTTACCCTATAGATCCATCATCAAATTTGAACATACAAATATAGCTCAATAGGATAAACATTAATCAAGGAAGGAAACATGAAATTATCATTAATCACAAAGATCCAATAGAGTCATGCAAAGGATCTACCATAATCCTAACTATAGATTTAGCTAGACAAAATAATATAATAGAAAACTAAAATAATAATAAATCAATCCATAATTATTCAAAAAGTAAATACAAACTAAAAGAGTCTCCAGTGGAAAAAAGGAAAAAAAGCTCATGATCCTAAGAAATGCTCCTAAAGCTCCAATAGTCATCAGCGATCATTCAACAATAGGTCACTGTCATTCAACAATGGAAACTAGCCAAAACCAAGATTCTAGGATGTCTAGGTCCTGTCTATAAGATTCCTTTACTAGGATTTCAAAACCCTAATATTTCTTCAAAGTTAGATTTCTTGAAGGCAAGCACGGTCGTGCAAAGCCATAAGCATGACCATACATGTGGCTTGAAGCTCCAAGTGTTGGTTGCTACAAAACCCTATTTTTCATCCAATTTTAACCCAAAATGCATCCAAAATCCAATTGTGACCTTCTCATGTTAAATTGCACAATTAATATAGAAATTAGTATAAAAATCTAATAAAATAATAGTCATGCATAAAGATATAGACGATTTAAGTATGCCAAAATAGAGTCTTTTTAATTGCCCTTATTCTTTTCTTTTCCACTTAAATGAATTTCAATGGTATTTCTAGTGTTGGTGCCAATTAGTCCTCTAGTTACATTCCTCTTGTCACAACCCTTTTTTTAAAGGATTCATGACATGCTACTAAATTAAAACATGTATAAATTTTTTACAATTCAAAAAGAATGTAGCTTACATTTCAATAGTAAAATCAGGCCTATGAGGCATTAGCATAAAATTATGGACATATGCATATATAATTGATCTGTAACAATATTTACATAAGGATTTGATATGGAGCTCAAAATATAATTTATAACTAAAAATTACATCTCTTGAAGACTATAGCTAAATAATCTAGACCTATCCACTAAGACCTAGACTAACAAAATGAGTAAAGCTACAATTCTTCAAAAAATCATGATGATTCTAAACATCCCTCAGCTAGACCCTCTAATACGGAAAGTAGATGCATCGCCTATCACACCTACTCACGTACCACCGTACAATCATCGCAATACGCACACCAACATAGATAGATTGTAAGGGTGAGCTTATATAACCAACAGTCATAATCATAGAGTTTGAAAATATATTAGAAATGTTTATACAACTTTCATAAATTTCAACAAATAACATAGTAATTTATATTTTTACAGCTTTCGTAATTTTCAACAAATAACACAGTAATTTCAACCGATTCCCAACCCATCTAATGCAAATGCAACAGCTTAGTTCCAAATGGTCTCACAGCTTAATTAATCTAGAAGAAACTTACAATTTGTCGGTCTGGAGTGACCCATTGATGTAACATAGTTTAGGTTTACATTTATAGTTTTATTTTGATTTATAAACACTTTTAATATGTATTCTTTTTAGAGTTTTTACCATTTTCTACTTCTTTGAATAAATTGGGCTTGTTACAAATAAATGCTTTAATTTTGTACTTTTTATTATTTAGACCTTTGACTATTCTTTTAACCGTAACTTTTTCTACAAATATCATTTTTGGCTGATTTTAGTTGCATTGGATTCTACATATCTAGGGCTTCAAAATGAATATATAGATTTCTTGATTTGGTGTAGTTTTTGATTTATTATGATTTTTTCAATTTGAGACAGATTTGCTGAATATTGTTGCGAGATTGCATTTGGACCCTTTGCTATTAGATAATTGTATTTGGACTTATAGTTATAACTGATGCCTGAATTTTGGCCATTTAGTTTACCCTAATCAAAACCTATAATAGACTAATAAAGTTTTAAATTAAAGGGCACATGCATACACGTGCGATTAGACACTTTGAGTTTTTGAGATTTACCCTTTAATAAGAATCCTTGTTTTTACTTTCTCTCGAATTCTCCCATTCTTGCTTGGGTTAAGTGCTTCAATGGAAGGCTAAACCTCTTGCTCAATCTGCAGAATCTAGATTCTATAAATCTGATTTGAGTTGTGAGCCAAATTGCTCCGATTTTGTTCTCTTTTTCTCTAATCTTATATTTGTGTATTACAATTGTGATTAACTTTTTTTGTGATTAGAGTTCAAATTAGGACTCGATTGATGCTCTGATTTGACAATTAATGTGGATTAGGTTAAATGACAATTTGATTTAATTCATAACTCTATTTAATTAGGTTATTCGATTGAATTGGATGATTGTTCAAACACGGATTAAAATCTTTTGATAGTAATAATCGAAGTTACATGCATTTGGTACTCTGTTGATTGATATTTCTTAATTTGTTTTTACTCAATTTTATTTTGTCCATAATTTTATTTAATTAATTTGCAATTTTTAAATTCTCAAAATTTATAGAATCAAAAACTGAATTTAACTGAAGATGTGTCTCTGTGAATCGACCTCGGTTGAGCTTTATACTGCAAAACTCTTAGAGAAACTTAACTGTTTTGATAGCAACTCCGTATCATCTATCACCCATCCCGATATTTGGATCCAGATATACAGCATAGCTCAACTCAACATGTTTTCTAACCGTTACATGTCTACCCACCTAAACATATAACTAAGCTCTAGGATGTGATGAAACAATCAGCATGACGCATGTCAGCTATATATATATATATATATATTTATTTTTTTTTCTCAGCCAGTCTCAACATTTTAAATATTCATCACTGTAACACCTTAATTTTAATAAATAGTTTTCACAAAATGGGAATAATAAAATTTTTATTTAAAATATTTTTCAACACATAATTTTATCAAAGTATTTCAAAATAATAAGGGATTACAAATTTATATCAAATGACTGTTACAGGGCTAATTCAATTACATAAAAGTTTCAAAATGAATTTCTAGTTATAACACCTTATTTTCAATATTCAATAAATAATAATTTCGCAAATTCGGGATAATAAAAGTTTCATTTCAAATAAAGTTCTCAACCCATGGTTTCATCAAGTATTTCAAAATAAGAAAAAGGGGTTACAATCTTTATCAAATCACTACTATAGAACCCATTTAAATATATTATTTCCAAATTTATATCTTAGTCCTATAGCAGTTCCATCCACTCCTTTCACTGAGTCCGGTGCTGATCGTCTTGGTTACCTGAAAAATGAATGCAAGGGTGAGTACTCTACACTACCAAAACACACAACTAGGCATAGAGTCTCACCTCCAAATCAATTTCAATACATTTATACAGAAATAAATACAGACCGGATTATCACTCGGTACATTATAATTCAATATCAATGCACTCACGGCACCAACAACATTTCACATTCAAAAATACAATTAACAATAGTCCCATGCGCACGCATGCCAACCACATCCACTGTGGCATTGTGATCACAGATTTTCACCATGAATGGTCGCCGGTTACCCCCGCCTCACGGATACCACGTGGGCAGTCACGAGTCGCTCAGCAAAGATAGTGGTCAGAGGTCTAGTCAGGAAGAGAGTGTGTGACCTGTGGTGCACCCGTTTCGCAGTCGGTGTCACCACCACTCCCTCTTCCCCAAGATATTTCTACCATCCTCATCTTCCACACCCCCAATGTATCGCTGAACCATTCACAATACATTACAACGGCGCTAACACTCTCATTCACATATATTCCATTCACGCATGCAGTAATCATGCTTAATTATCGTTCATATTACACGGCCCTTGGGCCCACATTTTCACAATATTCATTCAAATATACAGAACAAGTGCCCATATCCATTCACAACACTCGGCATACATGTCCTCATTCTATCACACAACATTTACATATAATCAACATCCATCAATTTCGGGTCAACACACATAATGTTCACATATCACGGCACATGGCTCACATTACATTTCTCAGCAATTTCCTACCCACTAACACAACTACAACACAATATTCATCAAAATAACAACAATTCATGCACAAAAAAGTAGGATAGAGTCCTCCCTTACCTTGGATTGAAGACCCACACTCGAATTTGACCACAGATGTGCTTCCTACACAGATTGCGGCCTAAAACACATGGAAGAACTCCATAAGAACCCAAGGAAATCCAGAAACAGAGAAAAAGGGATGAGAAACGAAACTCTAACCATTAAAACTCACCTCCAAGCGTTCCTCACAAGGATTCAACCTTCAATCAAGCTCCCGAACAGCTTTGGAGGCAAATAATCGGTATAAAAGGGTTTTGGATCGAGGGATTCGAAGGGATTTTAAGACATAACTTCTCAAACCCTAAACTCTCTTTTAAAACTCCTCAGATCGCGACACTCTCGCTACAGCGAGAAATTCTTAGATGAAACTGCACCCTGGTTTCTGCAGAATCTCGCTACAATGAGATTGCACCAAAAAATGCACTCCCAAACTGTCGCTACAGCGAGACGTCTCTCTTTACATTGAAAAGGCGACAATTTTGGTCCTTCCTCTCAGGGCCCTCTCATTGCAGCGAGAATTCTCTCGCTACAGCGAGGACAGTTCAGTATTACACCCTGCATTTAGGCACTTAGCCCATTTCAGCCCTATCCAGTCATGCATACACATATATATATATACACAAATCCACAACATATATCCAAAAATACACACACATATATATATAAATTAATAATTAATATTACCAAAAAAAATTCAGGGCGTTAAACTAGTACTATATTAGTTTCATCCATCCCTTTATTGAGTCCAATACTAATCGTCTTGGTTACTTGGAAAGTAAATGTAAGGGTGAGTACTCTATAGTATCACACATAAGCATAGAGACTCACCTTCACATATCATACATATTCATTACCAAATTCAAATCATGCATCAATTAACACATTCCTCACTTTTCAACATTTCATACCAATCCACACATAGGTGCACTCAGTGCACCATCAAACAATCTACACACACGTGCGCTCACTACAGTGAGACTACACCAAAAAATGCTGTGTAATTTACTTTTTAGTAGTTATGTAATTTACTTGTGTAGAATTTAAGACTTTGCTGGAATAATAAATTACATTCAATTTCCAATCCTTTTTCTGTCCTAGAACAGCACCTACTGCATTATCACTTGCATCACACATTAATTCAAAAGGTAAATTCCAATCAGGTTTTGAAAAAATAGGTGCGGAGATAAGTTTCTCTTTCAAAATAGAAAATGCATGCAAATAAGAATCATCAAATACAAAGTCAGCATCTTTAACAAGTAAATCACTAAGAGGTTTTACAATTTTTGAAAAATCTTTAATAAATCTCTTATAAAAGCCTGCATGACCCAAGAAACTCCTAACTCCTTTACCATAATTGGTGGAGGCAGTTTACTAATAACTTCTATTTTTGCTTGGTCCACCTCCATCCCTTTTTCTGAAATTCTATGGCCAAGGACAATTACCTCTTGGACCATGAAATGACACTTTTCCCAATTCAAAACAAGGTTAGTATCTTGACATCTCTGCAAAACAATGGACAAATTAGCTAAACAATTATCAAAAGAATTGTCAAAAACAAAGAAATCATCTATAAACACTTCAATAATTTTCTCTACTAAATCAGAAAAAATGGACAACATACACCTTTGAAAGGTAGCGGGAGCGTTGCATAATCCATCTATAAACACTTCTCTTGATCTATAGGGTCCACCGCTATTTGATTGTTGTCGGAATATCCATCAAGAAAACAATAAAATGCATGTCCAACTAGCCTTTCCATCATTTGATCAACAAATGGCAATGGAAAGTGATCTTTTCTAGTTGCATCATTTAATTTTCTAAAATTGATACACATGCGCTAGCCCATGACAGTCCTCGTAGGAATTAATTCATTCTTTTCATTAGGCACAATGGTCATCCATCCTTTTTTAGGGACAACTTGGACTGGACTAACCCATTGGCTGTCCGAAATTGGGTAAATAATCCCTGCATCTAGCAGCTTCATTACTTCTTTTCTTACTACTTCTTTCATTGTTGTACTACCAGTTTAAAATGTTCCTCAAACAGAATTTTATGCTTGCAAAAAGCTGGATTGATCCCCTTTAAATCTAAAATATGCCAAATTCTCAACAATTTTTCTTCTTTTTCTTCCTTGAAATCATTGCTAATAATCACTGGATTTTCATGTTCTTGGTCTAAGAAAGAGTATCTCAAGTGAGAAGGTAATTGTTTCAACTCCAGCTTCTCAGTCATCTCTTCCTTCATTTCATTTTTTAATTCTTCCTTTGCTGGATTTTCCAAAAAAGGGATAATTGGCAAGGTGTCCAGCTATTGCATATATTCTCTCAAATATTCTTCCTTTTTTACAGCAGCAAAATGATTCTGTGCAACTATTGTTTCCTTTAACATTGAAATTTCATCAGCATTATCAATAAAATAAGGGAAAGTAATAGAATCTACAATATCAACCCTCACACAAGTAACATCATCATTGGGATGTTTAAGTGCCTCAAATACATTAAAAATAACCTTCTCATCCTGCACTCTCAACATAAGCTCTCCTTTTTGAACATCAATTAAAGCTCTCCCTGTGGCTAAGAATGGTTTGCCTAAAATTAAAGGAATGTCTGTATCCACTTCCATGTCCAAAATTACAAAATCTACAGCGAAAATAAATTTGTCAATCTTAACTAGCAAATCCTCTACAACACCATAAGGATTTGTGCAAGATCTGTCCGCAAGTTGTAAAGTTATGCTAGTAGGCTTGACTTATTTTATTCCAAGTCTTTTCATGATAGCAAGAGTAATGAGATCAATGCTGGCCCCAAGATCACATAAAGCTTTCCCCATGGTACAATTTCCAATAGAACATGAAATGCTAAAAGAACCTAGATCCTTTAATTTTTGAGGGAGCTTCCTTTGTAAAAATAGCACTGCATTCTTCAGTCAAAGGGACTATTTTATCATTCTCAAGTTTTCTTTTCTTAGATAATAGTTCCTTCATGAATTTAGCATAGGAAGGCATTTTCTCAAGTGCTGCAAAAGGAATATTTATTTGAAGTTTCTTGAAGACATCTAAAAACATCTCAAATTATTTTTCTTGTTTTGGATTGGGCATTCTTTGAGGGTAAGGATGTCTCTTGTATTTCTTCTCATCAATAGGCTGATTAGCTTCCTTAAGTATTTGCCTCTTTGTCTTCTTTACAGCCCTAGGAGAACTCTCTTTTTTCTGAATTTCTCTTTTCAGCAAGGTAAAATTTCTTCATCCAAGTCATATTTTAACTTCTCCTCTACAACAAAATTATTTCCTCTTTTTTTGGCAGGTTTGGAACTCCCTACAACAGCTCCACTTCTAGTTATTACAGCTTGACATTGTTCTTTTGGATTAACAACTGTATTGCTAGGAAATCTCCCCTCTTCTCTGCTGAATAATTGTTCAGCCAACTGTCCAATTTGAGTTTCAAGTTTTTTCATGGAAGATTATTGATTCTTGAAGCTTATTTGGGTCACTTTCATAAATTGTAGCATGGTTTCCTCTATCTCATTCAACTTTTCAGTCATAGGCATGGAGAATTTTTTATTCCTTTGAGGTTGAGTGGTTGGATTCTCTTGAAAATAGGATTGTTGTGCTGCTGGACCTGCACCAGAAAAAGGTAAAGCAGAATTATAATTCTTTGCAACAGAATATTGAGTGTTCCAATTAGAGTATGCAATGGTGTGGACATTTTCTCAATAATTCTTTATACCTCTCCCAAGCTTCATATAAAGATTCCCCTTCTTGCTGCACAAATGATGTAATTTCTCCTCTTAGTGTAACATCCTCAAAATTTTAGTTAGTTTCTACACCTTAGGTTACAATTGTATGCTACTCCAGAAATAAGGAGAATTTTTTTCTTCTGTTTTACTCTTATATTCTTTTTCAACTTGCTATTTTATGCGTTTCTTATGTGTTAGAGTGAATTTTAAGTCTTTTAAACTTTATTGTTTGAACTTTTTTGTTCTGCTGAGAATTATTTTGTTTAATTTACTTGTTTCATATGTGTGAACTTGCACTCAATATATTTTTCCTTCCATGTGTGTATATGCTGTTATTCCTTTTCTTTTCTTTTATTATCTTTCGTTTACCTAGAGATGCAACATGGGTATGAAAACTAAAAGTCTATTTTGACCATCCTTGACTATTGAACCTTGATTAAAGGGGTACAATTGGCCTATAACTCTTCGCCTACCCTCTCGGCCTTTTTAATGACATATGCTGCTCTTTGATCTTTTGTATTACACCCTTTAAATTTTTGTATAGCGTGTGGAGAAAGATTATTCGTCATAAATTATTCGTACCTTTCCTACATGTCCTTTCAACTACCATTCTTAAGACTCCACTCATTCTCTTACTTCTTTAAATGCCACGTTGGTTTTCAGAAAAGGGAATTAACTCTCACTTATGTCTAGTTATTATGCTGGTCGGATTCTTTAACTACCCTTAATTAAGGGGGCTAATAATGAGTTGGCATCTCATTAATGTGCATTAAAGTCCACTAAGCGACACATTAATTTCCCTTCTTAAATTCCACTAAGCCATGCATTTAAAGCTTAGCACGTGGAACCAAGAGGCTAGTGGAAGTTGTAGACAACCCTTAGTGTCCAACCAGTCATTTAATGAGCATTAAAGCCTTTCTCGTTATTTCACGTCATATCTAGTTGGCTGTGCAAACATTAAGTGTAGTGGCTTTAGAAAAATGAAAAGACATTAGCATGAAGAGAGAAGATTGGACTTAGTGCGTCATAAATACATTGTTGTCTCATTAATATAGACTCATTAATTGCATTTATTAATGCCTTTTGTGGGTGTTGTACACGTGTGCCCTTTATCTTCCTTGAAGACTCTTGAGATTCTTTGCCTCTAAATATTCCACTAGCGTTGCCATTAGAACTCATTTATTTCTTAATGTGACTCGAGACACTGTTACTTTTACAACTGTTGTTGCACTGAAAGTAAACTGACTAGCAAGTGTACTAGTGTTGTTGTAGCAAGTTATAAAAAATCTTAGAATCAAATTGAGTTCCAAGTATCATCCTAAGGGAATAAAGTTCTCAATTACCACTTCACAAGATCACAATTAGTTGAGCTTTACAAATTTCAGATGGATTTGGTATGAATGTATCAAAAATGAAATTAGAAAGTAAAACAGAATAGTTAGTACAAAAGTATATAGTAAACAAATGTAGAAAAAGTAGTTAGGAAATTGTTTCACCAAAACTTCAACATTGAATCAATAAAGTTCTGAACTTTCAAGCATTTAGATGGAATGACAATCAGTTTCACGTTATATTAATCAAAGGACAATCCCTTGCCTCAATGAATCTAACATCTAATCAAATCACTCTAATCCCTTAGATCTAATCCAATCAAATGTTGCATTAAGTTTGAGAAACCAAAAGATTGCAAGATTAAGATATCTTATCCCTAAGAAACCAATAACCTTGGCAATTAATTCAGATCTGAGAAACAAATTCAATTCCCATTGATAAGAGTTCCTCTATGATTAATTGATCAAATTTCCATTCAATCACTACTTTAACAGCAGAATCAATCACTCAATCCAATCCAAAACTCAAAGTTTAGATCCAAAATCAATTCAATATTTCTATTTCAGATTCACAGTTCCTAACCACAAAGAGTTTAAGCAAACATTACAAAAAGAGAAGACAAGAGAAGAGAAGAAGAGAATGAACAAAGAAGAAACATCTTCAAGCCAATCTCCAATCTGATCCCTCAAGAAATGAAGCTTGGTGTTCGTCCTCAATCTCCCTCTCTGACTCTCTCAACAACAAAAACAAATGGAAAATAAAAATGAACAAAAACTCCCTAAATTCCTGAGCTAACTGCCTTTTATAGAATTCCTGCTCTACTGGCGTGATCACTTTTTCCAGCAATAGTAATCACGTAGAGGCTAATTCTTCATTTTCACTTGCGCGTGTTCACTTTTGCTGGTGATAGTAGCTACGCGCACTTCAAAGTGTTCACTTTTGTTGAAAATAGTAGCCACGTAGAAGCTTCCCTTACTAATGTCATGCGCGTGTTCACTTTTGCCAGAAATAGTGAACATGCAGAAGCTACCTTCTTGCGCGTGTTCACTCTTGTGGATAATAGTGAACACGCGCACCTACTCTTCTTAGAGGACTCTCTGGAACGCTCACTTTTTCTAGAAAAAGTGATTACGCAGAAGCTCTTCTCATTGCAATCTCTCTGGAACGATTACTTTTGCCAGCAAAAGTGATTACGCAGAAGCTCTTCTTCATTTTATGGTTCTGGAGTGATCACTTTCACCAGCAAAAGTGATCACTCAGAGGCTGTTCTTCAATTATCAACTTCTTTCCTCCAATTTTTGCTACTTTTCTTCTATTTTTCCTTTGATCATCCAATCCTCATGAACTTAGTTCAGAATTCCCTACAAAAGCATACTTGAAATGTCACTTTTTACATAGAAAATCAATGAATTTTAAAATAACTATGTTTAAAAGTGACATGCAACATTTTATTATTTTTTAAGGGTTTTCTACTATTTCTAGCATGTTTTCTTTATTAATTGCACTAAAAACTATTGTAAAATACTAGTAAAATATGGATTCATCACTACCCCAAACTTGAATTTTTTGCTTGTCCTCAAGCAAATTAGAACATATCAAGGGTGTAAATTCTTATTAATTGGAATCCAAAAACTTTTTACATTTTTCAGAAAAATTCAGATTAAAAATCCATTTTACTTCAATGCATTCTAATTGTTTTCTCACTAAGTCATTCACCAATTCTTCATCATGATAGTCACACTTGACTTATCTGTTTGCTGCGCAATCTCATTCATTTCAATCAAGCAAATCATTAAAGCTACATGCAAACAGAGTTGAGAAACATTATCACAGCTCTCAGAAAGTGTTTCTCTAACTCAATCAGTGTTTAAACTTGTGTTTTCTCTCATCATCACCAAATTCATCAAACTCTGCCATAAGCTTGCCTATATTCTCTACCTCTTTTGCAAATTTACAATTAATCACATATCAAGAGGACTTTTTAGGTAATATTGAGGCTCAGGGACAAGTATGATTTCAATAAATTCAGGATATCAATGCAGCTAATTTCAAACAGAAAAAGATATAAATTGAGTAGATAAGCTTTTAAACTTAGTAAGGGCTGCGTCAACTGTTTCTATTCTTAATCAACTTTCAATCACAGTTTAAATTTTTGCAGAATTATCTACCAATTTCCTTTTCCTTTTTGATTTGCTGATTTTTTTTATTTCTTTTTCATTTTTCTATTTTTACTTGCAGCTTTTTACTTCTTTTTCATATTTTCTCTGCATGAGTTTTTCTAACTTTCTTAATTCATTTCAATCCTTTTCTACCCCAAACTTAGAACATTGCTTGTCCTTAAGTAATGCACTAGAAACATGATGTTACCCGAAACTTAGTTTTAAAACTTATCTTTGATTCAACTCAATTTGCCTCTTTTCTATTTGAATAGGTAAAATGGTTTTTCTAGAAAAGCTTGTAGTGAGGTTAATCAAAGAAAGGCTATCCGTTCAAAGGGGCTAACTAGGACATTCAAGAATGAAAGACAGTCTATTTGGCTCACTAGGTAAATCTGAATAATGGCCTCTATCCTTTATGTGATTAGTGCAAAACAGCATATTCAGTTAAGAAACAAAGCAAGTTCTAGAGAGTAAATCAGAATTTGAGATCAATCACACATCAATGAATGAAAAGGTTCAAGTCTCACCAAGGAAGTAAATGGATAATATTCATCAATTCAGTTCATTATTTACTTCAAAAATTTGCATGAATAAAATGGCAAGACTGCTTTATTTTTTTAAAATACAAGTATGACAATCATGTTAAGAATGGGAAAAACAACTTATGTAATTCAACAATCAGAATTTCAATTAGGTGAAAATCAGGTTTATTTATCAAGAAAACAAAATCTAATGCAGTTTAATATTTTTCTAACTTGTGAAAATTTTATGCAAAATGTAAGCTGTACACATGAAAATAGAGGTACATAATTAAACCCCCCTTTCATGGTAGCTGTGCATATTTCAATCATTCCATGCGCTCCTTGTTCAGAGTTTGAGAGCATGGTCTGTACAAAAACATCACAAGTTGTTTATCAATTATCAGATAAAAAAATTCAATAAAATTCAAAGCTAATAGATATTTAAAATAGAATTGTTCATAACCAAAATAAAACTTAAAATGTAATTACAGTATTCAAAAGTCTGAAATTCTAATTACAATCTTTTGACAAAAATTAAACTAATGACAGAAATTTAAATTCCTAATCTACTCTTCATCTTCATCCTCATCCTCATCTTCCAAATCATCATCTTCTTCTTCCTCATCTGCAGCAGCTGCTGGTGGAGGAAAGTGAGTTCTGTAGATGGGGAGGTCTTTGAAGACAGTTGACCTCAGGCATTAGGCATTCTCTGCTTGATCTGGAGTGTGGTACAAGTCTTCTTTGGTCATGCCCATGTTTTGACCAATGTTCATGAGAAAACCTTCCAGGAGCATGATGCCAGCCTTCAGGCTGCTGTGCAATTCATTCTGCTCTCAGCTAAGGAGTTTTGTCTTTCAACCATGAAGGCTATCTTCTCCTTCATTGTGGTTGGATTCTCTCTTTTATACTGGGAGGGAATTAGGGCTACTGATGTGCAAGAGACAGTAGCATAAATCTCCTTCACCATAGCTACTGTAATTGGAGGTGCAGCTTTAATTTTAATTTGATAATCTCCAATTTCAATACCTGCATCCCCACAAAGAACAATTATTAACGAAGGGAAAGCTGGAGAATCTCTTTTCCACTTTAGGATGTCCAGAATGCATCCACTAATCACTTCTCCTACATCTATATAAAAATCATTAACTATAGCATATAGGAGTTCAGCTCTCTTCACTGCTAGAGTGGAGCTATGCCTAACGGGCATGAATGAACTCAAAATAAATGTGCTCCACACTTTTGCAAAGGGCAAAAGGTTCTTGGTTGTGATGCATTTGGGCTTTTCTGGTAGATTTAGCTCCTAAGTAGTCCCTGGTTTCCCAATCCTCTCAAGGACTTGAACATAGTCCTTGTCTTCAGCATCCCTGAACGCTTTAAAGTCTTGCTGCCCAAGTTGTTTTTGAGTCTTAATGTTGAGGACTCTATTGATGTTAGCAGCAGAAAAATCAACTGTTGTCCCCTTGACCATTGAATGGTATTTAGGCAGCTGATCTCCCTTGTATCTCATGGCATTGGCATAAAATTCCTGTGTAATGTCTCTCCAGCCAATGCCAGCCATCATGCAGAAAGATTCCCATTCTCTTTTCTGAATTTCCTCCTCGTATTCTGGATAATGGTCTTCAGCTATCTCAATTGCTCTATCTTGGACAATCTTTGTTCTCAAGATATTAGCTCTAAAATAATTCTCATGAGCTATGCTTCTGAACCTTGGGTCATGTTGAGGATTTGGCCTTGATGAAGAGGCTCCTGCTAATCTTCCTCTCTTTGTTCTAGGAGTACCTCTAGAAGAGCCAACTGGAGTGTTGTCTGATGTTCTTACCATTTTTTTTTTAAATTTCCTACATAAAAAGAATATTTCAATATCCTGAAAGACATGAATGCAATGCAATAAAAATTCTGCAGGACATTTTCAATTTCAAAACTGATCTCAGAATATCAAAATATGAACAATATAGAACATAAAAATATCATAACAATGCAGAATATGGTTCCTTGAGGCATTTAAACTCAGATATTCATGATTTTGAATGCAAAATGCTAGAGTTCAAGAGTTACATTTATGCAGAAATTTCTTCCTAACTATTTTTCACTTTAAGTCCTAAGGTTAACTCATGCAATCTGTCAATGTAGGTCTTTTTCCATCTAAAAATCTATCAATTGAAGTGAGAATTACTCTACATTGCCTTGTAATTGCATATTCAGATTAGTTATTAACAAGAAAATTTCTATTTTTCCATTACTCAGTGTTTTCCACAATTCTGCAAAATGAAGAACCCTAATTTCTAAATCAGAGAAGTAGAATACTGACCTGGATTTGGAGAAATGTGCAGAATAAACTTCAATTGATTGCTTAAAAACAAATTTCGTTCAGCAAAAGGTCAGAAAGATCAAGAATTTGAGAAATGAGATGAAGAAATGAAGATTTAAGATTATGAAAATGGCTTTGCGTGGTTCCTTTTATGCATTTTAATGAACACGCTTACTGCACATGGCCACTTTTTTCAAAAAAAATGGAAGCGGTAGAGATGATGTTGTGTGCGTGTTCACTATTGCTGGCAAAAGTGAACACTTTGAGGGTAAATAGCATGTGCGTGTTCACTATTGCTAGAAATAGTGAACGTTCCAGAGGGCTTTGCATTGAGTAATTTGAAATGAGCTGCGCGTGTTCACTTTTTCTGGAAAAAGTGATCACGCGCAGGTAGTATCCTTCTGCGTGATTACTATTCCTAGAAAAAGTGGTAACGCACATCAACCTTAACTTGTAACTACACATTACTCATGCGCGTGATCACTATTATTGGAAAAAGTAACTACGCGCATCACATTACCTCTATTTAAGCCTGGGTGTGGTTACTTTCACTGGGAAAAGTGATTGTTCCAGACAAGGGTGTCTTCCAAAGGGTTCTGTGTGTTCACTTTCATCAGCAAAAGTGATTGTTCCAAAGAAGGGTGTTGTTCCTTGCTCTTCTGCGTGATCATTTTCATCATGAAAAGTGATTGTTTAGAATGGAACCCTGTAATTGAAGCTCTGCGTGATCACTTTTCTGCAAAATAGTGACTCCTTTTGTTATTCAAAGCTCCTTAGAAACTTAATTGCCTTATGCATTCAATTTCAATCATCTCATTTATGCATCCACAACATGAGCCTTCATTGAATCAACACATTATTCCTAAAACACATATAAAACAGAATCTAAAATCAGAAAATTGCAGAAATTGAAATAAAGAATTAACAAAAGTTTAAGTAAAATGCAAATAGAGTAAAAATGGTTCAGAAATGTGAGTTGCCTCTCATAAAGCGCTCTTTTAACGTCACTAGCTTGACGTTAAATGTTCCTCACTGCTAAGAAACCAAGTTAATGCAAAAAGTGTTCCTATTGAATTCTCCTCCATTGTAAATCTTCAGTCTTTGGCCATTGACTTTAAACTTTCTCCCTTCTCTCTGATCTTCAAGTAACACAGCACCAAAGGGAGATACTTCTTTTACCATAAAAGGTCCTGACCATCTAGACTTGAGTTTTCCAGGGAACAACTTCAATCTAGAGTTGAATAGTAGAACTAGCTGCCCTGGTCTGAATTCTCTCTACAGGATGAATCTGTCATGTATTCTTTTAGTCCTTTCTTTATACAGTTTTACATTTTCATATGCAAATTGTCTGAATTCCTCTAGTTCATGTAGCTATAGCACTCTCTTTTCTCCAGCCTTGGTTGAATCAAAATTCAGCCATTTAGTAGCCCAATATGCTCTATGTTCAAGTTCCACAGGAAGATAACATGATTTCCCAAACACTAATTGATATGGTGACATACCAATTGGTGTTTCGAATGCAGTTCTGTATGCCCATAATGTATCATCAAGCTTCCTTGACCAATCTTTTCTTGAGTTACTGACTACTTTCTCTAAGATCTTCTTGATTTCTCTGTTTGAAATTTTCACTTGTCCACTTGTTTGAGGATGATAAGGAGTTGCTACTCTGTGTTTTACTCCATACTTATACAGAACATTATCAAGGTATTTATTGCAGAAGTGTGATCCTCCATCACTAATCAGAATTCTTGGCACTCCAAATCTTGAAAAAATGTTTTTCTTTATGAAGGAAATCACCACTTTGGCTTCGTTTGTTCTGGTTGGTATAGCTTCCACCTATTTAGACACATAATCCACTGCCACAAGTATGTACTCATGAGAAAAAGAAGTTGGAAGGGTCCCATAAAGTCTATTCCTCATACATCAAACAGTTCCACCTCCAAGATATTGTTCAAAGGCATCTCATGTCTTCTGGAAATGTTACCAACTCTTTGGCATTTATCACAGTTTTTTACATAAATTTTTGCATCTCTGAATAATGTAGGCCAGAAAAATCCATCTTGTAATACTTTGGTAGCTGTTCTTGATCCACCATGATGGCCTCCATAATCTGAATTGTGGCAATGCCATAGGATATCCGCTTGTTCTTTCTGTGGAATACATCTTCTCAAAATGCCATCTACTCCAATTTTGAATAGATGAGGATCTTCCCAAATATAGAACTTGTTGTCAAGAAGAAATTTCTTTCTTTGCTGCCAATTCATTCTCTTTGGAATGTGTTGAGTGGCCTTAAAATTCGCTATATCAGCAAACCAAGGTAATTCATCCACAGTTAGCAGCTTTTCATCAGGAAATTCTTCATTAATATCCAAGTAATCTGATGGCATTGTGTCCAATGGAATTCTGGATAGATGGTCTGCAACACCATTCTCTTTTCCTTTCTTATCTCGAATTTCTAACTCAAATTCTTGAAGTAGTAGAATCCATCTCAGCAGTCTTGGTTTAGCATCCTACTTAGAAAACAAATATTTCAGAGCAGCATGGTTAGTATATACCATAACCTTGGACCCTACTAAATAAGACCTGAATTTATCAAAAGCAAATATTATAGCAAGCAACTCTTTTTCAGTGGTTGTGTAATTAATCTGTGCAGAGTTTAGGACTCTACTAGCATAGTAAATCACATGTAGTCTTTTATCTTTTCTTTGTCCTAATACAGCACCCACTGCATTGTCACTTGCATCACACATTAGCTCAAATGGTACAGTCCAGTCAGGTTTAACAAGAATTGGAGCAGAAATCAGTTTTTCTTTTAAAACAGTAAAAACATGCATATAAGATTCATCAAATACAAATGTTGCATCCTTTACAAGCAAGTCACTAAGAGGTTTGGCAATTTTAGAAAAATCTTTAATGAACCTCCTATAAAACCCAGCATGGCCTAAGAAACTTCTAATTCCTTTCACATTCACAGGTGGAGGTAATTTACTAATCACTTCTATTTTAGCTTGATCAACCTCCATCCCTCTAATTGAAATCTTATGGCCAAGCACTATTTCTTCTTGCACCATAAAGTGACATTTCTCCCAATTCAACACCAAGTTGGTGTCTTGACATCTCTGCAAAACAATGGACAAATTAGATAAACAATCATCAAATGAATTCCCAAAAACAGAAAAATCATCCATCAATACCTCAATTATTTTCTCAACCAAGTCAGAAAAAATAGCTAACATGCACCTTTGAAATGTAGCTGGAGCATTACACAGCCCAAAAGGCATTCTTCTATATGCAAATATTCCAAAGGGACAAGTAAAAGCAGTTTTTTCTTGATCAATTGGATCTACATCAATTTGGTTATAGCCAGAATATCCATCTAAAAAGCAGTAAAATGCATGTCCAGCTAACCTTTCTAGCATTTGGTCTGCAAAAGGTAGAGGAAAATGATCTTTTCTGGTTGCATCATTTAGCTTTCTATAATCTATACACATCCTCCATCCTATGAAAGTCCTTGTGGGTATCAACTCATTCTTTTCATTTGGTACTACAATCATTCCACCCTTTTTAGGTACCACTTGCACAAGACTTACCCAATTGCTGTCTGAAATAGGATATATGATCCCTGCATCTAATAGTTTAATGACTTCCTTCCTTACCACTTCCTTCATGGCAGAGTTTAATCTTCTTTGAGACTGCACAACCCGTTTAAAATTTTCTTCAAATAAAATTCTGTGCTTACAAAAGGCTAGATTTATACCTTTTAAATCTGAAATGTTCCACCCTATTGCTGATTTATGAGTTCTCAAAATTCTCAGCAACTTCTCCTCCTCTTCTTCCTTGAGTTCATTGCTTATGATAACTGGATTTTCATGTTTATGATCCAAGAATGCATATCTCAAGTGAGATGGAAGTTGCTTTAATTCCAGCTTCTGACTTTTCTCTTCTTTTCCTTCATTTTTCAACTCCTCTTTGATCGATTCTTCTGCAGGTATTAAAATAGGTAGAGCTTCCAATTGCTGCTCCATTTCAAATACGTTTTCATCTTCAAAATGCACAGGTTTAGTATTTCCTATAGCTATGGTTTCTCTCAACACAGAAATTTCATCAAATCCATTCAAAGAATAAGGAGTGATCATAGAATCCAATGTATCTACTCTCATACATGTGTTATCATCAATTGGATATTTCAAAGCTTCAAATACATTAAATATTACCTTTTCCTCTTGAACTCTAAGCATTAACTCTCCTTTTTGCACATCAATGAAAGCTCGTCCAGTTGCAAGGAAAGGTCTGCCCAAGATTAATGGTATGTTTGCATCTACCTCCATGTCCAATATGACAAAATCTGCAGGAAAAATAAATTTGTCAACCTTAACCAAAAAATCCTCTACTACTCCATATGGATAAGTATATGATCTATCAGCTAATTGCAATGTAATGTTGGTTGGTTTCACTTCTTCTATCCCCAATTTCTTCATAATGGCTAATGGCATCAAATTAATGCTTGCCCCCAAATCACACAATGCTTTTCCCACAGTACAATTTCCTATTTCACAAGGTATGCTAAAGGATCCTGGGTCTTTTAATTTTTGAGGAAGTTTTCTTCTAAGAATAGCACTGCACTCCTCTGTCAAGGGTACAGTCTTATCATGTTCTAACTTCCTTTTCTTGGAGAGTAGTTCCTTCATGAATTTGGCATAAGATGGCATTTGCTCCAAAGCTTCAGCAAATAGGATGTTAATTTGCAGCTTTTTGAACATGTTTAGAAACCTCTCAAATTGCTCCTGTTGCTTAGGATTTTGCACTCTTTAAGGATAAGGCAGTCTCTTATATTTTTCTGGATCAATTGGCTTGTAAGTGTCCTCAAATAATTGCTTCTTTGTCTTTCTTTTAGAACTTTTATGAACTTTTTCATTCTTTTCTGAATGTTCTCTCGTTAGTAGCTTGAAGTTCCCTTGCTGCAATTCATCTTTTAAATCTCTTTCCTCTAGTGCATTTTCTACTTGCTTTTCTGCTGTAACATTATTCAATTTCTTTTCAGCTGGTTTTGCACTGGCTACAACAGCTCCACTTCTTGTAACTATAGCTTGACATTGTTCCTTTGGATTCACCACTGTGTTTCTTGGAAATCTTCCTTCATCTCTGCTTATTAATTGTTCAGCCAGCTGTCCAATTTGAGTTTCTAACTTCTTCATAGAAACTTCTTGATTCTTGATGCTGGATTGAGTGACTTTCATGAATTGTAACATTGTTTCCTCAATATCATTCATTCTTTCACTCATTGGTCTAGCTGAATGTTGACTCCTTTGAGGTTGAGTAGAAGAAATTCCTTGAAAGTATTGCTGTTGTTGGTGATTTCCTGCATTTGAAAATGGAAGAGATGTATTAGTGCTTTTCATTGCAGAATTCTGAGGATTCCATTTATAAAATTGTTGATTCCTATTATTAGAATACTGAAATCCAGGAGGAAATGATTGTTGAGGATAAGATTGTTGCTGTCTTTGATAATTCCCCATATAATTGACTTGCTCTTATGGTTCAGGGGTAGGTACATCACATGCACCATTAGCATGATTCCCTTCACAAAAATTGCATGTCAACTGACTTATTACCACATTTATAGTCTGCAAATTATTAATCTGCTGAGTCAAAGCTGCTATTTGATAAAAAAAATAATTGGTTTTGCAACTGATTCTGTGCAAGAAAAGTTTCCATCATCTTTACTTCATATTCATTGCCTCTTCTTGTATTCCTCAAGTTGGAATTCTGATACATAGATGAAGCCATCATCTCAATGATTCTTTGGGCTTCTTTCAAGGATTTAATGCTCAAAGATCCTCCTGCAGCTGCATCAATCATAGTTCTAGTTACTACATTCATTCCATTATAAAAAGTTTCCAGCTGCATCCATTTTGGAATACAACGATGTGGACATCTTCTCAGCAACTCTTTATATCTTTCCCATGCTTCATAAAGTGATTCTCCTTCCTGCTGCACAAAAGATGTTATTTCTCCTCTCAGCTTAGCAGCTTTTGAGGGAGGAAAATATTTTGTTAAAAATTTATTCACAAGTTCAGTCCATGTGGTGATACTTCCCTGAGGCTGTGCTTGTAACCAACATTTGGCTTTGTCTCTTAAAGAAAATGGAAATAGCCTCAATCTTATAGCATCTTTACTTACTCCATTCATCCTTATAGTATCACACAACTGCAGAAAATTAGAAATATGCAGATTAGGATCATCAGAAATTCCACCAGAAAATTGGTCCTGCTACACTAGGTGAAGTAAGACTGGTTTTATCTCAAAATGATTGGCTTCAATGGTTGGTCTAACAATTGAAGAATTATAGCCTTGCATATCTGGAATTGCATAATCTCCTAGTGTTCTCATTCTATGTTGTTCTGCCATTTCAACTTTTGGAGTTGGTTGTCTAAAAGGTGAATGTTTCCTATTTGCAAAAGGAGTGACTTTAAATTCTGGAGAATGTATAACCTCTAGATTACTGTCACTTCCTAAAGATCTGATGAATCCATATTTTTACTGATATTTTAGCATAATTCTAGCTCATTTAATAAGGAAAATATATGAAGAAAGCAGAAAAACTCAGAAAAAGAGAATGATTGAAAGTTTTGGAAAAGGGATCAGATTGGAGCTCGTGGCCATGGCTGCTCTGCATTCTTCTTCTTCATCTTCTTCTTCTTCTTTCTCTGTTTTTGTTGCAATGTGTGCTTAATTTCCCATAGTTAGGGGTTTATGGAACTCGAATTGATGTATTGATCGACTTTATCTTCTGAACTTTAAGTTCTTGGATTAATTGAGTTGTTAATTCTGCTTTTCATGCAATCTTTGAATGGAAATTCATTTGATTAATCAAGAGGAATCTTTACCAATGGGAATTGGATTGTTTGCTCTGATCTGAATTGGCAACCAGAGTTTAGGGATTTCTTAGGGATAAGGAGACCTAATTCTGCAATCTTATAGTTCTAATTCTTAATGCAACCTGAAATTGAATCTCACCTAAGGGATTAGGGAGGTTTAGTGGATTGTTAGGGTCAATGAGTTAAGGAATTAACCTTTGGCTAGGTATATGTGAAACTGATTGTCAATTATTCAATTGCTTGAATGTTCAGAGGATTTAATTGGATTGATATTGATATTCTTGTGAAGTAAATTCCTAACTATCCTTCATTGCTATTTCATTTCATCACAAATCTTATACTCTGTTTTTCTGCAAGTTCTTTACTTTTGATTGCTCTGATTATTGCTTTTATATGATACAACTCTCTTCCCAAATTCGTATGGCTCAAATGGTTATTTTTCTGTGAAGTGATAATTGAGTTCCTAATTCCCTGTGGAGACGATACTTGGATCTTAAATTTACTCATTACTTGCTGCAATCCTAGTGCACTTGCTAGTGTTTAGATTGCAAACAACAAGATCTCTCTGCTCTAGTCTCTTTTCTTAATCTCCTAAGAGTTCTATCAATGTCAGGATCAAAGACGAGTAGATTTATTTTTGTTTTTGCCACGCATATACTCCTAAACACAGATATAGTATAATGAAACAGAAAACTGCACATGTAATGTAATATTTACAGAAAATTTAAAGAAACAAATGCTCAATCTAGTTATTTTCCTGTTACTAATGATATTGAAACAAATTATTCCCCGGCAACGGCGCCAAAAAATTGTTACTTTTACAACTGTTGTTGCACTGAAAGTAAACTGACTAGCAAGTGTACTAGTGTTGTTGTAGCAAGTTATAAAAAATCTTAGAATCAAACTGAGTTCCAAGTATCGTCCTCAGGGAATAAAGTTCTCAATTACCACTTCACAAGATCACAATTAGTTAAGCTTTACAAATTTCAGATGGATTTGGTATGAATATATCAAAAACGAAATTAGAAAGTAAAACAGAACAGTTAGTACAAAAGTATATAGTAAACAGATGTAGAAAAAGTAGTTAGGAAATTGTTTCACCAAAACTTCAACATTGAATCAATAAAGTTCTGAACTTTCAAGCATTTAGATGGAATGACAATCAGTTTCACGTTATATTAATCAAAGGACAATCCCTTGCCTCAATGAATCTAACATCTAATCAAATCTCTCTAATCCCTTAGATCTAATCCAATCAAATGCTGCATTAAGTTTGAGAAACCAAAAGATTGCAAGATTAAGATATTTTATCCCTAAGAAACCAATAACCTTGGCAATTAATTCAGATCTGAGAAACAAATTCAATTCCCATTGATATGAGTTCCTCTATGATTAATTTATCAAATTTCCATTCAATCACTAAATTAACAGCAGAATCAATCACTCAATCCAATCCAAAACTCAAAGTACAGATCCAAAATCAATTCAATATTTCCATTTCAGATTCACAGTTCCTAACCACAAAGAGTTTAAGCAAACATTACAAAAAGAGAAGAGAAGAGAAGAGAAGAAGCTAATGAACAACGAAGAAACATCTTCAAGCCAATCTCCAATCTGATCCCTCAAGAAATGAAGCTTGGTGTTCATCCTCAATCTCCCTCTCTGACTCTCTCAACAACAAAAACAAATGGAAAATAAAAAATGAACAAAAAACTCCCTAAATTCCTGAGCTAACTGCCTTTTATAGAATTCCCGCTCTGCTGGCGTGATCACTTTTTCCAGCAATAGTAATCACGCAGAGGCTAATTCTTCATTTTCACTTGTGTGTGTTCATTTTTGCTGGTGATGGTAGCCATGCGAACTTCAAAGTGTTCACTTTTGTTGAAAATAGTAGCCACGCAGAAGCTTCCGTTACTAATGTCATGCGCGTGTTCACTTTTGCCAGAAATAGTGAACATGCAGAAGCTCTTTTCATTGCAACCTCTCTGGAACGATCACTTTTGCCAGCAAAAGTGATTACGCAGAAGCTCTTCTTCATTTTATGGTTCTGGAGTGATCACTTTCACCAGCGAAAGTGATCACTCAGAGGCTGTTCTTCAATAGCAAAAGTGATTACGCAGAAGCTCTTCTTCATTTTATGGTTCTGGAGTGATCACTTTCACCAGCGAAAGTGATCACTCAGAGGCTGTTCTTCAATTATCAACTTCTTTCCTCCAATTTTTGCTACTTTTCTTCTATTTTTCCTTTGATCATCCAATCCTCATGAACTTAGCTTAGAATCCCCTACAAAAGCATACTTGAAATGTCACTTTTTACATAGAAAATCAATGAATTTTAAAATAACTATGTTTAAAAGTGACATGCAACATTTTATTATTTTTTTAAGGGTTTTTTACTATTTCTAGCATTTTTTCTTTATTAATTGCACTAAAAACTATTGTAAAATACTAGTAAAATATGGATTCATCAGACACCTTGACACTAGCCATTAAGGATGTTTAGTGACCCACCAACTCGAGTTATGATGAGAGAGGAGAGAGAAACTCGTGAATAAAACCTCCATTAAGCACTATTATTCTTATTTAATGTCATTTTAATGGCACCCTTTCATCTCCATGCCATTACTCTAGGAGAGAGAAACAAGTGTGTGATAGCTTCGGGAAGATAAAGAAACACTCGAGTTAGGAAGAGAGAGAAAGTGGAAGACATAGAACCTCAGTGGGTTTTTAATGCTAGCCGCCCTCATTAATTGCACCTTTTTCTTGACCAATCAAAATGTATGCATGTCTGACCCTTAGAACACTCTTCTCTCAACCTCTTCATCTTCGAAATATGATTAAAAAAATTTCCCTTTCCTTTAATGCCTAGGAAACACACATCAGAATTCCAAGAGACAAGACCATAATTCACTTCCTTCATTATTATTCTCTTAACTTTTTATTATTTATTAATTATTTATATTGTATTTTCTTAATTTTGGAAGGGATTGCACATGTGACCATTGCACTCCTTAGTCATCATTTATGGCCTTCTCTCTCTATTACTAATACTTGCTTAAACCTAATTATGATACCCAAGAGTCACCCAAAATCCTTTAGAATTTCCCTCTTAAATGTAATGACCGAGTTTCCAGATATACTTGAGGGGAGGAGAGAGAACCTGCCTTAATGGCATAAATTCAAATCATTAATAATGATATTTAATGTTATTTTTTCATCTTCCCTATTACCTTAATTATGAGCATCCGTCCATCATAAAAGTGCCACAATTCATGTGGCAAAATTTTTGAACTTTCCCTCTTAAATTGTGCAGCCGAAATTTCATTGGTGTTTTGAAGAGAGAGAGGGAAACCCTAACCGCCAAAATTTAAACCCTTATCCTCTTATCTTTAAATGCACACCCTTCGTATTCCTAAGCACCCATTTATGGCTCCATAATGCTACATTAAAATCATGACCATTCATTGCAAAATATTCCCTAATAAATATATTTTGATTGCATTTAACCAAGGGACCCTCACCTTCCCTAATCACCTCGCCACTAAACCGTTTGAGCCACCCCCTGTTGTAACAATTCTTAACTCTAGCAAGTGAAGTAGGAATTTCAGCAAGTAATGAGTAATTTTTAAGATCAGAGTATCGTCTCCACAGGGAATTAGGAAATCAATTATCAATTCACAGAACAATAACTAGTTGATCTATAAGAATTTGCAAGAGTTGTAACATTCAGAAATCAAGAAACAAGAACAATTAAAAGGTAAAGAACTTGCAGAAAACAGAGTACAGAATTTGATGTTTAGATTAGAAATGGATGAATGATAGTTAGGAATTTATTTCAAGTATCGTCTCCGTATGGAATTAGGAAATCAAGTGCCACTTCACAGAACAACAACAAGTTGAGCTAAACAATTTTTGGAAGAGTTGTATCATTCAGAAAGTAAGAAATAAGAATAATTAAAAAGTAAGAAACTTGCAGTAAAAACAGAGTATGACAGTTATATTGAAATGAGATAAGAATGAAAGATCGTTAGGAATTTATTTCACAAGAATATCAATATTAATTTAATTAAACACTCTGAACATTCAAGCAATTGGTTAATTGACAATCAGTTTCACATATAACTAGTCAAAGGTTAATCCCTTAACTCATTGACCCTAACGATCAACCAAACCCCCCTAATCCCTTAGGTGAAATTCAATTTCAAGTTGCATTAAGAATTAGAACCATAAGATTGCAGAATTAAGTTCTCTTATCCCTAAGAATTCAGTTACCTCGTCCTAAGGTTGATTTTATGAGTACGTTATTCTTTCGTGTCCAGATCTTGTTTGTCCATGCATCAGGACATGTGCTGAGGAAGTTGTTGAGGCTATAGTTGGCACAACTGCAGGATGTTGGGTGTTCAGGTTCAAGGGAGAACCTTGGGGGTAGTGAAGGGGGGGTTGCCCCAATGGCACGGAGTAGCTACCGTGACCGAGACACATCGCCAGCAAACCTTCACTAATCCTGACGTGAGCAAGCATTACCAGGGTCATGGTAGGTCCATTCCTGAAGAACGCTATTGAAGCGTGGGTTGTCGAATTTTATTTTATTTTTATGAAAACTTGTGTTGTGATGTGTGATCGCGAGTGTCGCTCGGACAAATTAATAAAAACTGAATTGCATAAAAATTATGTAGTAAGAGGTACAATCTGAGTCGTCTCCCAATGATGATAACGTTATATGATTATAAAATTTTTAGAGGGGTTTGATTTATAGAATAACTAATTAGAATCAAAAGTTAAAAATAATTAAAAACTCTACTCCAAGAATTTAGAAGAACTACGACTACTCTATCACTGGATTCCAAGAAGATGCATCAAACAACAAATTAGTGATTAAAATTAAATTTGAATGAAACCTCAATTCAAATTAAGTATTCACACAAGAACCCTCATGCATTCGATTAACACATAATTCGCTCAAAGTTCAGAAACCTCTAGAACCTAATCGATTTGTGTTAATTTAATTCACCAATGCCATTAATCTTAGATCTCAAACGTGAAAATCTAATTCACACTCCTTCAAGAATTAATTACATACACCAACTGAATAATATGTAATCAAACAACTGCACAATTATCAATCCAAACGAAGAACTTCAATTCAAAATCATAATTAGCAAGAGGAGAAAGAAGGAAGAGATGAAACCGAATTTGTTGTTGAATAAATTGCGAAACCAATCCTCAAGAGTGTCACGTCCCTTTTAATCCTTGAATTAGATATAAATCTAAGCCTCCATGGATGGAGGGAAACAATTCGTAAAGGTGAGAGGATCTGAGAGAGAGAGAAGAGAGAGAGGAGAAGAGAAGAGAAGAGCCAAAAAAATTAAATTGAAAATTCAAAATTTAAAATTTTGTTCGTCACTTTGTTCCATTTTTTTAGCTATGAAAACGGCCTCCTTTTTGTTCATGGCCTGAAGGACAATTGTACCCTTGGATGTTAGCTTCAAAACGCCACTAGAATGGGCTTAATCGGATATCTGTGGACTGAGATATGGCCCAAATACTGCACCTTGCTCAGAATCCGCAACTTTTTCCAGGCCCAATTTCATCTTCTTATCATCAGAATTGGTTTCTGAGGTCTTCATAAGAATTGTGCGCCTTTCTTTTATCTTTCCTACAAATCAAGAATCACAATGAAATGAGTTCTACAACTTGAGATATGTTCCAGAAACCAAAATAGTATCAGAATTTACCAAATATTGGAAAAATTAAATAAAGCCCAAATAAAATTCAAACATCATAAAATGATCCAATTCAAACCAATTAGGCACAAAAGAGGATTAATGAGCTAGGAATGAAAGGAAATAAGGTTATAAAAATCCAATTGATCAATGTGATGTGGAGTAGGGAATGGAGTCCTCCGACTGCCTCTGACGTTAAAAGAAAGAAATTGAAATGATGATGATGATGTTCTGAGTGATTTGGATCCCCATGCATTGCATCATGTGACTAAACAAAGAGTGAATTTCATAAGGAACTTGCATCATGCATCATCCAACATATGTTTGGTTACATTATGTTGTTTGATTTATTGGATTGATTGGTATTAGGTGTTACAAATGTCATTGAGAATAAACCCGTTGTATGAATTGTTGTGTGACTTGACTTGTTTTATCTATTATATGGACTCACCCTCTTGTATGTTTTGTGTCTTTCTTTGTTTGCTTGTTTGCTTTGTGTACGTGTGTGCAGATGAGCAGAAAAGAAATCAAGGTGTGGACCCTAGTATCACAGGAAGACATGGGATTCTACAATCCGACCTCGCAACAAGGTATTCTTCGTGTATTGGTGGCCTTGTGTACAACTTGTTGAGTCCTTCAAGATGCATGGTTGAATTCTTCAGAGGAACGCACTTCCTCTGATTGTTTAATTTTGTAATTGCCGTCTTTGTATAATTATAGTGTTGGGATTGCTCTTAGGCTCAAATAGAATTAATAACCATTTTGAGTTGTACCTTTGTTTTATAAATATAGATGGCTGTATTTTTTTTTACAGGATTATTTGGTATTAAATTATTATTTATGTATTTACTTACGATGCTATTTATTTCAAACCATGGTTATGTTTGAGAAAAAGGGATTTCCAATGTATTTCGATACTGAAGATTTTTAAGTACACATGTATATATGTCTTATGATTTATGACCAAGTATTACATATCAATATAGTAGATATATACTTTACATGTATGAATACTAAGATGTTTTATTTAGGAAAAATGCGTTATGTACGTTAATTCACTTATTCACCACATGTAAGTCGTCTAGCTAAGCATGTATATATGCCACTTCATGTATGAAGGTGCAAGCCGCCCAAGTGGGCCATTGAGTCTATATTAGGGACGTTACACTTAGTTTGGCAGCTTTAGATGGTGAAAAATACTTGGTAAGAAATTTATTGACAAAGTCTGCTCAAGTGGTGATGCTTCCTTGTGGTTGAGCTTGCAGCCAGCATTTTGCTTTATCTCTTAAAGAAAATGGAAACAATCTCAATCTAATTGGATCCTAGCTAACTCCATTCATCCTTATTGTGTCACAAAGTTGCAAAAAGTTAGAGATATGTAAGTTAGGGTCATCCAAAATTGAACCAAAAAATTGATCTTGTTGAACTAAATGAAGTAAAGCTGGTTTTATTTCAAAATGGTTCACTTGTATTATAGGTCTGACTATAGAAGAGTTGTATCCATACATGTTAGGCACTACATAATCCCCTAAAGTTCTCATCATGTTTTGTTCAGCCATTATTTTCTCTTAAAGTGTTAGTGGTGTAAGAGAAGGAATTTGAAGTTCTTCCGATTTAGGAGTAGAAGGTGTAGATTCCAATTCTTGTCCTTTTCTTGCTGAATTTTCTGCTCTTATTTCGTTTCTCAGCCTCCCCAATGTTTTGTCTTTGTTTGGATCAAACACAAGAGCAGTCTTGTTTTTATTTTTTCCACACATATAACACTAAGAAAAACTGAATACCATAGAAACACAAAAAAAATGATAAAAATACAGAACAATATAGTGCAAAAATTTACTAGCAGAATATCCTATGAAGAATTAAGAAAGAAACATAACATCTAAACATGTAACTACACAAAATACAGTGGCACAAAATTTATACAAAACTGGACAGCAAAGGTGTACAGGAAAACTAGCAGCAAATGTAATCTGAAATTCAATTGATAAAAATAAAATTTTCAAAAAGAAAACAGAGAACAAACAACTCAATCAAGTTCTCTCCTTGCTACTAATGATATTGAAAATAAAGATCCCCGGCAACGGAGTCAAAATCTTGTTACGTAAAATTTGAGAGTGATACTAACTAGCCAGTGCACTAGGTATTTGGAGCAAGTAATAAAATTTGGAAATCAATATGAGCCCTAAGTATCGTCCATGAGGATCTTATTTTCAATTACCACTTCAAAATTTAACAATTAGTTGAGCAAAACAATTCATTTAGAAGGTTTGTAACATGTAAAAGTAAGAAATAAGAACAATAAAAGGTAACAAACTTGTTGTAAAAAATTAGAGTACAAATTTTGTATTAAGAATGCTATATGGAACATAGTTAGGATTCACTTCACCAGATTTTCAATTGCAATATAATCATGTCCTGAACTCTTAAGAATTTTAATTGATTGATAACCAATTACACTTCTTTAACCAAAGGGCAATTTCTTGCCTCATTGATCCTAATACCTAATTAAACCTCCCTAATCCCTTAGGTGAAATTTAATCAAATACGACAGTAAGTTCTGGAAATGATAGGATTACTAGATCATGATACTTATTCCAAAGATCTCAATAACCTAGGCATATAATTCAGATCTGAGAAATAAACTCAATTTCCATTGATGAAGATTCCTCTAAATTCAATTAAATGAAGGATTAGTTCACATTTGCATTAAGAATATAATCATATACTCAATTCAATTAAAATCTCAAGATCCAACCCATAATTACATCATAACATCAAATCTAGATCCATAGATCCCTAACCAAAAAGGTTTAGAACAACATTACAATGGAAGAAGGAGAAGTAAGAGAAGAAGCAGAAGAACATCTTCTAAGACCCAATCTTTATATTGATTCCTCTAGTAATGAAGCTTGAAAGTCGCTCCCAATCTCTCTCTCTAACTTCCCTTGGAAGTTAAAATAGTTACAAAGTGAAAAATAACAAAAATGAACCAAAAACCCATTTCCTGAACCTCTAACTTCTATTTCTAATGTTTTTCCCGTCTTTTTCCTTTCCACACATTAATCTCTGAGAATTCACTACGCCAAAAATGAGCTTTTGCAGCGCATTCTTAGATAGCGGTTAGTGAAAACCGCTTTGTGTAAGAGACAAAGAGAGCGGTTAGCGCTCAACCGCTCTCCAATTTAAACCTTTGAGAGCGGTTCAGGATGAACTGCTCTATAATGTACTATTTTGAGAGTGGTTGTAAAGGAAGCGCTTTCTAAAATGCAATTATCAGAGCGGTTCATATTTAACCACTCTCTTAAGTTATCTTGAAGAGCGATCACTTAGTAACCGCTCTCAGAATATCCATATTTCAGAGAGTGGTTGACACGTGGAACCGCTCTAATAAAGATTATAGAGCAGTTGGTGCATGTAACTGCTTTAAGAAGGGGTAGATTAGAGAGCGGTTAACAATTAACTGCTCTCTAAAGTTGAATTTCAAACTCAACCCTAACCCCCAAATCCTGTCATCACTGTCCTCGCACCTACTCTGTATTTGCAAATTTCTCTGTTTGTTGAGACTTTTGCATTGGAGAACAACCACTGTTGACTGCGCATTGGCACTGAGAAGGTATTTTCTTCATCGCTTCTATCTTAATCGCTTTTGTTTAGCATTTTGGTTCTCTGTGTTGACTGGAGGGCATTTTATTTTTAGGTTAATAGTTACAAAAACGTCTCGTCTGCTATTTTTGGTTCTTTGTGTTTTCGTTTATCATTTTGGTTCTGTCCAACATAACTGCGACCCAACGTAATTTCAAGGTTAGTGAGATTGCTTTTTTTTTTTTTGTGTTTTTTGAATACTGCTGAGTTACAGAGTGGGCTTGAAATTTGTTTTTTAGTCAGTAAAAGTGTAGTTTAAGCCATGTGGAACTTTAGAGAATATTTGTTATGCATAATGGAGTAGAGGACGAGAACTGACCCAAAAAAGAAAAATAAAAGAGTATAGGAGAAGAAAATGAGATAGAAAATTGATAGTTACAACAAAATCAACATCAACAAAATGAGATAATTTGATTTTGGAATAGGAGTAGAATTGGTCTAGTGAATAAACCTGGCCTTACATAATTGTATAATGCGGTTAAGTGGTGTAGTGGTCTTACATAATTTTAGTGGTCTAGTGAATAAATATTATCGTATTTAGTGGTCCTACATAATTTTATAATGCAGTTTTAGACCTCGAATAAGTTCATGAAACCTAGCCTCAAATTGCATACTAGACTTGGAATATAGCAAGTGAAATGCCATGCTTGGTTTGAGTGATGAAATAAGATTGTTTCTTTTTTAATGTTATGACTTATGCAATGTTCTGAATGCATGAGTATTGTTGATGTTATGTTGTTAGAAATTATGCTTTGAAATCTGAAATTGAGTGAAACTTTAGTTTCCCGTTTAACGTTCAAAATAATGATTGAAAAAATCATTATTTTCAATCTAAATTGTCCAAGTTGGACAGTTTGTGAACAAAGTTATTCATTCAGTGGTTAGCAAATGCTGTTTTATAATGTTATATTTAATTCTTAACAAAAGTTTGGTACAATGCATTTGTCATTGTCTCTTGGTGCGTGCTTGATGTCAGGCTAGAGATTTATTATTGAGTAATCTATAATATTTTATACTTGTTCAATGTTAATTGAAAGATTATTTGGTATTGGAATAGATTTAGATCGAGTTTGAAATTATTTTTTAAAAAAAAAAAAGTGAACAGTACCCTACGAACAGTGTCAGATGAACAGTAAAACCGCCTATGAACAGTGCAAACTGCGTACAAACCGTGTATGAATAGTAAAAATCGCGTATGTACAGTGATTGCTGACGTCACATACGCATACAGTGCGTGTACAGTATTTTCTAGCACGAATAGTGCCCTGAACAGTGTTTCTGATGTGAACAGAAAATTCCGGCGGTGAACAGTAAATTTTGAAAATTTTCTATAAAAAGGGGGCTTCACACGAAATTTTCATTTCTTCACCCTTATCCAAGGTTCTCAAAGGTTCTAAGGCCAAATACCACCATTTCTCTCATACTAAACCTTCCTAAACTTAGATTTCTTGTCAGATCTGAGATTCTACGTCTATTCTGAGGGATTTGAAGTAAGTTTCTTTAAGTTTGAAGCTAAATTTACCGTTCGTTTCTCTTCTTCTTCTCTTTCTCATAGAAGTTCATGGTGTTCTTAGGAGAAACTTCGTTCTAAAGCCAAATCTTCGGTGAATCTTGCTATAAAACAAGTAATATTCGGTAGATCTAGTGTGAATCATCGTTCTGAGGTAAGGGGAGTTTACTTTAACCTATGAACTACGTTTTGAACGGTTTAATATGCTATTTCAAGATGTTTTGATATGATTTTGTTAGATCTTTTGAATAAAAGCTATTTTCTAAGCTGTAACGGCTGTTAATTGATTTAAAATGCTGAGATTTTGGTTGATCTATTATAAACTTGCCTTAGCTGAACTGTTAAAAGAATTTTGGCAGTGTGCATCATGCTGAGATATATGTTTTGCATCATTATAGAGCCGAGTTACATGTTTAGGTGGGTAGACGTGTAATGGTAAGTTCATGCTGAGTTGCTGTGCTGTGCTGTCTGGATCCAGATACCGGAATGGGTCGCTCCCGGACCGGCTCGGTTCCTTCTGGATTACTTAGGCTGTGAAACCAGTTGGAAACTGTTTTCATGCTGTGCATTAGATGGGCTGGAAATGCATGGAGCTATTGCTGTGAGAAATATTTTGCTCTCTATATATATGATTTTGTTTTATTTTTGTAAGCTCACCCTTGCATTTCTTTCTATGTCGTTGTGTGTGTGTGTACTGCAATGATTGTACGGTGGTACATGAGCAGATGTAGCAGGTGTTGCATCTACTTCACAGGCGGAGGGGCCAGTGAAGAAATGTTAGAAGCTGAGGTCGAGTAAAATTGCATCAAAGTCCTTTTTCCCTTATATTTTGAGACCTCATGTAGAGGGAACTATATAGTATAATTTTTGGGTATTTTGGATATTATGAACTAAATGTAATATTATGTTGTTCTGTTGGATATTTGTTGTAAGAAACTTTGTTTTATTTTAATTGAGAAGAAAATTTCATACTTATATTCTCTATTATTTATTTACCTTAAATAAGTATGTGATGTAGAAACAATGTTCTCGATTCCTTACAAAAAGGGGTCGTGACACTTGATTGAGGTAAATCATCTCAATTAAAGTTATGTACTAAGAGACTAATGCGAAATGTTGCCAAAATTTTGTCAACTATAAAATAACACATTTAAGCAGCAATTGTTAATTAAGGTATGAAAAACTTTGTTTCCAAATGGGATAGGGCGCTACCATGCGAGACTTAATAAGACAATCACATTTGCTTTGGGTCACCTATAGTTAGAGCAAATATGGACCGAAGTTTGATGGTTGCTGATCGTTTGAGTGAAGAATATGAAGATGGGGTGAATGATTTTATTAGATTTGCGATTAAGCATGCAACTAATGTCAACCTTATTCCATGCCCTTATTGGTGTTGTTTGAATATGATGCAAGTAAATGCAAAAGAATTGGAATAACATCTAATGTGCAATGGGATTGATGAAAAATATACCTGTTGGACAAAGCACGGTGAGATACAAGGTGGAAGTACATCACATTACATGGAATCAAGTTTCTATTACTCAGAGACATTAAGAACAGATGAATTTGATAATGTTGAAGACATTCCAAATGTTGTTGAAGAAAATCTTAGAGATTATCCAAAGATGTTTGAGAGGCTAAAAGATGATGCAGAAAAACTGTTGTACAATGGATGTAGAAAGTTCACGAGATTAAGTTCTGTGTTAAAGCTTTATAACCTCAAAGCAATGAATGGATGGACTGATAAAAGCTTCACAGAGTTACTAACTTTATTAAATAAGATGCTACCAGAGGATAATGTGCTACCTACGAGAACATATGATGCTAAACAAGTACTTGCTTCCATTGGATTGACTCGTGAGAAGATACATGCTTGTCCTAATGATTGCATTTTGTTTCAAAAAGAGTGTGCATCACTAAGCCAATGTCCAAAGTGTAATGAGTCACGTTACATAAAGAAAGAAACTACACCTACAAAGGTCATGCGGTATTTTCCAGTAATTCCCAGATTAAGGCGCTTATTTCGTAGTGCAAAAAGTGCAAAGCAGATGACTTGGCATGCTGAAGGCAGGATTAGAGATAGGAAGCTGAGGCATCCAGTAGATTCTCCTCAGTGGAAAAAATTTGATCATGAATATGAAGACTTTGCAGCAAAAACAAGGAATATACACTTTGCTTTGGCGACTGATGGAATGAACCCTCATGGCATGCAAAGTAGTACTCATAGTACATGGCCTGTGATCTTATTAATATATAGCTTGCCTCCATGGTATTGCATGAAGCAAAAATATATGATGCTTTCTTTGTTAATCTCTAGTCCTAAACAACCTGGAAATGACATTGATGTCTACTTGTCTGCTCTAATTGAAGATTTGAAAGCGGTTGTGGGAAATCGGCATTGAAGTATATGATGGGTTTAGAGATGAATCTTTCATGCTTAAGGCAATGTTGTATGGTACAATTAATGATTTTCCTGCTTATGGAAATCTTTCTGGTTATAGCATAAAGGGTCAATGTGCATGTTCAATATGTTCTGAAAATACAGATTATATCAAACTTGAACACTATCACAAGAATGTCTTCATAGGGCATCGTAGGTGGTTGCCACGAAATCATCCTTTCAGGAAAATGAAGAAAGCCTTTAATAGAAGTTGTGATGAACGACGATGTCTATATTCAAAAAGTGGAGAATAGATTTTTGAAGAGGTTAAAGACATCAAAACAACTTTTGGGAAACCCTTTGCCAAAGATATTTCTACTAGAGGTTATAAGAAGATGTCAATTTTCTTTTAGTTACCCTATTAGAAATCGTTACACGTAAGACACTTTGTTGATGTTATACATGTTGAGAAAAATGTATGTGAAAGTCTTTTCGGTACGTTATTGAACATTGAAGGAAAAAAAAAGGATGGTATGAATGCAAGGCTTGACTTGGTAAAGATGGGAATTAGATCTGATTTGGCACCAGCGAAGAAGGGAAAACGCACATTTTTACCACCAACAGCATGCACCCTTTCTAGAATTGAGAAACGTGGATTTTGTGAGGCTCTTTATTCAGTTAAGGTTCCTGAGGGGTATTCATCAAACATCAAAAGTCTCGTTTCTTTGAAGGACCTCAAGTTAAAAGGGTTGAAGTCTCATGATTGTCACATCTTGATAGAGAATTTGATTCCTATTTCTATATGGTCTATTTTACCAAAAAAGGTTCGCGTTGCAATAACCAAGCTGTGCTTTTTCTTCAAGGCAATATGTAGCAAAGTGATTGATCCTACCAGATTACAAGCATTATAAAATCACATCTCTGAAACTTTATGTGAGCTTGAAATGTATTTCCTACATTCGTTCTTTGATATCATGGTTCATTTGACCATTCACTTGGTTGAAGAGACAAAGTTGGGTGGTCCAGCATATATGCGATGGATGTATCCCGTTGAACGATATATGAAGATTTTAAAAGGGTATGTAAGGAATAGAAGCTGACCAGAGGGGTGCATTACTGAACGATATTTAGTTAAAGAAGCTGTTGAATTTTGCAATGAATACATGTCAAATGTACAATCAATTGGTCTTCCAAAATGTTGTCACATAGGAAAGATGGATGGAAAAGGTAGCAGTGGTTGTCAACAAATAGAGGTTCCAAGAGTACAACGGGACCAAGTGATAGTCATATTTTAGTACATCTTTCTCTCCAGGTTTTTGATTTAGTTGTGCTTCATTAGTGCATTATTTTGATGTGTTAGTTTAGATTTGTGTTAGTAAGTAATTTAAGATTTAAATATAAATCTTTCTTAATTCCCGCCATAATTTCTTATTTTGACACAGTTTCTTGCAAAGACAATATTTTGAGCTACACTACTTGGAATTGGACAAAATTGGTGTCCCTAGAAAGATAAGACAGAGATCTACAACTTCTCTGTTGGGAGAAAAGCCTAGTCCGAGCATCTTCAAGTCTAAAATTGCGTCATAATATTACGGCCCTGCACTAAAATTTTCAGAATTTGATTGTATTGTTGATTTTACTTAGTTAGGGAGTTGGGTCTTAATTAAGCCCAATTATTATATCTTTTACTTAGTTAGGTGTTTAGGAAACTCATTAGGGAGTTGGGCCTTAATTAAGCCCAATTATTTTATCTTCAAATAGAGATTATGACTCTATGTACGAATCCTTGTTTTTCTTTTCCCACAATTTTTCAGAATTACAAAAGTCTTTATTTTAAATTCTTTCCTTTATTTTCGTCTCTCTACCTTCCATCTTTTCATATTTTCTGCTTTTGGCCGAAGCAAACATGATCATGAAGCAAGGCTAATCCATCAATCGGTTCAAGGTTTCAAGAACAACATTGCGTTTGAGTTTCGGGTTAGGTTCTATCGAATTCGCGTTTTTCCTCCTCTTTTCTGATTAGGATAATTACGTTTTTCATGATATTGATTTTTCGTTTGCGTTCTAAATAGAGAATGAGAATTTCAGATTTGAAATAAATGAATTCACCTAATTCAATAAATCAATTGTTCTGAATTTTGTTAGAGCATTGGATTTGCGATTGCAGTTCTTGTTTTGATGAAATTCATAATCTAGATTTAGATTTTGGGTTATTAATGTCGTATTGAATTAGTGTTGATTGAAAATTCGTTGGAATTATATTCGTATAACAATGAGAATTGCGTTGTAGTGATTGAGATCTTGATTTGGTTGAATTTCATATTTCGTTTCGCTATAATTATTCTTTGTTCTTTTCTTTTCTGTTGTTTACAATTTAATTCAAAATAATCCTTCTCTAAGCTAATCTGAAATCACATGATGGAACTAAAAATAGAATGTATCTTATGTCCTTGTGAGATAACCTAGGTTTACTCATTGTATTACAAAATTTTTAAGAAAATCTAGTTTGTTTGATACCATTGCGACGTGGTTATCAAAATGGCGCCGTTGCTGGGGACATAAGTCAATTTGTTTTTATTTCATCATGCGTACTAACTGATTCGGTGTTTCTATGTTTCTGCTACATTTCATTTGTGTTTTTATTTCATAGTGCATTTTGTTCGTCTATTCCGTTCTGCGTATTGTGTTTATGTTTCTATGTTCGTTTGCAGATTTAGTTTTGCATTTCAATTCGTATGTGTGTGTTGATCAATTCGTGTTTTAATGTTTATTCATGATCCTTTGATTGTCTATTCCATTATTTCATTGCAATTGAGTGTGTGATTGTGATTGGTTCAATTGTTGTGGCTGCATGCGAAAAACATAGTTGCTGCATATTTTGATATCATATTTTACTGTTTATGCACTATTCATGTACTATTCATCAAATTTTGAAAAATTCCAAAAAAATACCTAGAGATTAAATTTTGATCTGAATTTTTGTGTCCACATTTCTTTTAGTGTCTATTAGTGTTTAGAGTTGGTAGATTGCAAAAATCATTAATAGAAAAAGAGATACATTGTGGTGGCCAAGAGAATTTTTGTGAAACTTAAAAGTGCCATAACTTTTGCTAGGAATGTCAGAAATTAACCCACCACACATGACTTTGGGGTAGAAAAAAATTTCCTATCTACCGCATCCTGCTTTGCTGGTTAAGGCTGCCCCAACTTTCAAAAAAAGCATGTTTTCTAAAAGTTTTTTATTTTTCAGCATTTATTGACCTATTTTTCTTGATTTTAGGCTTCGAGTTTCTATAGTAAATCAATTAAAAAAAATTTGAAATTTTTTGTGGTGTTTTTCTATACCAAAAAGAGATTTATCATGGTCCCACTTCATTCATATCTTGCATTTTGATGGTACTTGCTTTGTAAACCTACTTTGTGCATTCATTGAGTGCTTGTTGTTCTTGTTGGTTCTAACCTTACATGACCGGGGCCAACCCTAGTGTAGTGAATCAACCTGATCCTGAGATAGAAAGAACACTTCGTAGGATAAGAGCTAGCAAAAATAGTGGTAGTGTATTTGGTGCTTCTTCTGAAACTGTTAATCCTACTGTTAGTGAATCTGAACTTGAAATTGAGAATATGACTGATAACCCTAAGCTAACTTTGAAGGAATTGGCCACACCTAATGTTGTGTATCAGTCATGGTGTGTCCAATATCCTGAAGATGAAACAATTTCCTATGAGCTTAAATCTGGACTTATCCATTTGTTACCAAAGTTTCATGGACTTGCAGGTGAAGATCCTCATAAGCATTTAAAAGAGTTTCATGTGGTGTGTTCCACCATGAGACCTCAGGGAGTGCTTGAAGACCATGTCAAGATGAAGGCGTTTCCTTTCTCTCTGGATGGTGTTGCAAAAGACTGGCTTTACTTCCTACCTTCAACAATCACTACATGGAATCAAATGAAGAGGTTATTTCTGGAAAAATTCTTCCCTGCCTCCAGAACTGCAGCAATAAGGAAAGAGATTTGTGGTATAAGGCAGCTAAATGGGGAGACTTTGTATGACTACTGGGAGAGATTCAACAAGCTGTGTGCTACCTGTCCCCACCATCAAATAAGTGAGCAATTACTAATTCAATATTTTTATAAGGGACTAACTTTGATGGACAGGAGTATGATAGATGCGGCCAGTGGAGGAGCATTGATGGATAAGACACCACACGCTGCAAGGCAACTTATTACAAACATGGAAGCCAACACTCAATAATTCAGATTCAGAGGAGCTGCTAAGGGAGTGAATGAGATAGCATTTGGTCCTAGTACTAGTGCTGTTTATGGTGTGGAAAATCAGAGGCTGGAAAACAAAATCAATGAGTTGACCACCATGGTGAGGCATTTGGCAATTGGTCAACAACAAGTAAGTGTAGTAAGTGAGCAACTAGCAAGAGTCTGTGGCATACGTACTTCCACTGAGCACCCTACGGATTCATGCCCTACATTGCAAGAGACAGATGCAAATGTTTCTGGAATCTACACAAACCAACAGTAGCAATATAGAGCTCCAAATCAGTAGCATCAGAATTATAACCCATACTCCCAGACATATAATCCAGGTTGGAGAGATCATCCAAACCTGAAATGGGGGGGGCAACAGCAGCAGCAGCAACAAAGCCAACAACCTCCATTTCAACCTGCTGTAGGCAAATATCAGCCTCCATTCAGGCAACAGCCACCTCCACCACCCCCTCCTGCACAAAGAAGTGAGTCGTCATTTCAGGAGATGATGCAACAGATGGCTACAAATAACCTGCAGTTTCAACAGAACATGCAAGCAACTGTCCAGGATTTGAAGATTTAGGTTGGAATGCTAGCAACTCAATTGAGTCAGATTAAGTCTCAAGGTTCCAGTAATCTGCCTTCTCAAACAGTCATGAATCCAAAAGGAAATGTGAGTGCTGTTACACTGCGAAGTGGAAAAGAGTTACCAGCAGTTGTAGCTACAGTACTAGATTCTAAAAACAATAGTGATGCAGCCACTGAGAAACATGTTCCACTGCCCTTCCCGAACAGACCAGTAGCATCAAGAAAAAAACCAGAGTCGGATAATGAGTTGCTGGACATGTTCAACAAAATAGAAGTAAATATTCCTCTTCTTGATGTCATCCGACAAGTTCCAAAATATGCAAAGTTTCTAAAGGAATTGTGTACTAACAAGAGGAAGCTGAAGGGTAATGAGCGAGTGAGTATGGGGAGAAATGGTTCTGCACTTCTCCAGAATAAGAATGTGCCGATGATTATTCCACCTGAGTTACCACAGAAGTGCAAAGATCCAGGAACTTTCACCATTCCTTGTACTATTGGAGAGGAACTTTTTACAAATGGTATGCTGGATTTAGGTGCTTCAATTAATGTTATGCCTGCATTTGTTTTTAGATCATTACAGATTGGAGATTTGATTCCTACAGGAATTGTAGTCCAGCTAGCCAACAAAAGCACTGTGCAGCCACTTGGTGTCGTGGAAGATGTTCTTGTCAAGGTTGAGGACCTTCTTTTTCCTGCTGATTTTTACATTCTAGAGATGGAGGATGTTGTTTGCAATCTAAACACCAGCAAGTGCACTAGGATTGCAGCAAGTAATGAGTAAATTTAAGATCCGAGTATCGTCTCCACAGGAAATTAGGAACTCAATTATCACTTCACAGAAAAATAACCATTTGAGCCATACGAATTTGGGAAGAGAGTTGTATCATATAAAAGCAATAATCAGAGCAATCAAAAGTAAAGAACTTGCAGAAAAACAGAGTATAAGATTTGTGATGAAATGAAATAGCAATGAAGGATAGTTAGGAATTTACTTCACAAGAATATCAATATCAATCCAATTAAATCCTCTGAACATTCAAGCAATTGAATAATTGACAATCAGTTTCACATATACCTAGCCAAAGGTTAATTCCTTAACTCATTGACCCTAACAATCCACTAAATCTCCCTAATCCCTTAGGTGAGATTCAATTTCAGGTTGCATTAAGAATTAGAACTATAAGATTGCAGAATTAGGTCTCCTTATCCCTAAGAAATCCCTAAGCTCTGGTTGCCAATTCAGATCGGAGCAAACAATCCAATTCCCATTGGTAAAGATTCCTCTTGATTAATCAAATGAATTTCCATTCAAAGATTGCATAAAAAGCAGAATTAACAACTCAATTAATCCAAGAACTTAAAGTTCAGAAGATAAAGTCGAATGAATACATCAATTCGAGTTCCATAAACCCCTAACTATGGGAAATTAAGCACACATTGCAACAAAAACAGAGAAAGAAGAATGCAGAGCAGCCATGGCCACGAGCTCCAATCTGATCCCTCTTCTTGGAGCTTCAAGCTTCGACCCCAATCTTCTCTCCACTCTCTCTCAACGAGAATCTAACTAACAAAACAGAAAATGAGCAAAAGACCCCCGTTTTCGCGCTTCAATCATGTATATATAGAACCCCAATTCTGCGCGTTGTCACTTTTCTTCACAAGAGTAACCACGCAGAAGCTTTATGTAGTGCGCGTGTTCACTTTCAAGAGCAAGAGTAACCACGCGCAACTTGCAGAGTTGAAGGCTTCTCTGGAACATTCACTTTTATTCATAATAGTGGCAACGCAGGAGGTCAAGGGCTGCGCGTGATCACTTTCGTGAGTAATAGTAACCACGCGCAAGCTGTCCTGATACAAGTGCCTCTGGAACGCTCACTTTCGTTGGCGAAAGTGACAACGCGCAGCTCATCAAGAATGAAGTCTTCTCTAGAACGTTCACTTTCGTTGGCGAAAGTGATAACGCACACTGGCAACGCTCACTCTTGTAAATAAAAGTGATTACGCACAGGCTCTTCTTCTCCTTTAGGCTCTGGAATGATCACTTTCACTAACAATAGTGATCACACCCAGGCTGCATCCCATAATTCTTGTATTTTGGAGTCCAACATTGCCATTCTTCCTCTTCCTTTCCATTGATAATCCATTTCCATGACTTTTGCTCAGATTACTCCTTCAAAAACAAGATAAATTCCTTAAGAAATAAGCATAAATTCTACAAATGCAAAAATAACTACAAATTGAAATAAAACTTTCAATCATTCTCTTTTTCTGAGTTTTTCTGCTTTTTTCATATATTTTCCTTATTAAATGAGCTAGAATTATGCTAAAATATCAGTAAAAATATGAATTCATCAGAGGACGACCTACCCAGCAATGCTACATTAATCCTTGGGAGACCATTTTTGAGGACCGCACGAACAAAGATAGACGTGCATGCAGGGACCCTTTCTATGGAGTTTGGTGACAATTTGGTGCATTTCAACATTTTTGAAGCAATGAGACACCTAACAGAGAACCATTCTGTTTTCAGTTTAGATGTTATTGATTTAACTATTAATGATTGCAAAAATTTAGATGATTTATTTGCTGATTTTGCATATTTCACTAACCCATCTTGTACTTGTGATGATTCATCTATGTGTGCTGTTTGTAATGTTGATGTTACAGGTGCAGCAGATATAGTTACACCAGTAGATGTTTCAACACTAGCAGTTGACTTATCTCCACCTCCATCAGTAGAGCTTAAGCCTTTGCCTTCACATTTGAAGTATGCTTACTTAGAGGACAACCAGCGACTTCTTGTCATTATTGCTCGTGATCTCAACTCTGATCAAGAGGAGAGATTATTGCAGGTTTTGAGAGAGCATAAGAAGGCCATTGGTTGGACTCTTGCTGACCTTCCTGGAATTAGTCCTGCTATTTGTATGCACCGAATTTTATTGGAGGATGAGTTTCGACCTGTGAGACAGCCACAGAGACGACTCAATCCTACTATTCTAGATGTTGTGTAGAAGGAGGTCACAAAGCTACTGGCAGCAGGTATTATTTATCCCATTTTTGACAGTAAGTGGGTTAGTCCTGTGCAGCTGGTCCCAAAGAAGACTGGGATGACTGTGGTGAAGAATCATAATGATGAGTTGGTTCCAACCAGAGTTCAAAATAGTTGGCGAGTTTGTGTAGATTATAGAAGACTTAACCAGGCTACTCGCAAGGATCATTTCCCTCTTCCATTTATCGATCAGGTTTTAGAGAGGCTAGCAGGTAAATCCCATTACTGCTTTTTAGATGGATTTTCTGGATACATGCAGGTTCATATTGCACTAGAGGACTAACACAAGACCACATTCACCTGCCCATTTGGCACATTTGCTTACACCAAGATGCCATTTGGTTTGTGCAACGCTCCGGGCACCTTTCAGAGGTGTATGGTGAGTATATTTTCTGACCTTTTGGAGGGTTGCATAGAGGTGTTTATGGATGATTTTACTGTCTATGGTTCTTCATTTGATGCATGCCTAGAGAATTTATCTAAGGTGTTACATAGGTGCATCGAAACTAACCTTGTGTTAAATTTTGAAAAGGGTCATTTTTTGGTCACAGAGGGTATAGTCTTGGATCACTTAGTCTCCAGTCAGGGTATTCAGGTTGATATGGCTAAAATTGATATCATTGCTTCTCTACCTTACCCCACTTCTGTGCGAGAAGTGCGTTCCTTCCTTGGACATGTAGGTTTTTACAGGAGATTTATATAGGACTTCAGCAAGATTGCACTGCCATTGTCCAAGCTTCTGCAGAAAGAGGTAGAGTTTGTTTTTGATCAGCTTTCTCAGCTAGCTTTTCAGGAGCTGAAGCGGCGACTTACCACCACACCTATTGTTCAGCCACCTGATTGGGAGTTTCCTTTCGAGCTCATGTGCGATGCATCCAACTATGCACTTGGAGCTGTTCTAGCTCAGCGGGTTGGGAGGCTTTCTCATGTAATAGCTTATGCTTCTCGCACATTGGATGCAGCTCTAGTTAATTACACCACTACTGAAAAAAGCTTCTAGCTATTGTATTTGCTTTAGATAAATTTCGTTCATATTTGCTAGGCTCTAGGATTATTGTATATTTTAACCATGCATCTTTGAAATTCCTGTTAAAGAAGCCCGATGCTAAAACCAGATTGATCAGATGGATGCTTCTTGTTGTTCTCAATCTACACTAGCAAGTGCACTAGGATTGCAGCAAGTGATGAGTAAATTTAAGATCCAAATATCGTCTCCACAGGGAATTTAGGTTTCAAATACCACTTCATAGAATTATAACCATTTAAGCTTTTTCGAAATTGTAAGGAGAGTAGTAACATGTAATAACAGCAAACTAGAACAATTAAAAGTAAAATGAACTTGCAGAAAATAGAACAATGAACACACAGTTATGTGATAACAAAGGAAGAAACCATAGCTAGGGAATTGCTTCACCAAAACTCTAATGTTTGATCAATAAAGTTCTGAATGAACAAGCAATTGGAAAGAATGACAATCACTTTCACATTATATTATTCAGAGGTTAATTTCCTTAACTCAGTGAACCTAACATTCAATTAAACCATTCTAATTCCTTAGATCTGATTCAATTCAATGTTGCTTTAAGTGTAAGAAACCAAAATATTGCAAGATCAAAGCCTCTTACCCTAAGAAAACTATAATCTCGGTGATTGGTTCAGATCTGAAGAACAAATTCAATTTCCATTGACAAGAGTTCCTCTGAATTTAGTTAATCAAATTTCCATTCAATTTCCACGTGAAGTCTAGAATCAATCACTCAATCTATTCCAAAGCTTGAAATTCAGATCCAAATCAATTCAACATGTTCGTTCTAGATCTATAATCCATAACTATGAACAAATTACACAGCCATGGCAGCAGAAGAAGAAAAAGAAAGAGAAGAAGAGAAGAAGAAACTCAGAAACGCCATGGAAGCTTGCTGCACTCCAATTCCTCTTCGTGAAGCTCCGAGATCTGAATCCTCACTCCTCTCTCTCACTTCTTCTAACGAGAATCTAACTAAAAAAAAACTGAAAATGAACAGAATCCCTTCTTCCTGGATCGTTTCTGGTATTTATAAAATTTCCCAGATTTTCATGTCATCACTTTTATGAGAAATAGTAGTTACGCAGAGAGTTTTTGGTTGCGCGTTAACACTTTTCCCAGAAATAGTGGCCACGCACATTTTCCTGATATTAAGAGCTCTCTGGAACTATCACTCTTGATGATAAAAGTGACAACACACAGCCAAGGTAGTTGCGCGTTATCAGTATTGTTGATAAAAGTGACTACGCGCAACTCGCCAAGTTGAAGACTCTCTGGAACGATCACTTTTGATGACAATAGTGGTTACGCAGAGCTTTCCTTCTTCTTTGAGCTCTGAAGTGATCACTTTCACTGATAATAGTGATCACGCCCAATCTGCAATTTCTTATTCTTGAGTTTTTGGAGTCCAGACTTGCTTCTTTCCTCTTCCTTGTCATCAAACCTCCATGGATATGATCCTTGCTCAATTAATTCCTTCAAAAACAAGATTAAAAACTTAATTCCAAAGCAAAAATTTCACAATTGCTAAAATAACTACAAATTTAAACAAACTTCAATCCAATTACTCATCATTGCAATCACAATGCATTTATCAAATTTTAAGCAAGAATTGCTATCTAAGTGAATATATATCAGCCAAGTTCATGTAAGAAACATTAAAATCATGATCACTTCTCACTGGACAGTGTTTCCCCATTTCTCAGCACTGTTTAGGTACTGTTTTCTCTCTTTCATCATCAATTCAGCTACACTCTACCATATGCTTGCCCAATTTCTCTATCTCCTCTGCTTAGTACAGCCAATCACACATCAAGAGGACATTTTACAGTTTATAACAGGGCTTAGGTTAAGGTAGATACTGAACAAAATAAGAAACAAGTTGCAATTTCAAAAGATCAGAAGCATTTTGAGTGAATGACTTTAAAACTAGTCTGGTTTAGCATCAATTCACATTAAATCCCTCAATTATGCAGCAAACTGATTGTTTTTGTGCAGCAGAATTTTTATTTTCCTTTTTCTTCTCTTACTTCCATTTACTCTTTTCTTTTCCTTGAATTTCTTTTTCTTTTTGATCTCCCTTTTGCTCTTTTCAACTCAGATTCTGTTTTTGAACTCATGTTTTACTCTTTCCACAGTTTTGTTGCATAATTTTTCATTTTCTGCAGCACTTTTGTTCTTTCTTTCTGACTTATTGAACTCAAACTTAGATAGCTTGCTATTCCCCTACCCCAAACTTAAAATTTTGCTTGTCCTCAAGCAACTTAATTGAATGCTACCCTAAACTTAGTTTTAAAACTCATTCTTGATTAAACTCACAATGCCTTTGATCAATTTGAATGGTAAAATTGGTTTTTCAGCAAGGCGTGTAATGAAGTTAACTAAAGAAAAGGGAATATTAAGCTCAAAGGGGTAAACTAGGGCAATTAATCATAAGGGAAGGCATTTTAGGCTAACTAAGTATATCAAACATGGCCTCTATCATGTGTGTGAGAACTGTAACATGCATATTCAATTAAGAACAAGGGCAAATTCTTGAGAATGCAGTAAAATCTGATTAATCACACAAGAAAAAGAAATCGGCAGCTCAAGTCTCACTAGGCATTTATAAGTGATCATGTGGATTAATGAAAACACAATGCACTTTTCAGAAATATATGCACCTAGTGGCAACTGCCTCATTTTTGAAAATACAAGTGTGATCTCATTTTGAGAATGGGAAAAACAACTTAAAAAGATATTCACACAGAATTCACAGCCAGCAGTTTATTATTTATTCTAGTATTTAGTGTTTTTCAAAAACAATTCAGTGTAATGTGAGGCTACACATGAATAAGAGGTAGAGAATGAAACCCCCCTTTCATGGCAGCTTGTGCAAGAGTCACCATCCAATGTGTGTGAGTGTTGTGTGTGTGACATTCTCTGCACAAAAACACCAAAATTCCATCAATTCGCAGCAAGAAAAAGGTAATTAGTTAAAACTAATATAATTGCAGAACAAGTATGTGAAATTTAAACCAAATTGTACCAAATAGTGATTACAACCCAAAAAGTTTAAAACTACAGAAATTTACAAAATCCTAATAACAGAAAATAAATTCCTAAACTAATCTTCTGCTGCATCTTCTTCCTCTGAGCTTTCCTCATCAGAACCTTCTTCTTCTTCTTCTTCTTCCACTACCTCTTCAAATGGTGGTTGAGGAAAGTGGGTTCTGTATATTGGCATATTCTTGAAAACAGAAGAACGAAGGCACTGGGCATTCTCTGCCAAGTCTGGAGTATGATACATTTCTTCTTTGGTCATTCCCAATTTCTGACCAATATTCAGCATGATACATTCCATTAACATGACTCCAGCTTTGAGGCTATTGTGCAGCTCAGTCTGCCTTTCAGCCAGTTGATTCTGCCCTTCAGCTAGCTGCTTCAGAGTGTCCTTCACCATCATTGGTTTCTCTTTCTTGAATTGTGAAGGAATTGGGGCTGCAGAGGTGCAGGAGACATTTGCATAAATCTCTTTGATCAGAGCTGCAGAAATGGATGGTGCAGCTCTGATTTTCTCTTGATAATCACCAAACTCTACTCCTGCGTCTTCACAAAGTAATGTAATTACTGAAGGGAAGGCTAATGAATCCCTTTTTGTCTTCAGTATTCCCAAGATACATTCACTTATTACTTCTCCCACATCTATGTAGATGTTAGAGACTATGGCAAAAAGCAAAGCAGCCCTCTTCACAGCTAGTGTGGAGCTATGTTTGACAGGCATGAAAGAATTTAAGATAAACATGCTCCATACTTTAGCAAAGGGCAGAAGATTCTTGGTGACAATATGCTTTGGCTTCTTAGATTGGTTGAGCTCCCATGTGGTGCCTGGTTTCCCAATCCTTTCCAGAATTTGCACAAAATCAATATCTGGACTTTCCTTAAATGTTTTGAAGTCCAGCTGTGCAGCATGTTGTGCAGATTTAATTTCCAGCACCCTGTTGATATTTGCTGGTGAGAAGTCAATTCTCATGCCCTTGACCATGGAGCTGAACTTAGGGATTCTTTTTCCTTTAAACCTCATGGCATTGGCATAGAATTCCTGAGTTATTTCCCTCCAACCCAGGCTAGCTGTTGCACAGAAGAATTCCCAGCCTCTTTTCTAGATTTCCTCCTTGAATTCAGAGTAATTGTTCCCAGCTATTTGGAATGCTCTGTCAGGAACAATTTTTCTTCTTAGAATATTGGCTCTGAAAAAGTTTTCATGAGCCAAACTTCTGAATCTCGGATCATGTGTGGTTGGTGGTGAGGATCCTGAGGGTGCAGCTGTTCTTGGTGGGGGTGATGGTGTAGGTGAAGGTGCAGGTGCAGGAGATCTTGTTGAAGGTGGTGGAGAAGGTGAAAGTGCAGATGTAGGTGCAGATGATCTTATCTGAGGTGAGGGAGAAGGTGAGGGTTCAGAGATCTGAATAGGTGAAGAGCTTGAGACACCATCAGTTCTGGCCCTCTTTGATGCTGCAGCTTGGAGATTTCGGCTGGATCTTCTTGTTGGGGTTGTGAAAGATGCAGCTCGCTTCTTCTTAGGAGTGGTAGAAGATGCAGCTTGCTTCTTCTTAGGAGTGGTAGAAGATGCAGCTTGCTTCTTCTTAGGAGGACCTACAGGTGTGTTGAATGAAGTCCTAACCATTTTGTAATTTTTTGCAAGAAAGGAGTAATTGTCAATTTAAAGTTTTAGAATCAAAGAATAATCCTATACTGCAGACAATTCAATCAAGCAGTTTGCAGAAATTTAAATTTTCTAATACTTCTAATCATGCAATCTGCTAATAATATCATTCACATTCAAATACCAACACCCAATTTCACAACTTATTCAAAACATGCAAAATCTAATAGTAGAATTTCAGAGTGCACACTCTTATCAAATATCAGGGTAACGCAGAAAGATAATTACATGCCTTGACCACAATTTCAAACTAATTTTGTGCTGACAGCAAAAATTCTCAAGTTGTACTCATTTTGCAATCAAGTATGCACTTCAGATATTCCCAATTTAATGTCTAACTCAATTTCAGCACAGCTATGTATTCTAATTTCCAATTCCACAGTTTCAGAAAATTCTGTTGCTGTCAGTTCAGATTCTGCAGAGATTCGGTTCATATAGTGCAATGTGATTTCAACCCTTCCATTAAACTAACATACATGACAGAGAACAGCTATCTGAAGTATTATCCATTCTATTTTGAACCAAATAGCCTCAGAATTTGAAATTAAATTTGCTATCAAAACATGTATTATACATATGCACAGAATAGATGCTCAACCATCACAGTAGGTAATTTCAGATAGTCATATTCAGAAATTTCCAATCAACCAATTTACCTACTTCAATTTAAGTCAACTAAAATGTTGCAGAATGTGATACATATAATATGCAATGCAGTTTCAATTATCCCAGCAGAAATGTCATAGTTGACAGGGAAAAACCGATTCAAAGTATTGTCTATTCCATTCTTGAAGCAAATACTATCAAAATAGTTTCCCAACACTCATCTCGACATTTTCCAAAACAATACATGCAAAATACAGTACAACAGATAATTTCAGACTTTCAAATTCAATATCTTTCAATCAGAACATTGTTATTAAACTCTTTTAGGTCAACTCAATTTCTGCAGAAGTTTGTTAATGTGAAAAGTGCAATGCAGAATTGAATTTTCTCAGAAAACTCACATTACAGCAAAACCTAATCTCAAAATTTTCTATCCCGAAATTGATTTAAATGCCTCGAACATTCTTAGTTACTCTTTTTTTTTTGCAACTTCCCCAAAATATTTAAACAAATACAAAAACCCTAATCACAGATTTTAGAAGTGAGGGAACTGTACCTTGGTTGAGATGCAAAAATGATGTTCGAACAGGGAAGAAGAGGCTTCTGAATCGCAATGCAGAGATTGATGAGTGGAGAGCTCTCAGAGAGGGAAGGGATTTTTGATTTAAAAATGTATGTACATATTCACCCTTAGCAATATTTATAGGCACGCCTAAGCACGTGACTACTTTGGAGAATAAAAGTGACTTTTATGTTATTAAAATTCCCAGCGTTATCACTATTATTCGTAAGAGTGAATGCTCCAGAGAGTAGATTTTTCAGAGTGAGGCGCACGTTATCACTATTGCTGAGCAAAGTGATAACGCGCAGCAAAGTGATAAATTTTTTCAATAAAAGTACTAATGCAAAAATATTAGAAGTTTACTTACCTGTGCGTAGTCACTCTTGACAGAAAAAGGAAGCGTTCCAGAGAGCTCATTTTCCCATCTGTCTCTGTGTGATTACTTTTATCAGTAAAAGTGATTGTTCCAGCAGAAAACCTCAAATTGCATTCTCTGCGTAGCTTCTTTTCTGCAATAAAGTGACTCCTCTCATTAATCAAATACCTCTAAAACCTCAATTAATTCAATTTTCACTCTTGAATCCATCAAATACATACTCTCCACATTGAATATCAATTTCAAACCTCTGCCCATTTATTAGATTCAATTCTTAAATACAGCTTTAGCAACATATATGCAGAACTTGGATAAAATTGTCAAACATGATTATACATATTTCTAATTCTGCAGATACACATTAGACATCTTAGATCTTAATTCACATATCAATTTCACCTCAACAAAGATATGCAGTAAAATTACATAGCAGAAAATTGGAAAATCTGATTATGCAGAATTTTAACCCTTTTATTCACATTCACCTCATCAATTCTCAATTTAAGCATCCAAAAGGAGAGGTCTCCAAAAGGAGAGGTCTCCTTTATTAAAAATGGTCCAGACCATCTAGATTTCAATTTCCCTGGAAACAATTTTAATCTTGAATTGAATAACAGCACTTGCTGGCCAGGTCTGAAATCTTTTTGCAGAATGAACTTGTCATGGATTCTCTTGGTTCTTTCTTTGTACAACTTTGCATTCTTATATGCTTGCTGTTTGAATTCCTCCAATTCATGCAGCTGCAGAACTCTCTTCCTTCCAGCACTTGACAGATCAAAGTTAAGCCATTTTGTAGTCCAATATGCTCTATGTTCCAACTCTAGAGGTAGGTGACAGGCCTTTCCAAATACTAACTGATATGGAGACATACCAATTGGAGTTGTAAAAACAGTTCTATATGCCCACAGTGAATCATCCAGCCTCTTTGACTAATCCTTCCTTGAGCTATTTACTACTTTATCTAGAATTTGCTTGATTTCTCTATTTGAGACCTCCACTTGTCCACTTGTTTGTGGATGGTATGGAGTAGCAACCTTATGCTTTACACCATATTTCATTAATACAGCTTCAAGATACTTGTTGCAAAAGTGAGTACCTCCATCACTTATCAGCACTCTAGGCACACCAAATCTTGAAAAAATGTTCTTTCTTATAAAAGAAATCACTACCTTTGCATCATTTGATCTAGTGGGAATTGCTTCTACCCATTTAGACACATAATCCACTGCCACTAGAATGTATTCGTGTGAAAATGATGGGGGAAATGGTCCCATGAAATCAATCCCCTATACATCAAATAGTTCCACTTCTAAGATGTTGGTTAATGGCAGCTCATGTCTTCTTGAGATATTTCCAATTCTTTGACATTTGTCACAGTTTTCCACATACCTCTTGGCGTCTTTGAAGAGTGTAGGCCAAAAGAAACCTGCTTGCAAAACTTTTGCAGCAGTCCTTGAACTTGCATGGTGGCCTCCATATTCTGAATTGTGACAATGCCATAGTATCTCAGCTTGCTCACTTTCTGGAATGCATCTTGTAAGTAACCCATCTACTCCAATTTTGAACAGGTATGGGTCTTCCCACACATAAAATTTGCTGTCATGTAAGAACTTCTTCTTTTGCTGCCAAGTAAACCTCTTTGGAATGAATTGAGTGGCTTTAAAATTTGCAATGTTAGCAAACCAAGGCATGTTATCCACTGCAAACAGCTTTTCATATGGAAATTCTTCATTTATTTCCAATGATTCAGTGGTTGAACTCTCCAAAGGTAATCTGGATAGGTGGTTAGCAACACTGTTTTCTTTCCCTTTCTTGTCTTTGATCTCTAGCTCAAATTCTTGGAGGAGTAGAATCCATCTTAATAATCTGGGCTTTGCATCTTGTTTTGTCAAAAGATATTTAAGAGCAGCATGATCAGTGTATACAATCACTTTTGAACCCATTAAATATGATTTGAACTTATCAAAAGCATATACAACAGCTAAAAGTTCTTTTTCTGTTGTTGTGTAATTCACTTGTGCAGGATTTAACACTTTGGTTGAATAATAGATAGCATGTAATTTCCTATCTTTTCTCTGCCCTAACACAGCACCCACTGCACTATCACTTGCATTACACATGAGTTCAAAAGGTAATTTCCAATCTGGTTTTGCAAGAATAGGTGCAGAAATCAGTTTCTCTTTTAAAACAGAAAATGCATGCAAACAATTATCATCAAATATGAAATCTGCATCCTTTATAAGTAAATTACTCAAGGGTTTAGCAATCTTGGAAAAATATTTTATGAATCTTCTATAAAAACCAGCATGTCCTAAAAAACTTCTAAGAGGTGAAAATGAAATGGAATAGAAAAAATGACAAAACATCCTTTATATTTGAGCTGAATTCATATTTATAGTTTTCCTGCCTTTCTAGCGTCGTTATTATTTCTATAGAAAGTAACCATGCAAAAGGCTTCCTATGAGCTTTCAAGGATGCAGTAATCACATTTTCAATTAGGTTCTTCAAAACTCTTGTAAGTTCCTACTTTATTGAACTAGAGCTCACAGTCATCAAAACCATTCTTTGTTGTAACACCATGATTTAATTTCCAAATATTTTCTAAATAAATTAATTTTTGCAATAAATAGGAATAATAATAATTTCATTCAAATGGTTTCCAATACATAATTTCAATAGAGTATTTCAAAATGAGGGAGGGTTACAAGTTTGCATCAAAATAAATGTTATAGGACTAATTTAATACATCATAATTTTTCAAAAATAATTTTCTAAGTTCTATAGCAATCTCATCCCTCCTATTCACTAAGTCTGGTACTGATCGTCTTAGTCACCTGAAAAATAAATGTAAGGGTGAGTCCTCTACACTACCACACATACACACACAAACATAGAAACTCACCGTGCCCATTTCATAACAATCAATAATACGATAAAATCACAATTTGATAGCATTAACATAGATTTTTCCAACCACGCACACATATATTTGCTCATCAATTCACACACAAGTGCACTCACTGCATGTTACCTACGCTCATTGTGGCACTGTGATCACAGTTTCTTGAAGCCCTCAACTTCAGGGACTTACTCAGTTTCGCACCATAGATGGTTCTTGGTTAGCTCCCGCATCACAGATACAACGTGTGCAGTCATGGGCCTCTTAGCAAAGGTGTTAGTCAGAGGCCGAGTCAAGAGGAGAGTGTGTGGCCTGTAGTGCACCCACACTCACTGTTTGTGTCACCACCACCATTTCTTCCACAAGGTATTTCTACTGCCCCCATCTTTCACACCTCCAGTGTATCGCTGTAACCATTCATAGTTTCCAACATCTTAAACACAACCACAATCAAAATCCCATGCCATTCACACCTATTCACCCATATTTTCAATCGTATCATGGTATTCGTTCTCACCCAATGGCATATTCACACATATCAACAACATTATACTCAAACACAAATTCCATCACCCTCCTTTTCCAAATAAAGTCATTTCATCACACAAAACATCCATTATCCATCACACACATTTCTTAATATCAATCATACTAAGTTTCACACAAAATTTCCATCGCACCCTATTACAATCAAGTTATTTTCGCCTAAATACACATCTTTCTACATTCTATCTCAACTACATCTCATTATCTAACATTATAACGAATTTCAAACTCAAAGAGATAGGTAGAGTCTCCTTTTACCATAGATTGAAGATCCAACACAGAATAATGATAGAAAATATTCCTCACATAGTGTTTTGTCCTAAACACATGGAAAATCCTCTCGCTACAACAAGAATACCCCTGCAACATACACTTAACCTATTTCTTATTCAATTCCAAACACATTACATTCTCAATACATAATCATCATTCACATTCATGCTTACATATGCATAGTCATATACATATACACATATGCTCACACCATTGTTATATATATAAACCAAAATACACATTCAAATAGTATTCCATAATTATACTTATATATATTTATCTACACATTCACATCATCATACAAACCAAACATATACTCAGATACTAATCCACGTATTTATATTAATAACCAAAATATTATTTACAAAACTCGGGGTATTACAAAGTAGGCACAAGAGATCAAAACTATTCAAGGTATTTTTTAATGTTTCTTTATTAAATTTATACTTCTATTATTATGTTGTTTAAGTGATTAATACGTTATATATTGCAGGAGTTTAAAAAGTTTCAAAATGATACCAAATCTAACATTTGGAAATGTGAATTAGATCTTTATTTGGAAGAAAAATCACTTGATTATGATGATAATGAGGATTTAGATATGCTGAGTTATTGGAAGTCTAATGAGAAATGGTTTCTGACACTTGCAATTATGACACAAGATGTTTTAAGCATTCCAATTACTACAGTAGCCTTAGAATCTGCTTTTAGTATTGGTGGTCGTGTTCTTACTAACTGTCACGACCCCTTTTATAAGGAACTGAGAACTTTGTTTCTACATCACAAACTTATTTAAAATAAATAAAGTATAGAGAATATAAGTATGAAATTCTCTTCTCATTCAAAATAAAATAGAGTTTCTTACAACAAATATCCAATAAAACAACACAATATTACATTAGTTCATAATATTCAAAATACCCAAAATTATACTACGTAGCTCCCTTTACATGAGGTCTCAAAATATAAGAAAAAAGGACTTTGATGCACTATTACTCGACCCCAACTTCAATCATTTCTTCACTGGCCCCTCAGCCTGTGAAGTAGATGCAACACCTGCTACATCTGCTCACGTACCACCGTACGATCATCGCAGTACATACGCACACAACGACATAGAAAGAAATGCAAGGGTGAGCTTACCAAACTTAAAATAAAATCATATATATAGGGCAAAATATTTCTCACAGCAATAATCCCATGCATTTCCAGCCCATCTAATGCACAGCATGAAAACGGTTTCCAACTGGTTTCACAGCCTAAGTAATCCAGAAGGAGCCGAGCCGGTCCGGGAGCGACCCATTCCGGTATCTGGATCCAGACAGCACAGCACAGCAGCTCAGCATGAACTTACCGTTACACGTCTACCCACCTAAACATGTAACTCGGCTCTATAATGATGCAAAACATATATCTCAGCATGATGCAAACCGCCAAAATTACTTTAACAGCTCAGCTAAGGCAAGTTTAAGATAGATCAGCCAAAATCTCAGCATTTTAAATCAGTTAACAGCAGTTACAGCTTAGAAATAGCTTTTATTCAATAGATCTAACAAAATCATATTAAAACATCTTGAAATAGCATATTAAACCGTTCAAAACGTAGTTCATAGGTTAAAGTAAACTCCCCTTACCTCAGAAAGATGATTCACACTAGATCTACCGAATATTACTTGTTTTAATGCAAGATTCACCGAAGATTCGACTTTAGAACGAAGTTTCTCCTAAGAACACCATGAACTTCTATGAGAAAGAGAAGGAGAAGAGAAACGAACGATAAATCTAGCTTCAAACTTAAAGAAACTTACTTCAAATCCTTCAGAATAGACGTAGAATCTCAGATCTGGCGAGAAATCTAAGTTTAGGAAGGTTTAGTATGAGAGAAATGGTAGTTTTTGGCCTTAGAACCTTTGAGAACCTTGGATAGTGATGAATCCATATTTTGACTGATATTTTAGCATAATTCTAACACAAATGATAAGAAAAATATATAAAGAAAGCAGAAAAACTTAGAAAAAGAGAAGGGATTGAATTTTGTTTACATATGTAGTTATTTTAGCAATTGTGAAATTTTTGCTTAGGAATTAAGTTTTTAATCTTGTTTTTGTAGGAATAAATTGAGCAAGGATCATGTTCTTGGAAGTTTGATGACAAGGAAGAGGAAAGAAGCAAGTCTGGACTCCAAAAACTCAAGAATAAGAAATTGCAGACTGGGCGTGATCACTATTGTCAGTGAAAGTGATCACTTCAGAGCTCAAAGAAGAAGTGAAGCCTGGGCGTAACCACTATTGTCATCAAAAGTGATCATTCCAGAGAGTCTTCAACTTGGCGAACTGCGCGTAGTCACTTTTATCAGAAAAAGTGATAACGCGCAACTACCTTGGCTCTGCGTTGTCACTTTTATCATCCAGAGTGATACTTCCAGAGAGCTCTCAATATCAGAAAAATGCGCGTGGCCACTATTTCTGGGAAAAGTGTTAACGCGCAACCAAAAACTCTCTGCGTAATTACTTTTTCTCATAAAAGTGATAACGTGAAAATCTGGGAAATTTTATAAATACCAGAAGCGATCCGGAAAAAAGGGATCCGAAAATTTACTGTACACGCATTGTACGCGTATGTGACGTCAGCCATGACGTCATGATGATGTCATTGATGACGTCAGCAGTCACTGTACATACACGGTTTTCACTGTTCATACGCGGTTTGCACTGTTCATAGGCGGTTTTACTGTTCATCTGACACTGTTCATACGGTACTGTTCACTTTTTTTTTTCTTATAAATAATTTCAAACTCCATCTAAATCTATTCCAATACCAAATTAATCCTTCAATTAACATTTAACAAGTATAAAATATTATAGATTACTCAATAATAAATCACAAGCCTGACACTAACTATACAAGTTCTACCCTTCCTGATAATGTCCAAATGCTCATATGCACTAGAAATTGGTTGCATGGTTTTATTCTGAATCCTAATGGTAATAGTTTAGATAATATTTTTATAATTGTATAGACTTTTAGTTAATTTCATTTGATTTTTTATCTAATTATTTCTTAATTTTTTGAGTTTTAGATGAAGATGATTGTAAACCTATTTATTGAGGGATAGAGGAATTGAATATGCATAAAAAATATGATATTTAAGGCTAGTGATAAATTGAAGAATGAAGAATTTTGATGTTTTGTATTTTCTTTTCCTGAAAGATAGCAGAACTTAAAGTGGTTTTTAAGGTTGTTTTTGTTGAAATGTTGGTTCTCTGATTTTGTTATCAACAACTTGCTTCACTGTCCTTGATAGATTTTACCTCTTTATTAAGCTTTTGTTTTTGAAATGGATGGAATAAGGTCTGGTTTAGATTAGCTTTTTCATGTAGGTTCTATGAGAGGGCCTGAGCATTAATACACAGAGATCTACACATTGGTTATGTGATGGTTACTTAAAGATCTATAACCTAATCTAAACTCAGGTTATAGATTAAGAATTTGCATTTTATGGACCAATGGGTTTTGATATTGGAACATTCTTGGGAACCTTGATGTTGACTTTCTTTATTTCTTTGCATTTTATGTCTTGGTGTGGTTGCTTTTAACATATTGATGAGAGGGCTATGCAAGGCAAGCAAATTCACAGAGGCTGAAGATTTGCTGGATGAGATTGTTATGATGGGTCTTTCTCCCTCAGTTGTGACTTACAATTTGCTGATAGATAGTTGGTGCAAAAATGGTTCTATGGATAAGTGTAAAAGGGTCTGATGATGCTCTCTTAGTCTGGAATAAGATGGAAAAAAATCAAAGGTTTTGATCTTTATTGAGGATTGTACTTGTATATTTTTCTTTTTCTCATAAAATTTCTTCTTTTAGTAAATATAAAGTGAAGACTTTGGCTAGAATTAATACACTTGTTATTGCAGATGAAAGATGATTCTAAAAGTGCATTATACATAGAGAATCTGATTGAGGAATATGTCACTAGTTGTGATGATGTGACATAAATTCTGATTAAGGTATGGACTAGGAAGCATCATAGCAAATATTGTTTTCATTATTGTTTTCACTTTTGTGATTGAGCCATGGTGTAAGGTATTGCCAAAGCTATCATATTATTAATTTTTTCTACTAGTTAATTGCTAATTGATACCTCTGATTTTCATTGACTAGTGATGCAAGGAATCTCATCAAATGGTTTCAATATTTCAAAAACTAACATAATTAGCCTTATTGATCTTGCTGGACAAGACAGGAACAAAGTTGATGATGCAGGCAAACAATGTCTGAGGAAAGCAAAAATGTAAAGAAGTCCTTGTCTCAGCTAGGATATGATACCATGCCATGACTAGATTACATTTGAATTAAATTTTCCTTATTAGTTGAAAGTATTATCTTGGTCTTATTTATTTATATTTTTGGTGAAATCATCTTGCTTTTATTTTACTTTTTTGTAACCTCTATTTTATTTGTTGTAGGCACTTAGTAGATGTTTGGACTAAAGAAACTCACTCCAGAAAAGCACAAGCAACTCCAAGCAAGAAATCTTATTTAACACGTTTTCCACAAGAAATTAATTTGTATAACTTTGTAAAATAGTTTGATTGACGTAGCTAATTCCATATAATCGTTCCTTATTTTTTTTATTTGACCTTTATTCATAGTGAGTATTTATAAATCTAATATAGTATGTGTGTCTTTGTGGGCTTACCTATGGGCCAATTTTAACCTAGTAAGCTCTATGGGCTTTTTGACCCTATGGGCTTTTTAGATTGAGGGCTATTCAGTCCATTGGGCTTTTAAGCCCTAGCCACATGGGTCAAGGCTAAATGGGTGAGGTTGGCCTATTTGCCAACTCTAGTTGTGATTGTGAAATAATTCATAAGAATAATGGTTGAAAATGCTAAGCACGGACGAGGGACAAATAGTGTTGGTTTTACTAAACCAGATAACGAAGTACCTAAGTCCTAGCAAGAGACCAAACCTAGCTAATTTGTGGTTCAGACAGTGAGAAATATGCTAAACTATCCTGACAGGCACTAAAGCATACCAAGATTAGTTAGAGTGTGGACCACTAGGAGTGATCATAATAGATTTTGTGCGCTGATACTCAGTTCCCTATTTGGGATGTTGTACCTATGACACTATATGGATTGCGGGCACAAAACTCTCAATTTTCAACTCAAAAAATTAAATGGACAATTAATTAATCCATGGAGAAAAAATAATACAGATAAAAAAACTCTGGAATGCTTGTTAATGAATTTATTAGTGATTAGTATTGCCTTATGAAATAATTTATGAATGATTTACTCACTTTCTCTTTATTTTGTGTCTATTAAATATTTTATGGATGCTGAATGAGTGTTGGGAATATCTCTATTCCTGAGCAAAACATGAATTTTAGTATGAGATTAGGAACATGAAGTCATAATAATGTTAATCAAACTATTATCTTTATGAGTTATGTGATACTAACTATTACTACCATTAACAACTCCTATATTGCTCCTATAATTATGCAAAGCTCTGTCAGGGATAAGATCCCCTATCCCATATATTATGCAGTGGCTTACTTGGGCATTCATGTTGATCCTCCTCTAGAGGACTAGATGAGAGTGATCTAGTCAAAGTTTTTTTTTTTTTTTTAAAAAAGGTTATATGTAAATTATGAGTGTTTAAGATCTTTCCACTTGACCTTCATTTTCCTTTGGTTTGCAATATAACTAAATAATATAGGAAATATAGGAGGTATGTATTATATTTTCTACAGCTGAACAATAACCCTCTATATATATGCATATGTACATTATGTGTGGGATATATTGCTTTATCCATTTATTTAGCAAATTAAATTTATTTTAGTCTCTAAGTTTGACATAATAACATAATAATTAGGATGACACTGTTAATAATAATAGGGACATCTCAAAACTGTTAATAATAATGTACATTATGTGTGGGATATATGCATATGTCCACCTAGCTATATTTGTTAATATTTATTGTTTAGGAATATCTTATGATTTAGATTAAAAAACATACAACATAGCTTAGGTTGGCAAACTTTAAATGAAAGGGACCTTTTTGCAATAAAATAAAGTTCAAAGACTAAACTATAAATTACAGGGACTATTTAGATATAAATCACAGAAATTTTATTTACATACAATACTATTTTTTAGGAGTAATCACCCATTGATTTTGAGGAAATTAGATTTAAAATGAATTAGTTATGATTTTTCTATTAAAATGCAGTTTTGTGAATTGTAAAGGGAAACTATAACTCATGTTGAATTATAACTTGTCTGAGTTATGCGTATATTTTTGTATAAAAATAGATACCTAGAAGAAAACAACTTCATTGATTTTATAACTTTTGAAAATGAAATTAATTAGATTTGAATTTTCTAACAAACTAACATAGGAATATTTTTGTGACTTATAGAGAGAATCTGTAACTCGTAGTGCACTTTATAAGCGTCTTGTCTATGCTTGTATATTTTTTAATAAAAATTGACACCTAAAGGAAGATAACTCTGTTGATTTCATGATCTTTTGACTTATATTGAGTAAGTTATGAATTTTACAATATTATGCATGAAATCTGAGAAAATCTGAAATCGGTCATGTCCATGATAATGAATCTTTCTCTTGTATAAGGGAATTGTGTCTAATTCATATTTGTACCATGTGTACTAAATTATGGACTATGATTTGCTATTGGTTGATGTTATGATTATGAATTAATTGCATAACAAAGTGATTGAATAACTCTAAGTACAAACATGAGGCAAAAAGTGATTGGTTAAAGTAATTACCAATGATGATAGTTAAGTACCCAAGTACTGATAACAACCAGATCTAGCTAACTTGTGTTGTAGACAAAGAAAACATATTAAACTATAGTGATGATAAGTCTGTATTTTGGCATGCTTTGTAGCTTATTTTATGTACTTGATCCTTATTTGAATGAGTTTTACATGAATTATTCTACTAATTATCGCAATTTAATATGTTAAGAGCTCTTATGGATTCTTGAGGTGTTTTGGGCATGAATTGATGGAAAAAAAGGATAAGCACGCTCATGCTTTGGGTTGTATGCATAGTTGTGCACCTAACTAGTCGAGAGCTTCTCATGATTGGTGTGAGTGTGAGCCATTAGAAGTTATCATATTTTGAGATGATTATGCACTTCCCATTTTTTAATAATAAAATTTAAGTGATGGATAACTAATTACTCTATGAAAAAGACATAATGAAAAGATATTGAAACTTTTAATGATTGATTAATTATTATTTTATATTTATTAGCAATTGAGTATTTTGCCTTATGAAATAATTTATAAATAGTTATACCCACATTTTCTTTATTTTGTGTTATTTAACAATGTTATGGATGTATAATAAACTTTGGAGTCATCAGTGCATGGTATTTTCCATGAGGACTCGGAGATGAGATTACAATACCATCAACTAGATAGTTATATTTATAGAAAATGTAATTCTTACTATAACTATTATAAATGATCCATTAATTGCTCATGTAATTATTACTTATGTGGTGAGGGTTGAAGTCTCATTCTTTTTTCACTATGTTATGGCATATCTTAGTATATATCATGACCTTTCTCCAAGTAGACTAGAGGAATAGGAGATGAGCTACTTAAGAAATAACTAACTGATTAATTTAGATGCTATAATAGGAGATGAGCTACTTAGAAAATAACTTCTGACCAAGGTTGTTAGTTTAGATGCAATGTGAATTATGTTTGTACTTAGAGTTACCATGAAAACCTTTGGTTTTTTTCTAATGATGTATTAATTTGAATAATTAAGAAAAATTAGAAAGGCCTCTAACCTAATTAGCAATCTAATATTATATCATTAAATGATATTAGTGTTTTTGTATAAAATAGTTAATTTGATGATTTAGATATAATTAGAACTAATATAAAAAATATACATATGTGTACATTTATTAAATCTTTGTCATTATTATCATTTTGAAAAGTTTGTAAGGAAATGAATGAAATCTTAAAAACACATATGTAAATAGGTGTATATAATTATTTATAACATTCTGGGAGAAAAGATGTATTTTTTATGGCTCTCAAAAATGTTTAAAACTTCGAATAAGTATTTTGTATATAAATCTATAATTTTTAAGAAATAACTGATTGGTATCAGAGCCAAACATATTAAAAATTAATGAGAGTCATGGTAGACTCACTAAGAGTGGAACATATTGAAAAAACATTAATAGTACCAAATCATCGAGGGAGAAAAAATCAACCACTTTAAATGATCAATTCATTTAAATGATTAATATTAGTTCATTTTCCCCGGGGAAATTTGTTCATATATTTATTTCTACCCAAAAGAAAATGGAGGTTGACTCATTCTGCTACTAATGACCTCTAGCCTTACCCACGTGGTGACAGATTCGAAAATTCTGCGAGTACCGTATTCTGAAAGATAATGAAATAAAAAGACGTTGAGATGCCGTGAATCTGGTAAAAGAAAAATGCCCCGTGAAACCATCTCCTGCTCTTCACATGATTACCCATCTGACCATAACACCCGTTTAGCCTTTACCATTTCAAATTGCATCATAAACTCATTTAGGCAGTGCTATTTGAGAAGAAAAATCATTAATAGTACCAAATCATTGAGAAAAAATAAAATAAAAAGCAACCACTTTAAATGATCAATTCAAATGGCCACTATTATTATTTGACAACTCTTCACCCTCATTCTCCATCTCATTTTATTGCATGTTATACTGAAATTTTAATTTGCATGTTACTTGTCACTTGACATGGATTTGACTATTTTAAATTAAATATTTATTTACTTTAATTTAGAAGTTAATTATTTATGATAATTATTTAAATTAACAGAAAATATATACTTGCTTTTTCACTTTACGTATCATTTTAGCCAGTGAAATCTCCTTCGTACCATACTACACAATAGATCATTTTAATATTGAAGAAACAAAGTAAAAAACTAATTGACAAAATAATTCCACCACGATATAGAGATCTTACAAATTGCTAGAACAAATTACGAGGGTTAAAATTTCGGTAGAATTCACAATCCATGATCCTGATCTTCGAGAATTTCTTTTAATTACAGAAGCTGATAAGTTTCAGAGATTTGGAAGATATAATCAATTTGGAAGCATAGAATTCATTCCCTTACCATGGATATACTTCGTCAATATAGATCCTTCTCCCCTTGGATGCAGATCTCATCCCAATATCCACCACCCCACTTTTCCCGTTGGCTTCATCTATGTTGATGATCCTATATCAGATACCCTTCTTTGATTCGCACTACAATTAAGGTCATGCCTGTTTATCTGTTCTTCTTCCACTGGCAACTTTGGTGGAACTTGAGCACCAAAACTAACCAAAACTTGTTGTTGAGGACATTCCAAGCGCTGAATAATCACAACAACATCACTACTCCTTTGTTGGTATTCCAAGGCATTGATACTGACAGTTGATGGTGGTTCCATCGCTGGATTTGGACAAGAAGAGATAATGGAACGGCACAAAGGACAACTGGAATGGGATTTGAGCCAAGTATCAATACAAGGGAGATGAAAGGCATGGTTGCATTTTGGCAATAATCTTAAGCTCTCATTCTCTTCAAACTCACTCAAACACACAGAACAGTCGTTACCCTCCACCAACCCACCACCTCTGGTGTACTTGAAAACAGTGATGGATTTGATGAGAGCTTCATCCAAACCAGAATTAGAAGAAGAAGGAACATGGGCGAATTCGGTGTTGCCATCATCCTGATCAGTTGGGTCATTGGATCTGCCTCCTCTGTGTCTGCAGAACCTTGAGATAATGGTATAGTAAGTGACCAAAATGAAGGTGCTTGCAAGGATTCCTATGACAGCAACTATGAGAGGAGAGAATTCAAATCCAGAATCAGTGTCATCGTCTTCAAGTGTGATTGAAGGAGGGGGAGGGGAGTAGATGATGTAACACCACTGGGGACAATAGATGCTGCATATCCCCTGAGAACAGTCCTTCAGAGCAGTATTTGGTGCCCACGGATTTGAGTTACCCACAGAACCCATTATGTTAAATTTATCATCACTCCTCAAATTGCTTTTAATTTTTCATCCAAACAAGGGAAAGTGGAGACGGGGCATCCCAGAGAGTAAAGCACGGAGCGTAGCTGAAAAGCAAAGCAAAAGTAGGTGGTGCCAAATTGCTGCCTCACCTTATCATTCTCCACGCACCTTCTCTTTCTTCTCTAATATTTTCTTTATTATTATTGTTTTACACTCATATTTTATATTTTTTTGCAATAGGATAATTTTAATTTTTCAACTCTTATACTTTTAAATAATCTTAATTAATAAATATATACGTTTTAAATATTTTTATATAATATCTTATAAAATAATAAAGTAATTATTAAAAAGATATATCAAAAAACATAATAAAACTCTATATCGTATCCTTTATCATATTTTGTAGGTTTATATTTCTCTTACCTCTACCATTTATACTTTTTCAGTGATTCTGAAATAATCATAGCCCTTTTTTAAATCGTTTGGGTTGTAAGGGTAACATTCATTGTTTATCCAAAAATTTACTTAGGCAGTTGAAAAATATAAATAATTCTTAGCATGCAGGAATTTAGTTTGTAAAGCGTAGATTTTAACATCTTGTTAAGTGCGTCTGCGAGATTTATTTCCTTTACTTGCTTTTAACTCCACTGATGATGTGGTGCTAAAACCTCGAATTGAAAAGTAGCGTAAATATTTCACCCGAAAAAGAAAAGAAAAAAGTTGCTTCAAGTAAAACGCCCGTCACGGAATAAAATAAGTATAATTTTTTACATTGCTAGAAATTTATTTAAGTTTTTATCAATAAAATTTTGTAGAATTAATTATTTATGTTAAGTTTAATTAATAAAAAAAATACTTTTATACAACAAAAGATAGTAGTCATGAGTTATAGTCGTGAGTTTGAATCTCCTCGGATTATTTATTATACTTTATTTAAATAAAATTTACCTACCGTTTCTAATTAAAAGAGTTTGTTATCCTTTTTTATACATAATTCAGTGGTTTAGTTTAGAAAAACATTAATAACTTCTAATTTTTAAGATAATAAAAAAATTACAATCATTAATCTTAAGAAAGTATAAAATACTTTCTAAAATTTAAAAGTTTTATAGGAAGCACAGTTTATTTATTGTAACAATAAAATCGGTTCAGATCCAAATCGGTCGATACTAACTGAGGCCGATTTAGCGGTGCAAAAACTACTGGTTACAGAGGGTCAACCCAACTGGTCCGATTTTTACCACCATGATATTTTAGATTAAATATATTTTTGTTACCTTTTATTTTTCATTGTATAAATATAATTTTTTTTTATCTTTAATGATAATTAAATGATATTATTAATTTAGAGATTTTATGTATTGATTTTTTTGTGGAATAGCATAATAAGAAAAATCAAAGCTGAATACTATAAAAATAGGATAAAAAAGTAAACAGAATAATTTATGGTAATTCAAATAAAAAATTCACAAAAATATTGACTTAAAAAATTACATTTAAGCATTGCATTTATTATGGATCTAAAGCAATTTATCATGTACAGAAGGCATATTATTCACAGTTGTTTTTCTTCTGTACAAATTAATAGACACTTAATTATTAGTGTGAGTAAAATCATATACAAACAAATATATTAAAATTTAAGATACATTTAACTGTATATTTTATATGTTAATTTTAAATATTAAATTATTTTTTTATGTGTGCAATAATAGTGTACAATATTTTACATGTACTAACGGTGTGTTTCCTTAATTTGTTGGTCTAACTTCATATTGGAATGGCCGGTTGGCGAAGTGGTCTCTTGTTTGTTGAGCGGCAAACTTTGTGGCATTTGATTTATAAATGTAGCTTTGAATAGCGTCACAGATATGGTTGGTATGGGTGAAAGTCCACCGAACATGTGCTTCTTTGCTTACTATGGGCTTTAAGGCATGTCATTTGACTTTCATTTTCATAGCCAATAGTTAAAACTAGCAGAAATTTTTTTTTTATGTCAATTAAAAAAAGCTTTTTATCTTGGTGCAACTCATATATTTATACAGATGACGTAGAAAGTGTAGATTTTTCTACATCAATTGTTAATAACTAATGTAAAAAGTGATATCTCGATGCAACTGATGTTATATAGATAACGTAGAAAGTGTAAGTTTTTTTACATTGATTGTTAATAACTAATATAAAAAGTGACACTTTTTATATTAGTTATTTATAATAATTAATGTAAAAAATATTCTTTCTGTTCATGTTTGTCTTCATTAATAGCGTAAGTGTTTCTCTTCTCTAATAATTTTAATATTCACATCAAAATTATCAATATATTTTCTCAGAATTTAAAACATTATTTAAATTAAATTAAAATCCATAAATGTTTGTATTCATCATGTTCGTCATGTTTGTTGTATTTGTCATTGTTCATTTTTGTTTGAATCTGTAATATGAAAAATATGCAGTGTTCATCAAATTGTTTAATGAGAAAGAAAATAGAGAATGAAACAAGATAAAACTATCGATTTACTTAAAAAAACCATTGTCGTATCCGCTGTTCATGCATGTTCCTAATAAAAACTTCAAAAACTTAAAGTCTTTGTTTGTCTCTAATTTACGTTATTTTACTAATGTGCATATGAAATTTTTAAATTTGAATTGATTTTATATTAATTTCGAAAGATAACCAACGTAAAAAATACCTTTTACATCAGTTATTTTTGGAACTGATGTAAAAATTACTTTTTAGATTGGTTGTTTATTTAACCGATGTAAAAAGTTTTGTAATTTAAAAAAAAAAACCTAAAAAATAGTTCTAATTTAAGAGAAATCAACCAAACATATCAAAAACTACCATTCACACATACACAAGATACACATACTCTTCGCAATTCCCTATTTGAAAATCAAATAGGTTATATTAACAAACAATCAATTCATATTTTTGCAAAGCAAGAATATAAGAGTACACACTATAAATGAACTAGTCTCATACCATAGGCTTGTTAGGATGAACTGCTCTAATACCAAATTTTAATGCTCTTAATTTCTTGCTTCAAAATGTATATAGAATTTATGACAAGATAAAATAAATAAAATGAGTTTATTATAGGAAATCTGACAAAATTAAAACTTTCCTTTCAATAAGTTTATCAATGAATATTTTGTAGATTTTATGAATAATAAAGTGTAAACTATACACTTTAAATAAACATATTTGTACAGGAATCAATAAAAATAATGTACATAGTTAAATTTTATTACATCTATAAGTTTAATATTTATAAATTGTTTTCAAAATACATTAGGTGTTAGAATGGATAATTACAAGGTCAAAATAAACTAAGTTCCAAGAATAGTTCTTATCCACACCCACAATTAATCACTAAGGACTTAGTCCTAGTCATCAACGTCGTACCAGTTCTCTATCTCCGCCAGCTCCTCTAGAGTCAAATTTTCACCTTTCCAAAGTCTCTTGAATAAGCCTCGACCTCAACACCTGTTACTCGCTCAACAGTCAACGGGGTGTCTTCCAATAAGATCGTGATTCAGGAAAGTATATTAGTAATTTGCAGTTGTCGGAGTTCTTCTGACTATCCCTCTATAAACATGTGTACTAAGGGTATAGTGAATCCTACTATTTCCAATAAAGTCTAAAGGTACACTATAGTCTAAGTCCATTTCTAAAGTATAAACATTATCCGATACATTATTATGGTCTACAGTAAATTTAAAATAATAAAAATGTTGATATTTACTCAATACATGGTTTATCCTATAGTTTACTCAGTAATCTACTAATCTAATCACCCCTCACGATTCAATCATCCTTGCTCCCTAAAATGTTTAGTAAGGATGGGCATCTATCTTACCATTAAACATAATGCAATTACATTAATATAAATTCACAACATAACTTTTACCCATGAAATTAAAAGGAAATATTTACACCTCAGATACCCAAATCTATTTCATCAACAAATTCCACAAAATTATACATGCTCATATACAAATCATAACACCTTTCTCTCTGAAATATGCACTTCTTGTGCACTATGATTATAAATATTTGATGCCTTTAACAATCATGAGGTCTTACACAGTTAGGTAAATAGTTGTCAGATAGTCCTTACACAAAGATACAACGTATACAATAACAGCCCCTTAGAAAAGATATAGTCAGGAAACAAGTGTGAGGCCATGTGACATATTCCTCTCAGAAGAGTGTGAATGCATACGCAAATGTTATTCACCACTCTATGTTTCTCTTAGATTTCCTAATCATCTTTGAACTCTATGATGAATCCACATTTTGACTAGTATTTTACTCTAGTTTTAATCCATTTGATAAAGAAAATATGTTGGAAAAAGTAGAAAAACTCATAAAAATAGAATAGTTAAGGTTTTCTTTTAGATACATTGGTATTTTAGCATTTATGAATTTTCTGTGTAGAAATTAATAATTCAATCTTGTTTTTGTAGGAAAATCTGAGTAAAGTTCATGAAGTTGGAAGATCAATGGAAAAATAGAAAAAAAAAGTAGCAAAATTGGATGCAAAGAACAAGGTTTAATAGAGTTGGAGCTGGGCGTGATCACTATTACTGGCAAAAGTGATTGATCCAGAGCTTAAATATGGAGTGGAATCTATGCGTAATCACTCTTATCCACAAGAGTGAGTGTTCCAGAGAGTCTTTTAGCAGAACACAAGGCGCATTGTCACTTTCGCTGGTGAAAGTGAACGTTCTAGACAAGTTCCAAAGTTAGCAAGTTGCGCGTTGACACTAATACTAATGAAAGTGAATGTTCCAGAGGAACCTCATTCACAACAAAGAGCGTGTTATCACTTTCGCTGGTGAAAGTGGATGTTCCAGACAAGCTTCATGTTTAGCGAGTAGCGCGTTATCACTCTCACTAACAAGAGTGATTGTTCTAGAGAGACATGTAGCTATGCAAGTTGCGCGTGACCACTTTTGCTCATGAAAGTGAACACGCGCATAACTCGACTTTCAGCGTTGCAACTTTTATGAAGAAGAGTGATCGTTCCAGTCTCAGAGAACACTAGATAAGCCTCTGCGTGACTACTCTTGTGAAGAAGAGTAGTAATGCACTCATGGTGGGAAATCTATAAATTGAAGAAATGCTCAAATCTTTGGATCTTTTGATTCATTTTTCACTTCCACTTAGTTTTCTAGTGTGGAGAGAGTCTGAGAGAGAGATTGGGGACGAACATCAAGATTCAACCTAGAGGAATCAGATTGAAGATGACTCTTCTGCGTTCACTCTGCTCTTCTCTTTCTTTTTCTTTCTCTGTTGTAATGGTTGCATAAATTCTTCATAGTTAGGGATTGTGGATCCAAAACGAATGTGTTGAATCAATTCTGGATCTGACTTTTGAGTGTTGGAACAGATTGAGTGATTGAGTCTGTAATTCAAGTAGTGGTTGAATGGAAGTTTTATTAACTAAATACAGAAGAACTGTTGTCAATGGAAATTGAATTTGTTCTTCATATCTGAATCAATTACCAGGATTATAGCTTTCTTAGGGATAAGAGAAATTGATCTTGCAATCTTCTGGTTTCTAACAATTAAAGCAACATTTAATTGGACCAAATATAAGGAATTAGAGTGATTTGATTGAATGTTAGGTTCATTAAGTTAAGGAATTAACCTTTGAATAATACAATGTGAAACTGATTGTCATTTTTTCTAATTGATGACACAATTTTTTGTTTGCAAAAAGATTTGTCGCCAATCTCGTCAAAATATGCAGAATTTTTATGTAGTCTAGGATGCAAGCCTAGGTTGTCTCCAATGACTTTGGTTGGTAACATACATTGAACATGTTGTAAGCATTTACTATGAAAGCAATTAAAAGGGGGTTTTGTGTGATTCTAATTTTAATGTAAAGGCAAGTAATGAAATTAATGAGTGCAATCAATGAAATGTAGCAATCCTTGGTTTGTTCATGTGATTATATCCTTATTCCTCTCAAGATTCAATACTTTTCCTCTTCCTCTGAATTAGGGTAACTCAACAAGCAAGAATTAACCTTAAAATTCCATACGAATTTAAGCAAATTTAATGAACTCCAACTCTTTTCCTAAAGATTACGCAACCTTAGAAATTAACTTAGGATTAAGCAAACCAAGTTAAGAATTTCATTAAAATGAATTAGGGTTAATTAAGCAATGTCTCCCTCATTCAACCATTAATTCAATTCAAAGAGTTTGGAAATGTAAATTCATGAAGGAAAGGGAATTATATTGACATTCATGCCCTACAATTGAAGAATCTATGAACTCACTAAGGATTACAAGAAAGTTTAGCCCTCCATAAGGATGGGTCTTACAAATTCAAGATGAAAACAAAGGAAATTCAATATCATCAATGCAAGAATTAAAAGGAAATGAAGAGAAATTGTAAATCAAACCCTAAGATTGACCTTGGCTGTCACCCAAGGAACCTAAGCTCTGCAAGTGCTCCCAAATTGGCAAAAGAATCTAAAGTTATGAAAAAGCTTCATACCTTAATTTCTCAAATTCTATTTATAGTGCAGAAATTTTCGCCCATAATAACTACTGTGGTTTCATAGTGATAACGCGCAGTGCTCCATAGTAGTTACTATCGCTCCATAGTAGCCACGCGCAAGTCTTGTGATTTTGGCCTCTTTGGAGTGTTCACTTTGGTATCAGAGTGATACTTTGGCTGCTCCAGAGTGTCTACTACGGTTCCATAGTAAGCACGCACAAGTCTTGTGCTTTTGGCCTCTCTAGAGTGTTCACTTTGGTATCAGAGTGATTACTTTGGCTGCTCCAGAGTGTCTACTATGGTTCCATAGCAAGCACGCGCAGTACTTCTTCAAACTAGGTCTCTGTAGTGTCTACTATGGTTTCATAGTGATCACTTTGGTCTGCTCTTCTGGCTAGCTTCCTATAATGTCTACTATAGTTTCATAGTGATCACTTTGCTAACACTTATGTCATGAGTGTCAGGATTTCATTTGTAGCTCTAACAGATAGCCATAGTTCTAATTTAAGGAAGGAATCAATTATACATTCATTAGCAAACTATCATTCACATACATAAACGTGTACACAATCAAGTCAAACAATTCACACAGATCTCTATTTAGAATACTGTTGTTAGCAATCTACACTAGCAAGTGCACTAGGATTGCAGCAAGTGATGAGTAAATTTAAGATCCAAATATCGTCTCCACAGGGAATTTAGATTCAAGTATCACTTCATAGAATTATAACCATTTAAGCTTTTTCAAAATTGTAAGGAGAGTGGTAACATCTAATAACAACAAACTGGAACAATTAAAAGTAAAATGAACTTGCAGAAAATAAAACAATGAACACACAGTTATGTGATAACAGAGGGAGAAACCATAGCTAGGGAATTGCTTCACCAAAACTCCAATGTTTAATCAATAAAGTTCTGAATTAACAAGCAATTGGAAAGAATGACAATCAGTTTCACATTATACTATTCAGAGGTTAATTCCTTAACTCAGTGAACCTAACATTCAATTAAACCATTTTAATTCCTTAGATCTAATTCAATTCAATGTTGTTTTAAGTGTAAGAAACCAAAAGATTGCAAGATCAAAGTTCCTTATCCCTAAGAAAACTAAAATCTCGGTGATTGGTTCAGATCTGAAGAACAAATTCAATTTCCATTGACAAAGGTCCTCTGAATTTAGTTAATCAAATTTCCATTCAATTTCCACGTGAAGTTCAGAATCAATCACTCAATCTATTCCAAAGCTTGAAATCCAGATCCAAATCAATTCAACATGTTCATTTCAGATCTACAATCCCTAACTATAAACGAATTACACAGCCATGGTAGCAGAAGAAGAAAAAGAAAGAGAAGAAGAGAAGAAGAAACTCAGAAACGCCATGGAAGCTTGCTCCACTCCAATTCCTCTTCGTGAAGCTCCGAGATCTGAATCCCCACTCCTCTCTCTCACTTCCTCTAACCAGAAACTAACTAAAAAAACTGGAAATGAACAGAATCCCTTTTTTCCGGATCGCTTCTGGTATTTATAAAATTTCCCAGATTTTCAACTCATCACTTTTATGAGAAATAGTAGTTACGCAGAGAGTTTTTGGTTGCGTGTTAACACTTTTCCCAGAAATAGTGGCCACGCGCATTTTCCTGATATTGAGAGCTCTCTGGAACTATCACTCTTGATGATAAAAGTGAAACCGCAGAGCCAAGGTAGTTGCGCGTTATCACTTTTTCTGATAAAAGTGACTACGCGCAGCTCGCCAAGTTGAAGACTCTCTGGAATGATCACTTTTGATGACAATAGTGGTTACGCAGAGCTTTCCTGATATTTTGCCTCTTTGGAACTATCACTTTTAATAATAAAAGTGGTAACGCCCGGGCTTCACTTCTTCTTTGAGCTCTGAAGTGATCACTTTCACTGACAATAGTGATCACGCCCAGTCTGCAATTTCTTATTCTTGAGTTTTTGGAGTCCAGACTTGCTTCTTTCCTCTTCCTTGTCATCAAACTTCCATGAATATGATCCTTGCTCAATTTATTCCTACAAAAACAAGATTAAAAACTTAATTCCTAAGCAAAAATTTCACAATTGCTAAAATAACTACATATGTAAACAAAATTCAATTCCTTCTCTTTTTCTAAGTTTTTCTGCTTTCTTTATATATTTTTCTTATCATTTGTGTTAGAATTATGCTAAAATATCAGTCAAAATATGGATTCATCACTACCTCAAACTTGAATTTTTGCTTGTCCTCAAGCAAATCAAATTAAACCAAGGGTAATTCTTCCACTTTCAGAAATCATTTCACAACTGCTATATCAGAATTTTTCAATTTGCAATTCTGTGTTTTCTGCAAAATTTTCAATCAAGATATTCATCCAATTACTCATCATTGCAATCACAATGCATTCATCAAATTTTAAGCAAGAATTGCTATCTAAGTGAATATATTAGCCAAGTTCATGTGAGAAACATTAAAATCATGATCACTTCTCACCGGACAGTGTTTCCCTCAATTCTCAGCAGTGTTTAAGTACTGTTTTCTCTCTTTAATCATCAATTCAGCTACACTCTACCATATACTTGCCCAATTTCTCTATCTCCTCTGCGTAGTACAGCCAATCACACATCAAGAGGACTTTTTACAGTTTATAACAGGGCTTAGGTTAAGGTAGATACTGAACAAAATAAGAAACAAGTTGCAATTTCAAAAGATCAGAAGCATTTTGAGTAAATGACTTTAAAACTAGTCTGGTTTAGCATCAATTCACATTAAATTCCTCAGTTATGCAGCAGACTAATCGTTTTTGTGCAGCAGAATTTTTATTTTCCTTTTTCTTCTTCTCTGCAACAGTTTACTGCTAATTTCTTCTTTTTGATCTCCATTTTGCTCTTTTCAACTCAGATTCTATTTTTCAACAGTTTACTGCAACATGTTTAACTCTTCCATAGTTTTGCTGCATAATTTTTTTTATTTTTCTGCAGCACTTTTGTTCTTTCGTTCTGACTTTTTGAACTCAAACTTAGATAGCTTGCTACTCCCCTACCCCAAACTTAAAATTTTGCTTGTCCTCAAGCAACTTAATTTGATGCTACCCCAAACTTAGTTTTAAAACTCATTTTTGATTAAACTCACAATGCCTTTGATCAATTTGAATGGTAAAATTGGTTTTTCAGCAAGGCGTGTAATGAAGTTAACTTAAGAAAAGGGAATATTAAGCTCAAAAGGGGTAAACTAGGGCAATTAATCATAAGGGAAGGCATTTTAGGCTAATTAAGTATATCAAACATGGCCTCTATCATGTGTGTGAAAACTGTAACATGCATATTCAATTAAGAACAAGGGCAAGTTCTAGAGAATGCAGTAAAATCTGGTTAATCACACAAGGAAAGAAATAGGTAGCTCAAGTCTCACTAGGCATTTATAAGTGATCATGTGGATTAATGAAAACACAATGCACTTTTCAGAAATATATGCACCTAGTGGCAACTGCCTCATTTTTGAAAATACAAGTGTGATCTCATTTTGAGAATGGGAAAAACAACTTAAAAAAATTTCACACAGAATTCACAGCCAGCAGTTTATTATCTATTCTAGTATTTTGGTGTTTTTCAACAACAATTGAGTGTAATGTGAGGCTACACATGAATAAGAGGTAGAGAATGAAACCCCCCCTTTCATGGCAGCTTGTGCAAGAGTCACCATCCAATGTGTGTAAGTGTTGTGTGTGATATTCTCTGCACAAAAACACCAGATTTCCATTAACTCGCAGCAAGATAAAGGTATTTAGTTAAGAAGCTAATATAATTGCAAAATAGGTAAGTGAAAATTAAACCAAATTGTACCAATTAGTGATTACAACCCAAAAAGTTTAAACTACCAGAAATTTACAAAAATCTAATAACAGAATTTAAATTTCTAGACTAATCTTCTGCTGCATCTTCTTCCTCTAGCTTTCCTCTTCAGAACCTTCTTCTTCTTCTTCTTCTTCTTCCACTACCTCTTCAAATGGTGGTTGAGGAAAGTGGGTTCTGTATATTGGCATATTCTTGAAAACAGAAGAACGAAGGCACTGGGCATTCTCTACTAAGTCTGGAGTATGATACATTTCTTCTTTGGTCATTCCCAATTTCTGACCAATATTCAGCATAATACATTCCATTAACATGACTCCAGCTTTGAGGCTATTATGCAGCTCAGTCTGCCTTTCAGCAAGTTGATTTTGCCCTTCAGCTAGGTGCTTCAGAGTGTCCTTCATCATCATTGGTTTCTCTTTCTTGAATTGTGAAGGAATTGGGGCTGTAGAAGTGCAGGAAACAGTTGCATAAATCTCTTTGATCAGAGTTGCAGAAATGGATGGTGCAGCTCTGATTTTCTCTTGATAATCACCAAACTCTACTCCTGCGTCTTCACAAAGTAGTGTAATTACTGAAGGAAAGGCTAATGAATCCCTTTTTGTCTTCAGTATTCCCAAGATACATTCATTTATTACCTCTCCCACATCTATGTAGATGTTGGAGACTATGGCAAAAAGCAGAGCAGCCCTCTTCACAACTAGTGTGGAGCTATGTTTGACAGGCATGAACGAATTTAAAATAAACATGCTCCATACTTTGGCAAAGAGCAGGAGATTCTTGGTGACAATATGCTTTGGCTTCTTAGATTGGTTGAGCTCCCATGTGGTGCCTGGTTTCCCAATCCTTTCCAGAATTTGCACAAAATCAATATCTGGACTTTCCTTAAATGTTTTGAAGTCCAGCTGTGCAGCATGTTGTGCAGAATTAATTTCCAGCACCCTGTTGATATTTGCTGGTGAAAAGTCAATTCTCATGCCCTTGACCATGGAGCTGAACTTAGGGGTTCCTTTCCCTTTAAACCTCATGGCATTGGCATAAAATTCCTGAGTTATTTCCCTCCAACCCAGGTCAGCTGTTGCACAGAAGAATTCCCAGCCTCTTTTCTTGATTTCCTCTTTGAATTCAGGGTAGTTGTTCCCAGCTATTTGGAATGCTCTGTCAGGAACAATTTTTCTTCTTAGAATATTGGCTCTGAAAAAGTTTTCATGAGCCAAACTTCTGAATCTCGGATCATGTGTGGCTGGTGGTGAGGATCCTGAAGGTACAACTGTTCTTGGTGGGGGTGATGGTGTAGGTGAGGGTGCAAGTGCAGGTGATCTTGTTGAAGGTGGTGGAGAAGGTGAAAGTTCAGATGTAGGTGCAGATGATCTTGTCTGAGGTGAGGGAGAAGGTGAGGGTTTAGAGATCTGAATAGGTGAAGAGCTTGAGACACCATCAGTTCTGGCCCTCTTTGATGCTGCAGCTTGGAGGTTTTGGCTGGATCTTCTTGTTGGGGTTGTGGAAGATGCAACTCCCTTCTTCTTAGGGGTGGTAGAAGATGCAGCTTGCTTCTTCTTAGGAGTGGTAGAAGATGCAGCTTGCTTCTTCTTAGGAGGACCCACAGGTGTGTTGAATGAAGTCCTAACCATTTTGGAATTTTCTGCATGAAAGGAGTAATTGTCAGTTTAAAATTTTAGAATCAAAGAATAATCCTATACTGCAGAAAATTCAATCAAGCAGTTTGCAGAAATTAAATTTTTCTAATACTTCTCATCAT